>NC_072376.2:4458000-4804000 GCF_028885625.2 Pongo pygmaeus | reverse complement strand
CTGAGGCAGGCAGATCACCTGAGGTCAGGAGTTCGAGACCAGCCTGCCAACATAGTGACTTTCTATCTCTACTAAAAATACAAAAATCAGCCAGGCGTGGTGGCTCACGCCTGTAATCCCAGCTACTTGGGAGGCTGAAGCAGGAGAACGGCTTGAACCCAGGAGGTGGAGGTTGCAGTGAGCCGAGATTGCGCCACTGCGCTCTAGCCTGGACGACAAGAGTAAAACTCTGTCTCAAAAAAAAAAAAAAAAGACAAAAAAGACTCAGCCTCACTAGGGATGGAAGAAAGGCAAATTAAAGCTAGACCCTGCAGGGTGCGGTGGCTCACACCCCTAATCCCAGCACTTTGGGAGGCTGAGGTGGAAGGATCACTTGAGGCCAAGAGTTCCAGGCCAGCTGGGGCAACACAGCAAGATCCCTATCTCTAAGAAAATTTTAAATACTATCCAAGCATGGTATTGCATGCCTGTAGTCCCAGCTACTTGGGAGCCTGAGGAAGTATTGCTTGAGCTCAAGAGGCCGAGGCTGCAGGGAGCTATGACTGCATCACTGCGCTCCAGCCTGGGTGACAGAGCAAGACCCCATCTCTAAAAAAAGAAATTTAAAAAAGCAAGATCCCATGTTTCCACCTATCAAATTGGCAAAGGTTTAGATGAGAAATACTATATCTTGTTGACAAGATTGTAAATCAGAATAATCTTTCTAGAAAGCAATTTATAGTAACCATCAAGAACACTAAAAATGTTCCTAGTTTTTGACTCAACTTCTACATTTCTGTGAATATATCTTAGGAAAAATTAGAAATGCAAGCAAAGCATTATTTTTAAAGAGGTGTTCACTGCAGTGTTACTGATGGTTGTAAAAAACTGGAAGGCGGCATTGTGTCCAGCCATAAATGATCAGCCTGGTAATTCTTTTTTTTTTTTTTTTTTTGAGACAGAGTCTCGCTCTGTAGCCCAGGCTGGAGTGCAGTGGCACAGTCTTGGCTCACTGCAACCTCCACCTCCTGGTCCCGGTTCAAGCAATTCTCCTGCCTCAGCCCCCTGAGTAGCTGGGATTACAGGCACGCACCACCATGCCCAGCTAACTTTTGTATTTTTAGTACAGACAGGGTTTCACCATGTTGGCCAGGCTGGTCTTGAACTCCTGACCTCGTGATCCACCCGCCTTGGCCTCCCAAAGTGCTGGGATTACAGGCTTGAGCCACCACGCCTGGCCCAGCCTGATAATTCTGAGTCATGATGAAATCTGATGCGAGAGTAAAGCTTATGTCTGAACGAACCTTGAAAACATCAAGCTATGTGAAAGAAGCCGGTCATGAAAGACTATATATTTTATGATTCCATTCATATGAAACGTCCACAAGAGAAGTCTATGGAGACAGAAAGTAGCAGAATGGTGGTTGCTGAGGGCTTGCGGGTACGGGGAGTGACAGCTAAAAGGTATGGGGTTCTTTCTAAGGTGATGAAACTGTTCTAAAATTGACCTTGGTGATGGCTGCAAATATCTGTGGTTATTGATAAAGAAAACCATTGAATGGCCTGGGTGTGCTGGCTCACACCTGTAGTCCCAGCTGGTTGGGAGGCTAAGGCAGGTGAATTGCTTAAGTTCAGGAGCTCGAGACCAGCTTGGGTGACATAGTGAGACCCTGTCTCTACAAAAAATACAAAAATTAGCCAGGTGTGTTGGCACACACCTGTAGTCCCAGCTGGTCGGGAGGCTGAGGTGGGAGGATCACTTAAGCCTGGGAAGTGAGGCTGCAGTGAGCGCACTCCAGCCTGGGCAACAGAGTGAGACCCGCTCCAAAAAAAGAAAAAAAGAAAACCATTGACTTGTGCCCTTTAAATGGGCAAATTGTGAACTGTATCTCAATGAAGCTATTTAAAAAGACCCCACAATACCAAAAGAAGAAACGCTTACGAGGAGTTTATAATAAGCCGGGAATCTGCTAAATAGGAAATACGAGTTGGGAAAAAGGGATGTTTGGGATACAACATGGCACAGATGGTTTCAGATCAACTATGATCACACGGAGAGAAAAAATGAAAGAAAACTGGCCAGAAAGTGAGGCTAACTATGATTGCACAGTCAGTGGTTTTCTTTTCTTCTTAGCACCTCTCTGGATTTTGCAAACTTTCTCGCATCAATGAGAATGGAGGACATCCCTCTCGGAGCCACTCCATAGAGGAATGCAGAGCTCTGTGCAGGGCCAGGACCCTTCCCGTGGGGGCATCCAGCCCCCTGGAGTCTGCAGCCAGGGAAATGAGACACAGTGACTGGGACTGGGATGGGTGTGGCCAGCCCTGTCTCCCCACCAGGTAGAGTTGCTGGATGGAGGTTTGAAAGAAGGCAGCCTGAGGCCAGGTCCAGCTCTCCGCCAGCTGCCTTTTTCTTGCCAGAAAAGCCACTCTGCACTCACTGTTCCATTCCCCTCCGCATTCTGAATACTTTTGGGTCCTGGGTACCAGCTGTGGGAGCTGGAGAGGGGAGCCTTGGGGATCCAAGGGTACACCCCATTCCACCCTCTCCAGACAGGCCTCTGCGGCAGCCAGTGGGAGCTTCTCTAAAACTCCAGTGCGGCCCAGCATTCCCTGCACCAAGGCCTTCCTCAGTGCCCCTCCCTACAGCCTCATCCCCAACCCCACCCTATCCTCCCAGCCAAACCCCAGAGGCCAGCTCCTGCGACCTCCTCGAGAGGGGCTCCCACACCAGGCACAGCCCCTTTCCATTCTCGAGACCCCCCGGTCACCTGTCGCTTCCCCCATGGACCATGGGCCAATCCAGGGATGGGGACAGTCCACCTGCCTGACCAGCACCCAGCACTGAGCCAAGGAGGGGCTGCAGGGTCAGGGGGGGTCTGTGAATCCAGAGAGGGTGGGCCACGGGGTGGGGGGATCTGTGAATCCGGAGGGTGGGCTGCAGGATGGGGGTTGGGGGTCTGTGAATCTGGAGGGTGGGGTTTGGTCCTAGTTGCCCCATGGGATTTATCTTATTGAACAAAATGTAGAAAAGGGCATAATGTGTAATTTTCACACAGGGAACACGCCCACATGACTACATCCCGGACTAAGGCACACAAAGCTATCAGCACCTCAGAAGCTCCCCCCACGTAATTGCTATCTGCCCTGCCTGCCGGGTGACCCTGCTGTGCCTCCTATGGGGACGAGGTCCTGGTTGGGCTCTCTTCCATCTTCCGTGCCTCTGAGTCCCAATCTAGACAGCAAACAGCTGGGCCAAAACATCTCAAAGCACTTCCCACATGCTCTGAATTTGTCAAGTGGCACAGAAGAGAGCATCACAAGGCAGGCTTCCTGGAGGAGGTGGCGCTGGGCAGCCCTGGACAGCTGACGAGGGCTTCCAGTGGCTTAGCCGGCAGGAGTAGGGAGGTGAAGCTGCAGCCACACAGATTCTTGCAGAGACACACACAAATCTCCCAGTCAACTCCCAGGGGGCAGTTAGGCCCTAGCTCAGAGAGGGCAGGGGCCTGGCCCGCCGCACTTACCTCCAGCACGCGCCCCGTGATGTATTTCTCACAGCTGTCACAGCGGATGCCGAACTTGGCGTGGTAGTCGGCTTCGCAGTAGGGCAGCCCATCCCTGCAATAAGACAGGCAGTCAACACAGGGCGGGGGTCGCCCGAGGACTCTTGAGATCTAACAACCCTCACCAACAAGAGGGTCTGCCCTCAAAGTGGTGGAATGCCCACCTCCTCCTGCTCAGGTAACAATGCTTCCAACAGGCAGTGTCATTGGGCTCTCACAGACACCAGCCCCATGAGAAATATGACGACAATGGTCCCATTTCACAGACGGAGAAACTGAGGAGCACAGGCCAGACCACCTGCCCAGTGGGTGGGAGGGGCTGACGGCAGCAGCTTCTGGGAAACAAGAGCTGCTTCTGTAGACCTGGCTCTTCTTTCTGGCTCCTTCCATCCAAAGTTCAACATCTGGGGTGCCTTAGAAAACTGTGAGCCAAAAAGGGGGGACAGTAAGGGCACCCACATTGGGGACAGGGCTGGAGGATGACAGAAAGCCCAGATGAGGGTGTGGTAGGTTAGGACAAGACTTCACTGTCCCCCCTGCATCCTGCCCTGCATCACAGCCCCTGAATATGAGCGGTGACAAAGGCTGGCTCTAGCCACACATGGAGAGGCCTAGCCTTTCGCAGTGCAGGAAAGAGCAGGAGGGCTGCACGGATGCGTCCATCCCCTCTCCCCATGCACACGTGCAGCCTGCCTGCTATGTGCCAGGTGCATAGGGCTCAGGAAATTGGTGTCAAATGCCCGTCATCCTGGGCCTGCCCCTCCAGCAGTGGCTTCCTCCGAGTCTCCATAAATGAGCTATAGAGAAAAGCCATCTGCAGGGTCATCCCTGGCACAGCTCCTGAGCTGATCTTCACACCCGTTATCATGATTATTAAGAGATCAACATGCCAAGATGGATGGCTGTGCAGATGCGGGGACGGCAGGTCAGCAGTGGCCACTCAGTGTGGGGAGGCACTGCTCTGCTGAGCCGTGGTTGAGTGAACAGGCCTGTGCTCAAATGCCACGTCCCAGCTGTGTGACCCTGGGCAAGTCACTTAACCTCTCTGAGCCTCAGTGTCCCCATCTGCATAATGGGGGAAATAATAGTAAGGACTAATGAAGAGAATGGCAGGCACTCTCCAAGGTGGCTGAATCCATTGTCATTACTAACCAGGGCTGTCCTCTCAGCCCCGGCCATACCCAGCACGTGAGGGGGTGACTGGCACAGAGTGAAGTGCCTGCCATTCCAACGCGCCCCCTCCAGCATCGCTGAAGTTGCTGTAGTGTTCCAAATTTGGTTTGAGTTTTTGCACAGCTACTACAGAAGGGAGGATTTCTCAGGCTGTCGTGGATTAGACCCCAGCTCACGTTCTTTTCCTCCAAGCTCTGGACTGTTGCTGGGTCCCCAGGATGTGGGGTCACGAGCCCCGGGCCTGGGTGCCCCTCTCTGGCTGCGGCCTGGAAGTGGCCCACAGCTGGGATGAGCCATCGCTCAGAGAGTGGCAGCCCTTCCTTCCACGTGAGGGGGAGACATACAATGAGTCCTCAGGCTTACTTCCAAATGCCGCTGACCTCAGGACTCCCGTAATAACCCACAAATGGGTGTATTTGCAGCAAATGGGAGGTTAAAGATAACATCTCCATGGCAACACCAACGCCCTCCTCGTCAATTCTGGGACAGCTCTGGAGGCTGCTAAGTAACATGCACGGTGTGGGTGAGCTGCCAACGCTGCGGGAGGGGCCTGCCGCCTGCACAGGGCTGGGCATTTTCATTTTATATTAAAGTGCTGTGTGCACCACACCGGGCAGTCCCTGGCTGACCGTGACACAGGCGGGGAAACTCATGCACCTCACAGGTCCCTCACCCTGGGTGCAAGCTCACCTTGGTTTGGAGGTTTTACTTAAAATGATGTCTTGAAGATCATTGCAGATTCCCCAGCAGTTGTAAGAAACAATACAGAGAGGTCCCATGTACCCTTTGCCTAGTTTCCCCAGTGGTGATGCAGAATTAGTATACACCCTCAGCCAGGAAGTTAACACAGGCACATCGACAGATGTGATTCAGGTTCTGTGTGACACGCGCTCAAATGTGCATGCATATGTGTGTGTGTGTGTGTGTGTGTGTGTGTGTGTGCCTCACTCCGTGCAGTTTTATCACAGGGAGTTTTTCATCTCCATCAATTCCTGTGATGATTTTGTTCCCGTTGGGCATTGAGAACAAGCACAGCACAGACAAAAGTGGCCAGAAGACCCTCTAGCTCCCAGGAAGGGGCCCTATGTGCTCAGAGGAGCTGCCCTCCTTCAGCTCATCCACATATTCGCTCCTCACCTGCGCCATGCAGAAGGCTTGCCTGCCTCAGGTCCCCGATCCCCCAGGGTTAAAACCCACCCCCAGCTCCTGGCCCTGAGCTGCCTCCATTCAAGGCTGTGATCTTCCCAGAAGGCTTCCCCAGTTCCCAAATCGGCCACCACCCCAGCGTGACTGCACATTTGTGGGACATGTTCGGTGTCGGTGGCAGCTGCCCCAGGGGCCCCCGCTCTGCAGAAGACAGAGTGCGTGGCTGTGGGGCCCCAGCCCTGACACCTGGGATGGGACAGCCCCCTCTCCTCATCCCCGTGCTGGCCTCTGCTCACATTGCTTCACCTCCTGCAGGACATCCAGGCGCCAGAAAGGGCAGCTGATCCCATGGGGATGGTGGAGGGGGACTGAGACGGGGAGGGAAGGCACTTCAAAAACTCAGCACTGGCAGCCCTGGCAGCTCTGCTTCTCATCCACAAAAAAGGAGCTGGATGCTGCAAATGCCGTTAGAGAAGCCAGGGCTGGCCAGGGAAGGGGGACATAAGGCTGTTGGGACAAATTCGCTAAGCTCTGAGCCATGCTTCTCACCCAGCAGCAGGGCAGTAGTAGCTGCGTGAGGAATAGGAGAGACGCAGAGAGGGTGGCGCTGGGGACACGTGCAGAGTGTGGGACCCCCACAGAGTAGGGAAGCCTGAGCGGAGGCTCTCATTGGAGCCCTCCCCCCACTTACTTGCTGATGTACTCTGCGTTCAGGAGCTTCCCACAGCTCTTGCACTTAAAACAGCCCAAGTGCCAGTGCTTGTCCAAGGCTACCAGGGCCTGGCCGTTCTTGATTTCTGTGCCGCAGCCCCCACAACCTGGAAGAGAGAGAACAGAACACAGACACCCCAACCATTGTGAGAGGTGTGGGGGAGGCCCCCTGCTCTCCACACTCCGTGAAGGCCCCTGGGGCAGCCGGGAGGGGCGGGACAGATGAGCAGCCACACCGAGTGTGCTTGGAGGAGCCTCTTACACAGCAGTCTCTGGAGCATGGGGAAGGCAACTGGGGAAGTTTGACCCTGCATGCATTTAGTGCTGACTGCATGCAGCCTGGGCTATGAGCTGGGGAAACCTAGATGAAGAAACAGAGGCCCTATTGTGCAGGAGAGCGGAGTCGGCTCCTGGCACTGAGACATACCAGGTTGAACCCAACTGTGACTTGATGTGCCCACCAAAGGGAAATGGACCACATTAGGGAGGGCTGAGCCAGCCCCTAGCCCCCAACCCAGTCAGCCCTGGGAGCTCTCCCGCCGCACCCAGCCAGCCAAACCGACCTTCTCTCTTCCTGCCGTCCCCACGGTAACTGGCACTCTCCACCCTGTGGCCACCAGCCTCGTGGGACCCTGCCTGGCCTCCTGGTGCCCTCTCTGTCCTTCCCAGCCGTGCCTGCCCTGCTCACTTGCCCCATGTCCCAGGGCCTGGTCTTTGTGCACAGGGCCTCCAGGTTCTGGCCCTGCCCTGAGCCAGTGGCCCACAGTCCCTCCACCCTATGAGCCACCACACCGGGGGCTCCACAGCCAGCATCATGGGCGTGCTGCAGGCAGGGGTGCCCCTGGCAGAGTGATTGGAGCAGGCTGGGAAGCTGGGGAGAGCCTGGTACATGAGCCTGAGCGGGCTGCATGTGAGTGCGTGTGCATCTGTGTGCATAGCGTGTGACTGTAAGTATGTGGATGTGTCTTATGGGACTGTGAGCATTTGTATGTTACCTGAGTCTTCCCGTGAGTCTTCCTGTGAATATATGAGGTCAGGGGCGGGGAGTGGGAGGCAGAGTGGCAGAGATGCCATGACAGCATCCCCAAGGGAAAGGGCCTCTCACAAGGTGAACACCTGGTGACAACAGCAGCAGCAACGGGGACAGAGCGGGGCCCACTGAGTCAACCACCCAGGTGTGCATTGATTCATGGATCACACACGTCCTCACTCCAGGGACCTGCACCTGTCATAGCTGAATGTGCGTCAGTGTGTGTGTGGTGCGTGAGTGTGTGTGACTGGTGCGTGAGTGTGTGTGACTGGTGCGTGAGTGTGTGTGTGGTGCGTGAGTGTGTCTATGTATGTGTTTGCATCTGCATGCGTGAATATGTCTGCACGTGAGAGTGTGTCTGTGTGTTTGTGGAAGTGTGTGTCTGCGTGTGTTTAAGGGTGTGGTTGTGTGTTGGGGGCATGACAAGGGCAGGGCCTCGGACCCCGTGATGGACAGGCAGGAAGAGGGTGTCTGACAAACAGGGCCTTGCCACCTGCAGGAGCCCCTGAGTAATTCACAGACCAAGCAGGGACCCCTCGTGCCCAAGGAAACCTCTATCCAAGATGGAAAGAAGGTGGCCCCAGGGCCCGACACGCTGGGTACAAATCCTGGTCCCCACTATGCGCTGGGTCACACTGAGCATGTTCCTCCTGCGGGAGCCCCCATTTCCTCATCGTGGGGTGGGGTGATCACCTCCTCACTTGGTGCCTGCCCGGATCCAGTGCTAATTTACACAGAAGACCTGGCCCAAAGCCCTGTGCATCCTGGGTGAGCAGTGAGCATCGGCGAGACCCCCCGTGGGCCTGCTGTGCACTGAGAGCTCAGTGGAAGTTGCTTCCATGCATGGCTTCATTAGTTTCTTTTGGCAGAGACCTGAGTCATATTGTTTTTAACAATTAAAACAAACGAACACTCACAAAGCCATCGGTCAAGGTCAGGATTTCCTAAGTGACCACATTCACATGCTACTTTGGAAAACAGCCAGAGAGCAGATTCAAACTCTGAGGGAAGGGGGGCCTCTTACTCATTTCAGGACCCTGGATGCCCAGCAGAGGCTGTGTGCTTGAGAAACACGTGGGGAATGAATGAATGAATGAATGAATGAATGAATGGGAACCAAAGTGAGAGGATGCCTCCACCCTTCTCAAGTCCAGGAGGAGGCGACCCCCACATCACCCTCTTTGCCACACTCCTTCCTGTGTCTCTGCAGAGGCTGACGACGCACAGCCCTGACTTAGCCTCCTGGCTCCCCCCACTTAGCAGGTGATGAGGCACATTTTGCAAAGCTCTGCATCAGTGGCTCTCAACTTGGGGCACTTTTGCCCAAGAGACATTTGGCAATGTCTGGCGACCCTTTTGATTGTCATAACTTGGAGGGGGTTCCAGGCATCTAGTGGGTGGTGGACACAGGATGCTAACCCTGCCAGTACAGTTGCCCTCAGCGGGGCTCTCTGGCCCCACATGTGAATGGTGCTGGAGCTGAGATCCCCAGCTCCGAGCCTCTGTTGGCTTCTCTGCATGTCAAGGGAGCACAGCACATGGGGCTGTGTGGCGACCAGAGGACAGACAGCAGAGAGCAGCGGTCAGATCCCAGCAATGCCCCCCACCGGCTGTGACCTGGGGAAGTCACTTCACCTCTCTGTGCCCCTGGAGTGAGGGCATGTGTGATCTGTGAATAAATGCACACACACTGACCGGTGAGGTGGGCCCACCTCTGCTCTCAGTGCCACTGCTGTTGTTGCCAGGTGGTCCCCTCGTGGGAGGCCTGCTCTCTCTGTGATGCCGTTGCGGGCATCTCCGCCACTCTGCCTCCTACCATATTGGCCGGTGCCCTCCCCTGCCAAGAAGCTCCCTTGACCTTGAGCTCCAAGCTGCAGGGGGTATGTGAACCTCACACCTGCCTCGGCCCCCTCATTCTCCTATCAGCAGTACACGTGGAGATGAGAGCAAGGTGCAAAAGGAGTGTTGCCATGGAAACCACATCCTCACTTTCTAAACACATCTGGAGCTCCACATTGCTTTGCGGGCTCTGCACATGGCAGCTCAGAGTCCTGTGTGACACAGGCTGTGGACTAGAGCTGTCAGCGGCAGCATGTCTCTAGCAGGGCAGAAGGGGCCTCAGGACCCCCCAATGTCAGCTGGCCACGTGCCCATACATCCTGGCTGGCACTGCCATCAGCAGCAATGGCATGACCCTCCTAGAACCTTCCACTTTCCTATTTTCCCCAAAATGCTCCCTCTTCCACAAGATGTGGTCATGGTGGGGGTGGTTGTTGGGGGGTGCCTAGGATGTGCCAGGCAGTCTCCCGGAGCCTCAGCTGGAGCTCAGGGGGTGCAGGTGCAGGAGCCAGACCCCCCCCCCCGCAGCACCCCAGGTCTAACCGGGGATCAGGGGAGTAGGGGGGAGTCTCAGATTCTAGATCAAATCTGAGATTGAGTTTTGGAAACAAGGACTCTGACCGAGCTCCAAAACTTGAAAGTGATTGAAAATCCATGAACTTGGCTTGCAGCTCCAATTAGGAAACTGTACTGAGGAAGAAAAGCCGCTGGAAAAGATAAAACACGTTCAAGTTCAGCCCCAACGCACTGCGGTCAGGACTAGACCGGGACACAGACCTGCCATGGGCCCAGAGTGGGGCGGGGGCTCCTGCGAGGATCCTGGGTTTACCTCCCAGGCGCACCCAGGGGTTCTCCTGTTTCCTAGGCAGCCGGGGAGCAGTGGGAGCTCCTGGGTTTAACCCCGGCCTCACCCCGAGGCTCTCCTGTTTCCCAGGCAGCCAGCAAGGGGGCGGGGGCTCTGGTCAGGGCACACACCCTCTTAGCACTACCCTTGCAGGAGCAGGGGACACAGGGGCTCCACGTGCCACAGCCCAGGTGGTCAAGCCCCGTTGCTGGAAGAGTGGAGGACCCCAAAGCCCCATTCCTGGGCCTGGGACCTTAGGACTGCATACACCCCTTCCTGTGCCTTCATCCCTCGCTCTGGTGGGGCCTCCCCAGGTCCAGGGGGTGGAGCTAAAGAGCCAGGGGCAGCCAGGCCCAAGAAGTAGCCTCGGGGTTTTCTCAGCATGGATGGAGCTGCTCGCCATCCCTTTTCCCCAGGCCAAGCCCATTTTTCCCAATTGCCAGCCTGCCGCCTACACCCCTGGCTGGCCCCACACCCACATCAAAGGCCCAGAGAGGGGACACCTCTTGCCCTCGGCACACAGTGTTGAATGCAGGGTCCACCCAGGGTATCTGGGCTCAGAGCTGCCTCTGGGTCGGCAAGGTGCTTGCACTATGCAATGGCTGCCCTGTGACAGGCTCGTGACCAGCAATGGGTCAGCACTGGAGAGCTGGGGGCCTCATGGGAAGGGGCAGAGCTTCAGGGACACAGGGGACCTCCCAACGAGCGTGGTGGGGAAGCTGAGGCATGCGGGGTGTTGGCTGCTCCTCCTGGAAGAAGCCTGTGCAGCCCACTCTGGAGGATTTCTTATTCCTAAGTGGCCTGCTTGGGGCAGCAGAGGGAAGCTCAGGGCCACGGGACTCAAGCTTGAGCTCTGCCTCAAGAGCCAGCCACTCTCCCCTCCCCAGGGAAGGGCAGCCGCACAGGCAGCCATGTGAGGCCCCGCCCTGCTGCCCCCAGGCCCAGCAAGCTGGCCAGGCAGATGGTGCTGCTTCCTACATTCTGGACTGACTTGACTCTACCCTACTCCACAACCATATATGGCTCCTCACGGCCTCCAGATGTACTGAGAACACCATGGCGTGGCTTTGGAGGAAGCTGCCATCTGGTGTTGGTGTCTCAGCGCCATTCCCATTCCCCGTCCCCACGCTGCAGCCGCGTCCACTCACACGGGTCTGGGAGGTGCCCACGCTGCAGCCCCGTCCACTCACATGGGTCTGGGGGGTGCACCCAGCACATTTCACAAGTGTTCAGTCTTTGCACTCTCTTCTCACCTGTAGCAACCTCCCCCTTCCAGACCCACCTGCTGGAATTCAGCCTGCGTCTCCAGTTTCAGAACCAAGGCCACCTTGGACAGCCTCTGGTCCTAGTGGGGTGAGCTCACTTGCTTTGGAGTTGAAAGGCCTTGGCCCACCCCTCGGCACTTCCGCCCCCTGATGGACACTGAGCACCCAGCACACCCACTCCTGCCAGGTACAGGGCACTCCTGCACCTTCAGAAGAGCTCCTCCAGGCACAGCTGCTGGGGAAACAAAAGGAGGCTGGACTGGGAAGACTGCAGACATCCACATAGGAGCCAGGACTGCTGCTCAATGCTTTCTAGGCACAGAAATGGTTCTAAGCTCAGGATTCTCACCACAGGCTGGGGGAAGGGGCAGGTTACATTATTAGATATCTAGGGGTCCGGGGAACATTTGTTCTTTGAAAATGCAAATTTGATATTTCAAAATAAATTTACATTTGGAGAGGGCAGAGCCTTTCTGCCAAGGGTATTTTTGAAAACCTCAAAAAAAAAAAAAAAAATCTCAGACACTGATTCTGTGGTTGGTCATATTTCCATCCCCTCCCACTTTTTTTTTTGACAGTCTCACTCTGTCACCCAGGCTGGAGTGCAGTGGTGCAATCCCAGCTCACTGCAATCTCTGCCTCCCAATTTCAAGCGATTCTCCTGCCTCGGCCTCCTGAATAGCTGAGACTACAGGTGGGCACTACCACACCAGGCTAATTTTTGTATTTTTATTAGAGACGGGGTCTCACCATGTCCAGGCTGGTCTTGGACTCCTGGCCTCAGGTGATCCACCCGCCCCGGCCTCCCAAAGTGCTGGGATTACAGGCATGAGCCACCATACCCGGCCCATGTTTCCCTTTTTAATTTGGGTGCCAGGAAGCTTTGGACAAACTGTTCAAAACTTATCTCCCCCTTTTAAAATTTGCCATAGAGCTTTTGATTACTATCTGAATTTAATTATAACAGTACTACTGTTTGTGAAGCCAAATTCTCAAAGATAGATAAAAGGCATTAAATAAAATCACGTTTACGTTTAAAAAAAAAAAAAATCAATCAATCCAGGCCCCAGCTGGAGAGAAATTTTTGAATGGAGGACTCTCCTAGCAAGCCCCGAGGCAGCACCCTCCCGACCCAGTGCTGCTGCGAACTTCATCCCAAGGGATGAAGCCTTTGCTTCGGTTCACAGAGTCAAATTATCACCAGCTCCCAGGGCCAATGCTGCACTCCTGGGAGGCTGGAAGTGGAATCGCCTCTGTAGAGACTCTCAACACAGCAGACAAGGTGGGGGAGAAAGGAGGTGTTTGACACAGGAGAGGAAATTAATTGCAGGCAAGATGCTGACTCCGGAAATCAGGAGAAACTCCTCTTCTGTCCGGGGACACGTGGCCCTGCCTCTGGGGACACCCCAGTGACCACGGTGCTCAGAGCGGGCTTCTGCAGCAGGTGCCTGGCAGCGGCGGGGCCTGGTGTGCTGGACTCCCCTCCCAGAGCCTGTGTGCCATCTCATGATCCGGCAGAGCCACCCCAGCTGGGAAAGGCCACCTGGCTGCCCACTCCTTGCTGATACTTGGCCCCATACCTGCAAACCCCTGACACTTCGGCTGCCATTTGTTTTTTTTCACACTAACAACCTCCTGCTTCCTAATTCAGGAAGCATCTTGAGCCCCCACTGCATACACACCTGGCCTAACTCCTGGGAGGTGGAGGAGTGAACCCGAGGGCCCCTGACTGCAGGAGCCCGGAGCTCAGTGTTCTTCTACGGGTTCCCGCAAAGGGGTCCCGGGTGGCCTGGAATTAACAGGGGGGAGCTGAGGAGAGTGAATGCCAGAGGGAGAGGACCTGAAGGAGACCTGGAAGGCTTCCTGGAGGAGGTGTGCTAGAGCTGGGCAAAAGCAGCAGTGGGCATTAGATGGGAAAGCAGGAGTGGCACCTGGGGTGGAGGAAACAGCCAGTGCAAAGACTTGGCGGCACGAGAGCCCCAGAAACTTCCATCCCTGGCTGCCTCCTCACATTTATCCACAGCGTTCATTGCAGCTGCTGCTGCTCTGGGTCCCTGTTTGTCAGGCCCTGTCCCTGGGCACTGCAGAGACCAAGCTCCCAACTCAGCACCCCCTCCCACAACCAGCAAGCCCCCACTTAGCATGCCCTATACTCAGCATTGCCCCCACTCAGCGCCCCCCAGCACCTGCCACTCAGCACGCCCCACTCAGCGCCCCCCAACTCAGCACACCCACCCATTTAGCACCCCCCACTCAGCACGCCCCCACTCAGCGCCCACTTACTTCGGAGGCCCTGGGACAGGTGCGCGCTGCTGCCCACCGACACGGGCAGGGAGCACTTCTGGCACATGCATTCCTTCCCGTTGAAGGTCACTCGGTCCCCAGGGGGGAAGGGCAGCCTGAAACAAGAGAGCTCATTACCAGCCAGGCCCACCTTCCGGCTTCTCTCTGGGGGAGCCCTCTCCCAGAGCAGGAGACAGGAGACCAGAGCCAATGTCTCCCCAGGATCTCGCAAAGGTACCACTCACAGGCTGAGGACGCAACGCAGGGCCTCTCCACCCAGGCACTGCTGCATCCCCGCAAGAGGACCTCAGGTAGTCATTGACATCTGAGCCTCAGTTTCCTCATCTGTACCAACAGGCAGAATCATAGCGCCTAAGGTGGTGGTGAGGACCAGCTGAGGGCCAGCCCAGTGCTTGGCACACGGCAACATGCCAGGCTGCCTGGACCACTGGCCCCTCCAGCCCACCCTGCCTTCCCAGCCACATGGGATGCCTTCTTCATATCAGGTCAGTAGCAAGGGCAGCAGCTATGTCCACCGGGCATCTCCTGTGTGCCCAGGGCCTACACTGTGATAGGTGCCCTATAGGCATGCCTCATGAATAACCCCACGCCATTCAACCTAGTTGCTATTTGCTTCATGTTTTCTCTATAGGTGAGAAACTGGAGTTCAGAGAGGATATGTAACTTTTCCAAGGACACGTGGATACGAGTCAGAACCAGAAACAAACCAAGACCTGTCTAGCTTCAAAGTTCCACGATTTATCTACCTGGGCCTCTAAGAGGGTAGTGTCTTTAAAAGCACACCTCATAGACAGGAAGATGCTGGACAATCGGATCCTGTCTTTATTCAAAATTCTGCCATTTTGCTCTAAATGGATTTTTTGCATTTATTTCAATTTTTTAAAATATCGCATTAAAATATCATTTACTTGACTACTGAGTTTTTTGGCACCCCCTTAAAGTCTGCCTCCGCAGCAAGTGCCTGGAGCGAGGCCGGGTGAGGGACGGCAGAGAGATGGCCCATCCTCCTGCAGCCTGGGGATGTCTTTGGAGACTGAGGCTCAAGTAGCTGCATCTAGCAAGCTAAGGCCAGGCCACCTGCAGACGGGGCCAGAAGCACAGCCTGAGAATGCTGCCATGTCTGCCCTCGACACCTGCTGCCACCAAGCTTCCAGCAGCCACCGGGCCACTTTCCTTCCCCATCTGAGCCTGACCAGAGAACCAGGTGCTTTTCAGGCAGAAGCCTGTGGAAGTGTCAGACCACGGGTGCCCCTTAAATCTCTTGGGCGGCCAGGCGCAGTGGCTCACACTTGTAATCCCAGCACTTTGGGAGGCTGAGGTGTGAGGATCACTTGAGGTCAGGAGTTTGAGACCAGCCTGGCCAGTGTGGTGAAAACCCGTCTCTACTAAAAATACAAAAATTAGCCATGCGTGGTGGTGTGCACTTGTAATCCCAGCTACTTGGGAGGGTGAGGCAGGAGAATCGCTTGAATCGGGAGGTGGAGGTTGCAGTGAGCCGAGATTGCACCACTGCACTCCAGCCTGGGCGAAAGAGTGAGACTCCATATCAAAAAAAAAAAAAGCCCCTGCTCAAACACCTTTGTTGGGTTCTGTCTGTCTTCTTCAGGGAGGAGACAATGGATTCATTGTTGAATGAATGAATGGGTGAATAAGTGAAGGAATGAAGCTCTCCTAGGGGGCCAGGCTTGGTCTACTCTCTCCTGCCACGTCCCTGCCTGGCCTCCCACCAGGGCCTGCCAGATGGAGCTCCCTGAAGCTGGAGACCACCGTGCCTTCCCCTGCTGAAGGCCTGCCAGAGCACCCACCAGTGGGGCTGGCATCCAGTACCCTCGGTCCATGCAGCAGGTGTGTTCCTGGGCTCCCACTGGGCCGGTACCTGCTCCTGGGGATCCAGGACAAATACAGGCTGAGCTCAACCCAGGGCCCTCTCCCCCCATCCGCTGCCCAGGAGCCTGCACGGCTCTCCCATGCCCGTGTTGCCACCGTGTGAATGCTGTGGTCTGCTGTCTCTGTGTCTTGCACCCTCCCTGTCATGGGGGATCTTGAGACAGAGTGGGAGCCCCTCCCCATCCCTGGATGTGCTTGGAGCGAATCTCTGGCTGTTTAACCTGGAACAAGTTACTCAGCTTCTCTGAAAGGCTTCTCACCTATAAAGTAGGACTGAGAATGCCTGCATTCCAGGTTTGTATTCATACATTCATTCGCCCACAGGACATCCTGCCTGGGAAGCTCTGGCTTATTGCCTGGACCTGGGAGGGGCTGACTCAATGGCAGCTATGATTGTATTTCCTCTACTTTATTGAGGTAACTTGTGACAAATGTACACACCCATATCACTGCCACCATCAGTCATGATATGGAACATTCTTTCCACTGCAAAAAGCCCCCTGTGGCTGTCTACAATCATGCTGCCCACGACCTCTGGCCCCAGGCACCGTGATCATCATTGTCACCATGGCCCCAGACACTGTGATTGTCACTGTCACCGTGCATTAGATTTGTCTCTCTCTTTTTTTTTTTTTGCAGACTCACAGATCACGTAGTCTTTGGTGTTTTGTCAGCCTCACGTTTTTGAGCTTCACCCATGCTATTGCCCATATTGATCCTTTGTTCCTTTGAGGACGGGGCAGTGTCCATCCCATGGATAAATCACAACAGCCATTCCATGCAACTGCTGGGGGCTTCTGGGCTGTTTCCAGTTTGGGGCTGTTACAAATAAAGCTGTTAAGCACGGTTGCCAACCGGCCTCTCCGCGGACACAAGCTTTCCTTTTGGGTGAATACAGAAGACAGATTTTCTGATCATACGCTAAGTGTGTGTTTGACTTTATCAGAAACTGCCAAGCCGGTTTCCACGGCCGCCGTGCCATGCTGCATTCACAACGGCACTGGAGGGACACTCCTCTGGCTTCGCATCCTCACCAGCACTCGCCATGGTCCATCTTTTCAGTTTTAGTTGTTCTCATGGAGGCGTAATGGCATTTCTTTGTAGTTTTCATTTGCATACCCCTGTGACTAATGATGGTAAACACTGTTTCATGTATGGTGTTGGTCATTTGTGTGTATATATTATATATAAATATTATATAATTATTATATTTATATATAATAATTATTATATATTATATTATATAATACATAATATATAATATATAATACATAATATATATTATATATAATACATATTATATATAATATAATATATAATACATAATATATATTATATATAATATAATATATAATACATAATATATATTATATAATATAATATATAATACATAATATATATTATATAATATAATATATAATACATAATATATATTATATAATATAATATATAATACATAATATATATTATATATAATATAATATAAAATACATAATGTATTATATATAATATATAATACATTATATATTATATATAATATAAAATACATAATATAATATACATAATATATATTATATATATATATTTTTTGAGACAAAGTCTTGCTCTGTCACCCAGGCTGGAGTGCACTGGCACAATCTTGGCTCACTGCAACCTCTGCCTCCTGGGTTCAATTGATCCTCCTGCCTCAGCCTCCTGAGTAGCTGGGATTACAGGTGCCTGCCACTATGCATGGCTAATTTTAATTTTCTTAGTAGAGATGGGGTTTCACCACGTTAGCCGGGCTGGTCTCAAACTCCTGACCTCAAGCAATCTGCCCACCTCAGCCTCCCAAAGTGCTGGGATTACAGGCGTGAGCCACCACACTCAGCCCATTTGTATATGTTCTTTAGTGAAGTGTGAAAGACAAGGACCCCAAACCCACTATGCCAAAGGGAAAGTTAAGCTGGGAATGGAGTCATGCAAAAACTGCTTTCCTTTTGTTTCCAGAGAGCTGTAGTTTCACAACCCCATGTCACATGTAAAATGTAAAACAGAATGGTGTATGACAAATGTAAAATGTAGATTTACAGAGGGTTAGTCTTAACTGTTTCCTCGACTCCCTCTTTTCACATGTAAAACATAGATTTACTGAGGCTCTGATTAGCATATGAAATGTAACCATAAAGACTGTAGCTATCTGCCTCACGGTCGTCCTCCTCCTCCCCTTTTTTCTCTCCTTCTTGCTTTTTCCCCCTTAAATACTGAAGTGTCCCAAACCCCCTTTGGAAAAAGCACAGCTCACAGGTGCTCCTGTGGCTTGCATTTTACCCTAGGCACATCCTCAACCTTGGCTAAATAAAGCTCTATTCATTGAGCCCTGCCTCAATCTCTTTTTGGTTTATAGTCGTCTCTATTAAACTCTTTTGCCCATTTTTTTAAAAGTTTTTTTGAGATGGAGTCTCCCTCTGTCACCCAGGCTGGAGTGCAGTGGTGTGATCTCGGCTCACTGCAACTTCCACCTCCTGGGTTGAAGTGATTCTCCTGCCTTGGCTTTCCAAGTAGCTGGGATTACAGGCGCCCACCACCATACCTGGCTAATTTTTGTATTTTTAGTAGAGACGGGGTTTCACCACGTTGGCCAGGCTGGTCTCGAACTCCTGACCTCGTGATCCACCCGGCTCAGCCCCCCAAAGTGCTGGGATTACAGGCATGAGCACCCAGCCTCTTTTGCCCATTTTTAACAGTATTCTGGGTCTTCTTATTATTGAGCTGTGAATAATCAATATTTTGTAAATAATATTTTGTAGAGCAGTGCTTCATCAGACACAGGTGTGAGGGCGCACCCTTGAACTCATATCTAACATGGCACTCTCTGCCAGCTGATGGCTTGCTTTTGCAGTTTCTCATTTTGCATTTCCTTCAGCCCACAAAACTTCCTGTAAGTTTATTTTGGTGCAGATTGGCTGGCAACAAATTCTCTTAGCTTTGCGTGTCTAAAAAAGTCTTTACAGTGCCTTCGTTTCTCGGTAACAGTTTTGACACTTTATTCACATACAATGTAATGTATAATCCAGCAGGTTTTAGCATATTCAGAGTTGTGCAACTATCACCATAATCGATTTTAGAACAATCTTATCACCCACAAAAGAAATCCCATACCCTTTAGCAGTCTTGCCTTCATTTTTGGAAGTTTTTGTGCTTAGTCTAGAATTATTTGATAGATATTTTTCCCTCAGCATTTAAGAAATGTTGTTCTATTGTCTTCTAGCATACATAGTTTCTGATGAGAAGTCTGGAGTCATACGTTTGTTCCTCTGTAAATAATTTTTTTTCCTCTGGCTGCTTTTAAGATTTCTTTTTAGCACTGGTTTTCAGCAATTTGATTAGGATAGATTTGGTAGATTCTGATGTGTTTATTCTGTTTGAAGTTCATTGAAATTCTTGGATCCATGTGTTTATAGTTTTCACCAAATGTGCAAAATGTTCAGCAATTACTTCCTTAAACACTTTTTGGTCTCCCTTATCCACCTAGACAGAGAAATAGATCCACATCCACAGATTCCTGAGGTGCTTTTCGTGTTTTTCAGTCTTTTTGTTTCTCTGCTTAAGTATGAATTCTTTCTAATGCTGTGTCTTCATGTTTACTGATATTTTCTTCCGAAATACCCAATCTACTGCTAATTCCTTTCAGGAGATTTTCCACTTCGGCCATTGTATTTTTCATTTCTACAAGTACCAGTGGTTTCTTTTTATATCTTCTATAACTCTCCTATTTATGTTCGTGTTTCCTTAAAATACTTAAACGTATTTACAGTAGCTATTTTAAAGTCATTATCTGCTCATTTCACCATTCCTGTCATTTCTGGGCCTATTGCTGTAGCAGGACAAGCCGCAGACAAAACTCCTCAGACACCGAGTTAAAGAAGGAAGGGCTTTATTCTGCCACGAGCTTCGGCAAGACTCATGTCTCCAACAACTGAGCTCTCCAAGTGAGCAATTCCTGTCCGTTTTAAGGGCTCACAACTCTAAGGGGGTCTGCATGAGAGGGTTGTGATCGATTGAGCAAGCAGGGGGTACGTGACTGGGGGCTGCATGCACTGGTAATCAGATAGGAACAGAACAGGACAGGGATTTTCACAGTGCTTTTCTATACAATGTCTGGAATCTATAGATAACATAACCAATTAGGTCAGGGGTCGATCTTTAACTACCAGGCCCAGGGCACGGCCCTGGGCTGTCTGCCCATGGATTTCATTTCTGCCTTTTAGGTTTTACTTCTTCTTTCTTTGGAGGCAGAAATTGGGCTTAAGACAATATGAGGGGTGGTCTCCTCCCTTATTGCTACTGACTTTTCTTCTGGGTTTGGGTCACATTTTCTGGTTTCCTTTTATTAGGTTGCTGTTTTTTACTATTACTTTTAATGAAAAAACCCACAATTACTTTTGCAACAACCTAATACAACTAGTAATCCTTTCCATTCCTCCCTCACTTTCTTCCTTTCCTCCCTTCCTTTCTCTTCCTCTCCCTCCCTCCTTTCTTTCTTTCTTTCTTTCCTTTTTCTCTTTCTTTCTTTCCCTTTCTTTCTTTCTCTTTCCTTCCTTCCTTTTCTTTCCTTTCTCTTTCTTTCCTTTCTTTCTTTCTCTCTCTCTCTCTCTCCCCCCTCTTCTTTCTTTCTTTCTTGTCTTTCTACAGGGTCTTGCTCTGTTACCCAGGCTGGAGAGCAGTGGTGCAATCATAGCTCACTGCAGCCTCAAAATCCTGGGCCCAAGCAATCCTCCCACCTCAGCCTCTCATGTAGCTGGGACTACAGGCATGCACCACCAAGCCAGACTAATTTTTAAATTTTTTGTAGAGACAGGGTCTTGCTATGTCACGCAGGCTGATCTCGAACTCCCAGCCTCAAGTGATCCTCGCACCTCGGCCTCCCAAAGTGGAGGGATTATAGGCATGAGCTTCTGTGCCCAGCCATCACCAGCAAGTTTTGATTGGACACTGAACACTTATAAATTTTACATTGTTGAATGCTGGATTTTTAAAAATCTTCTTGTGAAAAGTGTTGGGCTTTGCTCTGGCAGACAGTTTATTTGCAGATCAGCATGATCTTTTTAAAAAAATAATTAATTAAAAAATAGAGATGGGGTCTCTTTACGTTTCCCAAGCTGGTCTCCAATTCCTGGTCTCAAGCCTCCTGCCTTGGCCTCCCGAGGTGCTGGATTACAGTGTGAGCCTCCGTGCCCAGCCAGCATGATCTTTCTGAGGCTCGTTTTGTGCTTTGGTAGAGCAGGTTCACTGTAGCCTTCACTCTAGGGCTGTTTTGTCTTCTGGATGAGACGCGACCTTTTGGTGTCCACACTGCATGCCCTGGGGTTCAACAAGGAATCTCCACCCTGGACAGGACTCAGATGTTTCCCAAATCCAGGAATTGTTTCGCTTGTAGCAACCTGGTCATTCTCTGCCCCACTGTGTGAAATTCCTCTACAACTACAGGGCTTCATATTTGTTCAAAGACTCTAAGGCACCTGTGCAGATCGGCACTCTTGCTCGGTGGTGCCCCTGCCCCTCTGGTATCCTGCCCAACATGTTCCAGCTGTGCCTGCCTTTCTAGTCACTGTCTCCTGCCTCAGGATGATGCCACACTCCCCTTGGGTCTCTCCCCCAACCCCACGCTATCCTTCCGGAAACTGCCTCCAGGAAGGAAGCTGGGGCAATCACAGGCCTTGCCTCACTTAACTTGTTCCCTTCTCTTAGTTCTGAGCTCCAGAGTCTGGAAATGGTTGTTTCATACATTTTGTCCAGTTTCCTAGTTGTTGATGGTGGCTGGACAAGTCCAGCTCCAGTGACTCCAACGCGACCAGGGCTGTCTATTATTATTTTTTAAATAATGGATTAACCAGGGGCGATCTTTCAAACCAACTGTGAGATGTCAACCCTCATCTCTAAGCTACGTACACAAAAATCAAACATTCAGATAATCCCCGGGAGAGGTCTGACCCAGGTCACGCTACGATGACACAGAGCGACTCTCCCTAGACATACTCCTTGTCATCGTCACCTCCTGTCCTTAGCATCCTCTGACAAAGGTTCCATTTCTGTCTCCGGCACATGCTTGTAACCACAGGGAACTGCTTTGGAAACAACATTGAAAACATCCCCTGCAAACAGGGTGTGGTGAGACAGGGAGTACAGAACAGAAAATAAACTGTTTTTCATGTTTTTATTCTTTGTTTTCTAGAAGCAGAACATTTCCTCTGGGAGGAACGAGTCAGGGGCTGGGGAGGGAAGGGGGAGGCAGGGACCATGTGGGAAGGCTCCTGCTCAGCCCCAGGAGGTGCACGCAGAGAGGCGGCCGGTGCAGTCTTGCTGCCCGGTCGAGGACCCAGTCTCCGCAGCCAGCACTTGCTGCATGCTTGCTCTGTGCCACGCACCAGACCCAGAGGGGAGCAGCCCAGCCCTGCCCTCACAGAGGAGGCCTCTGGATGCACCGAGACAGAAGGGTGCAGACTGTGAGGCCTGGGACAGCCTCGCTGCAGGACGCAGAGGGCGGGTCACGGGAGGGAGCAGGAGGAAGAAGGGAAGGGAGGGAGGGAAGGAGAAAGGCCTGGAAAGGCAGGGGCAGCGGAGGCCAGGTGCCCGCTCACTCACCGGCAGACGGCACACACGAAGCAGTCGGGGTGGTAGGTCTTGCCCAGCGCCGACACCACCTCACCCTCGATGAACTGGTCGCAGCTGAAGCAGCGGGTGCCGTAGAGCCTCTGGTAGTCCAGCGTGCAGATGTACTCGCCCTGCCGCACGAAGAAGCCGCCCTCGGCCAGGTCGCAGCCACATGCTGGGGGAGGACGGGCGAGGTGGCGTTAGCGGCAGAGGGGACCATCTCCACGTCCCCCAGGCCCGAGGTGGACCCCCCTCCACACATACACACACACCACGACCTGACACAGGCACCGAGGTCTCGGCACACACTCGGGGTGGCTCGCTCAACTCTCGGCGGGCCGGGCTCCCGGGACAGACTCCAGCTCTGGCCACTGGCCTGGTGGTGAGTGGATGTTCCTTACAGAAGCTTGGGAAAGGGCGCTGACCGGGACAAGAGCCAGGTTCTCCTGAGGGCTGCCCAGCCTCCCACCCTCGCTAGAGTGCCCCCAGCCTCTGTGACCCCGCCAGGGATGGTCCCTGAGCCCTCCTGTCCTCCAGTGGGTTGTTTCCAGCACTGGGCATACGGATCAGGAAGGGGCTAACGCCTGATCACCTACTGTGTGCTAGACTCTGTGCTGGGGGCCGAAGGTTCCCAGGAGGACAGACCAGGTCCTTGTGGTCGGTGCCTCCAGCCCACCTCAAGGCTTCCCACCCCCTCCCCCACTCCTCTGGGTCTCCATGCCCTCATGGTCCTCGGTGCCTGTCTCCCCACAGTGTGGACAAGGCCAGACCTGCAGGAGGAGAGAGCCTGTGGACTCCTGAAAGGGAAGCTCTTTTTCTCTTTTCCCAACACACACCCACCCCAGGAAGCTGAAGCCCTGGAGCTCCATGGAGGGCTGAGGGATCTCTGCCAGGTGGGGAAGGGAACACTCGCCCTCAGGATGACCTGCTGGTCACCACCAGCTCAGAGGCCTTGAGTCCATGTCCTGAGACACGAGCGCATTCCTCCCATAAGCTTCCCTTCCAGTGCCAGGGCCACATGGAGGCCATGCATGGTTTCAGAGGGAGCAGCCCACAGCCTCCCCTGACCCGGCTGGCCCAGCCCCTCCCTGCTAGAGTCACAGAGGAACCCCCTGCAGCCCCAGCCTCTCTGGCCTGGTCAGTCCTGGGTCCTGCCTGCCGGGTCAATGCAGCTCACAGCCACTAAGGAAGGGCTTTGAGAAACCATGTAGCCCTCATATATTTTAAAGCTGACATCTAAAAGTTTTCATCACCATGTTAACTGCTTGCAAAGGATATCGTTTCTGCACATTGTGAATATGGGCACCTTTAAAGTTAACTGTTACATCATTCCTTTGAGGGCATCCAGTGGGATATCGAGGCCAAAGCAAGACCCTCAACATCTGCCTACAAAACCCCCAACGGTGCTCTGGGAACAAACTGGCTGGAAGCACCAGAGTGGCAGGAAAGCCTGCATTCAAGGGTTTACTTGTCTCCATTTCTCCAAAGAGATGTTCGCTCTTCTGATATGGTGAGACATCAGCCGAGCAGCTTAGATTCCAGATGCCAGAGCTGCCAGGATTCAAATCCCAGCTCTACCCGCGTAGTGTGCTGTGTGTCCCTGGACAAGTTCCTTAACCTCTCTGGGCCTCCTTGTTCTCATCTAGCACACAGAACCTACTTCAGAGGGGTACACGGCAGCACAGATGAGCATCTGGTGAGCCAGTGCAATGTGAGACATGAGTCCTGCCTGGCTCAGTGTCGAGGCCCTGGCTGCTGCTGTAATGGTTGCTCCTAAGAGGCCCGAGGCCAGAGATGCTGATTCTGAATTCTGTCTCAATGTGAAAATGAAAACCCAGAATGAAACCCAGTCTAGACGGTCTGGGAGGGATGAGGGCATGGTGTAAGATGCCTGCACTCGCTCCTCCTGGGCGTTCCGGGGCGTTTATGAGAAACAGCCAAGGACTCCCAGCATCAAAGGGAAGCTCCAGACAGGTGGGCCTCAGCCCCAGGCCAGGGCGCCCTTGCTCTGCCCTCCACGCTCTGGCTCATGAAAATCCAGAAGGAAACCTGGGCTGAGGATGAAAATGCTTTGTCTGATCTTGCACCATAGCGTAGACCAAACAAATGCATCCCAACTGGGGAGAAGCAGAGACTTGGGGGCCTCACTTTGGAGCATTATCATATTCTGATATCAGCGCCACCTGCACCAAGACAGTAGCTGGATGGTGACTGGGCTCACAACACTCATGGCTCTGGCATTTGTGTATTTCTCTATTCTTCTTAAAGACGTGATGGCGTGAGCTGTTCCTTGAAGGAGAAACATGTGGCAGTGGTTCTGGTGCCCCACTCCAGCGCCGTGAGTCCACTCCCGGGAGCACCAGGCAAGTGAGCACATCCAGCCCCAGCCGTTATCTGGGAGGCTGCTGGTCAGATTCTAGCTGTCCTGAGTATGCCAAGGTCACCACAAGGCAGTTGAAACCCAGACCTCTGTCTGAGCGCGGTGGCTCTCGCCCATAATCCCAGCACTTTGGGAGGCTAAGGCGGGCAGATCACAAGGTCAGGAGATCGAGACCATCCTGGCTAACACAATGAAACCCCGTCTCTACTAAAAATGCAAAAAACTATCCGGGCATGGTGGCGGGTGCCTGTAGTCCCAGCTACTCGGGAGGCTGAAGCAGGAGGATGGCATGAACCTGGGAGGCGGAGCTTGCAGTGATCCGAGATCGCGCCATTGCACTCCAGCCTGGGCGACAGAGCGAGACTCTGTCTCAAAACAAAAAACAAAACAACAACAACAACAACAACTACAAAAACCCCAGACCTCTGTCTGCTAAAAATAAAATGTTCAAGTTCCCTGGTCATTTTAGAAATCCTTATGGAGACAACACATTGTTCTTATATTGCATTTTGCAATTTATCAAGTTAGCACAGACACTGGCAGGAGGCAGGGCAGGTGGGGGTGATGGGAGCACCACCCTTTGGGCACACGCTGTGGTCATTTACGAGAAACAGGCAGGAGAGGGTGGCAGCTGGGGGGAAAGGGTGAATCAGCACCACTTTCTGGAATATCATTTGGCACTGACTCTCAGGGATGTGAAAACTTTTCCCGCCCTTTGACCCAGCAGTCCCTCTCCTGGGGTTGTCCCAAGGAAATGACCATGACTGTCACAGAAATTCAGTTGCAACAATGTTCCCTGCATTATGTGTACAGTAAAATGTTGTAAATAGATGCCTGGGCTTTAGAGTCAGGCAGTCTGGGCTTGAGTTCTTGTTCCTTCCACTTCCCAGCTGTGTGACCTTGACCAAGTTACTTACCCTCTCTGAACCTCAGAGTCCTCATGTGTAAAATAGAGTTAGCAATACTGATCTTGCATGGTGGCTGTAAGAGATCAATGAGATGAAGGCAGGGCGCAGTGGCTCACACCTGAAATACCAGCACTTTGGGAGGCTGAGGGGGTGGATCACCTGAGGTCAGGAGTTCGAGACTAGCCTGACCAACAAGGAGAAACCTTGTCTCTACTAAAAATACAAAACTAGCTGGGTGTGGTGGTGCACGCCTGTAATCCCCGCTACTCGGGAGGCTGAGGCAGGAGAATCACTTGAACCCCGGAGGCGGAGGTTGCGGTGAGCCGAGATGGCGCCACTGCACTCCAGCCTAGGCACCAAGAATGAAACTTCATCTCAGAAAAAAAAAAAAAAAAAAGAAAAAAAGAAATCAATGAGATGAGGTCTCACAAACTGACTAGCCCAGTGTCTGCCTGGAAATGATGTTGACATCCAACAGTGCAAGAGTGACGACTACATTTACTGTGGGGCATGCATTGGAAGGAATTTGGGAGGATATTGACATGAATGTGAGGAATCTGTATGGTGAGGAAAGTGCCCACACACTAAACTGAAGCGAACGAATCAGGCATACGGCATGCCTTCACATTTTAAAAAGACTCAGACAAGGGGAACGTGGGGAGGAATATACACCCAGATCCGAACAGGGACCACCCAAAGTGCTGTCCACCCGCTGCTATTTTTCTATATTGGTGAGTGGAAGATGGAGACGCCAATTCACATCAAAACACAAGAAAACAGAGAAGCCCACGGGCCTGAGTGAGCCTTAACCTGGGCGAGGGCTCCAGGGCTGGCTGGGCATCACGGCTCCGAGTCTTGGCCCAGCCCGGCTCAGGGTCCCCTTCCGTGAATAACAGGGCGATGGGGCGGACGTCATCTGAGATTCCTCCTGCCGGGACTTTCACAACTCTGCCATGTGATCTTGACACTCATGCCCTGTGCAGCTTAGGCTGTGCGGAACAAGGAGTGCCCTGGGCCAGGGCCAAGGCCCACCTGTCTAGAGCTTCCCTTTGATGCTGGAGGCCCATGGCTGTTTCTCATAAACGCCTGGAACGCCCAGGAAGCACGTGTGCAGGCGTCTCGCACCATTCCTTCATTCCTCCCAGACTGCCTAGAACAGGCGGCTATTTATAGTCCCAGATGGATGTGTCCTCAGGGACAACTCCACCTGCCTTACATGCGCAGCTCACAGGCTCTCCTCCCGGACACATGTCCTTCCCTCCCTGCCTGTTTTCTTGGCTCTTGCTAAAATCGTGGACTTGCTCAGTTCCGCTTCCAATAGGACCAGAAAATGCCTGCTTTCCTGAGGGCACACATGGGTGTGGCCTCATCTTTTCATCATTGCAAGTAGGGAGACAACAGATCACAGTTAAAACATATTCCCAAAGCACAGAGCTCAGCCACCCTTTGAAGGCCAAGTAAACCAGATTTGTTTTTCCAGGCATTCTGTGCTATGCGTTTGATGTATTTATGTTCTGCATGTATTCCCATTTGTAGGGTAAGGACAGAGCCAGCTGGATCTCAAAGACATCCAGAATGAGACACCATCACACTCCTCATCCCAGCCGCCATTGGCTCCAGCCTAGGTGCCTGCACCTGCCTCTAGCCTCCTCCCGACTCCCATCCTGGCCTCCCTGCACCAGCAAGCACCCAGAGATCCATGGAAACCTACAAGGATGGAGCAGGACCCTCCTCTGTGCTTCCTCGCTGGTGTCAAAGCCACGGTCTTTGCAGGGATGCAGAGGCTCTACGTCCCTTATCCCTTTGGTCATCCTGCTCCAGCCACATGGGCCTCCTGCTGTTCCCAAGCCTGCCTACTTCCGGGTCTCTGCACTGGCTGTTCCCTCTGGTGGGAATGCTCTTCCCTCACTAACTTCCTCACCTCCTTCCACCAGGCTTTGCCCAAAGGTCACCTCCTCCGTGAGGCCCACCCTGACCACCCAGTTTGCATCTTTCCTTCCCTAGCAGGGCTCACTTTCTAGCACATGATGAAATTTGCTTATTTATTCTTTGTCATGTTTATTATCTGTCTCTTTGCATTAGAACTGGTCCCCATCCCCAAAACAGGATGTCTGTTTTGTTCATGGCTATCTCCCAGATACCCTGAACAGTGCCTGGCACATAGTAGGTGCCCAATAAATAGTTATTGCATGACTTTTACTTAGAAAAACTGGATTGAGACACCTGCCTAAGATCCACATGAGCTGTGGGTGGCAGAGGTGGAATTCGAATGCCCAAGTCTGGGGCAGCCACGGACAAGAGGATAATCATATGATTTCACAGATTTTCCCAAGTAAACTGAGGCACAAGTAAGTGCCTGGGTAGTGGGAACCCAACACAATAGGAGCTCTTGAATTGTCTTCCCTGCTAACAGATCCTGCTTTGGCTCAACTGGTAATGTGCCCACCTGAGGACGGCCATGATTGGGCTAAGTTAGCCATGATCCCCCCATTCCTCTTTGCCAGTGGGGGTGAATGTGCAACCGAGTTCTGGCCAACGAGTCATATGGGGAGTCTATGGGGACTCCAGGAAAGGGTTCTCCTCCCTAATGAGAGGGAGGGTTATGCGAGGAGAGAGGCTTTGCCTGTGCACATCTCCAGGCTGGATGCCACGTGGTGAGAACGTGATGTTGGAGCAACAGCAGCCATCTGAGACCATGAGGAGAGGTACTGCTGACACGCACAGGGTACAGTGTGGGAGAGGGAACATTTGGGCATCCATCATGACCCTGGTGAGTTGTTTAATTAGCCAGCCCTGGGGTAGGGGTGTGGGGCTACCTCCAGACTTCATGTTAAGATGATAAATATCCATGTTGGATATTTATGAATTGGGTCTTCTTTTTATTCATCCCAAAGTGCCCTCAATGATTCATAAGCTGCACTCTCATGAGAACCTGGAGAGAAGATTAATCCTAGACTGTACGGTCCTCATGCTTAACCAAGTGCAGCTCATTTGAAAGCTTGCAGGAAATCTTAGTTACTCCGTGCCATTCTCCAACACAGAGGCCACCCACTGAAGGCAGAGCTTTCCCAGGAGAAGGGGTGGTCACTGCCCTGGCTGCCACGTCTGCAGGGCCAACAGGCCTGGCACAGGTGCCTGGCACAGAGTGAGACTCTGACTGGCTGTGGGTGGGTACGTGGTGGATCTTGGCACTGGGCCTGCCCTCAGACCCCTGCCACTGCTGGAGTCCATGGTCACTAATCATCTTGGGTGACGGAGTGTGAGTCCCCAGCCCTGGGTCAGCCTGCCATTGACACTGTCTCATCCCACCACCTGTAGCTGGCGAGGAAGAGGTTATGGTTATTCCCACATCCACTGAAGGAGGCTGAAGTGGCCTGCCCAGGTGACAGAGGAGGGGTTCCCAGGGCAGTTTCCACCAGCTATGAGTCCCCTGGGTCACAGGAGGTGATGAACTTGACTCTGGGGTCTGATGCATTTTGCTGCATGCCCAAGCTCTGTGCTTATGGAAATCCTTTCAAATAAAGTGCAAGCTTCCCCTTTGTCTTTTAAAATAGGCTTTTAAAAAGAGGCATCTAATGGATTTTGCTTTCCAGAAATGTGGCAAATGTATCTTTATGGAGAGTTGAAAAAATTAGACCAGATAAATCCCACGATGCCCTGGAAAGCCCTAATGAAAAGCATGAAATCCACCAGCTGCGGGAAGAGAAAGGCCAGGGCGGAGGCCACCCCTTCTCCCAGGCAATCGCTCCCTGGCGCTGACACGCCCCCTTCGCTCTGCAGCCTGAGAGGGGGATCCCGAGGCTCAGGAAGGCAGGTGGACCACCTGCTTGTTTATGGAAATGTGGGAGGACGGAAGCCGGCCACACTCACACCCACAGCTCGTGCACTCACTCCCAGAAAACAAATCCTTCCCCCGTGTGCCGGAGAGTGTGCTGTTCGCTTCATTGTTCTTCCAAAGTAGCCCCCAGAACTGCCATCCTGGGGGTGTCCCTGGGTCCCCACATGAGGACTGGGCTTCATGCTGCCTTTGTCAGGGCAGTGGTATTGGGGTACCTGGGGTACCTTTGTCAGGGTGCTATGAGGAGAATTCACTGAGGGCCGAGCCAGGCTGTGGATGTACAGGGAATCCCTGGATCCAGGTGATTCTTGGGGCATCAAGTGCCCCCAGTGATGTCCCTGATAGTCACCCATGTCCTTGGACAGAGTCTCAGCATCTCTGAAGGGTGGGGCTGGGGTCTGCCTCAGCCCAAGGGATTCAGGGCACTCCCACTCCTGCCAGAAATGGTGCAGCCCCCTTGGGGTCCCAGGGCCAGTGGAGAGCTGGCTGAGCTCAGTGTCTTCCCTAAGTCACCAACCCCCTGCAGGGCTCCAAGTGCCGTGCTGTGGACTCTGACCTCCTCCAGGGCCAGTGGCGCCAGGGTCGGTTCTCAGATGGTCCCCTTTTAGCAGCAGAAGACTCTAGACCATTGGTTTTCAAGCTTCCTTCTCAAGGAACAGGACTCTACACACAGTCTTTAGACTGTGCCTGCAGACTTTAACCGGACTAGTGGACAATGTCTGCACTCTGATGGGCAGCACTGGAGACAGCACCTGCTCCCCTCCTGCTCCTGCCCACACCCGGGAGACCCTCAAGGTGCCTCCACAGAAACCCAGGAGGGAAGACCCTGGCCCGGGGCTGCAGACACGCCTGGAATGCAAACCCTGGGCAAGCTCCTGGTGCTTCCAGACCTCAGTGTCCCCCTTTCTGAAACATAGTCACATGTCCCCCTGGGCTGCTGGCGCCAGGAGGATTCCCTTCCGTCTGGAGCAGCCTTGCTTCTGCCAGGCAGATTTCTACTCTCTTGAGGTTCTAGCCAGCACGCCACCTCCCCTGCGAAGTCCTTTCTGGAGTCTTCGAAATCCTTCCCTGTGGGCATCCCCCACTACACACACACTTGGTTTTTACTATAGAAAAGCCACCTTTTCAAATCGTATTGCACACCTTACCTAACATTATCTCCCTCACCAGACAGCGAATGTGTCCATGCTAAAGCTTGCGCCTTCCTGGTCTTTAGAACATTCAAGAGCCTGGTGCACAGCAGGGCCTCCTAGAGCCTTTGTGGAGCGGATGAATGCAGCCCGCAGCCATTGGATGGGGGCCGTGCGACGCCTGATGAAAATCATGATGCTCAATTATCTGCTTGTGGCACATTTCCTAGTTTTGTTTGCCCAGAAAAAAGCAAACCATCAGCGCACTAGGGTTCATCAAGGGTCATTATGGTTAAGCAAGTGTGAATCTCCAAATGGCCCAGGGGGCCGTCATACCGAACCTGCAGAAGGCAGGCAGGCACGGGGCCCCAAACCGCAGCAGGGATTTGCAGTGTCCTTAATGTGATTCCTTTAAAACTGCAAACTCCTCGGGTCGACATCCATCACATTGGTTTGATTTGCACATCCCTTCCTCCAGTGCTATTTTTAATCTATTTTTAGAAAATTAGCAACGGCACATGCGTTATCTTTGTATAGGAAGGAGGAACAGGCTGGAGGGAGACTCGGCATGGGCCATCTCGGTTGGCGGGGCCTCACGTGATTTTTTTTTTGTTTTGCTTTTTTCTCATCTTTTCAGGATGATTGGAATTTAGTAGATTATTTACATTACTGTTTTATAGTCATAGAGAAATTGAAGTGATTTTAGTCTGGAGTAATGGTAATGTTCTTGGTGCTACTTCGGGTGGGGGTCCCCACGTGCCTGGGGTCCAGCAAAGGTCCTGCGTGTCCCCCCTGTTTAGTTCATGCGGCTGATCATGACTGTTTATTTACCTGTGTGGCTACAGTGCTCAGGTGGCCACCTTCCTCTGGCCACAAGACCAGAATTCTCTGAGGCTGGGTGCAGCCACACGAGGACACCCCTGGGGACCTGGACCCTCATCCTCTGACCCTCCCCACTCTGGCGATTTCTCCATCACACCCACAAGTGACAAGGCTATGTTGAAAAGATCCCACTCTCCTATGAAGATTCTGTATCTGGAGTGTTCTCCAGTGTCCCAGGCCCAGGCAGAGCTTCCCAGGAGGCTTTGAGAGCCCAGGATCGCCACTGGGAGGCCCGTTTCAGGGGCCACACTGCAGGGGACCGGGGGACACTCACCTTTGCAGATGAAGCACTTGATGTGGAAGTACTTGTCCTGCACCCGCAGCACCTCGCCCTTGCACACATTTCCACATGTGTTGCACAGGATCGCCGTGCTGGGTGACTTCTCCAGCGGGCTGGGAGCAGCCTGGGGCTGCGACACTGTTGGGAAAGAGAAGAGCAGTGTTCAAGGGTGGATGTGTGAGGCACAAAGGTGAGCAAAGCAGGGGTGTGAGGACGCAGAACTGACCCTCCCAGCGGGCCCCGCGCCCACCAGCACGAGCTGCAGAGGGCACCGGGTTCGGTCTGTTGTCTCCTTTTGCCTGGGGACCCACAGGAGTCAGATTATGCAGGGGTGAGGGGCCAGAGGGTGAAGGTCATCTGGTCAAACCCCAATGTGGGCTCCTGTCTACAGTAGCCCCATGCAGGGAGGGGCCCGGGCTTCTCATCCACATGCACAACTGCGGCAATGAGGCCATCACCTCCCCACTTGGAAGACGGCCCAACCACTGATGCCTTAACCTGGCACGACCTTACCCTCTGGGGTCTCAGGGACAAGGCACCCCTCTGTGAGCTCAGTAACCCTCAGCAGCGGGGACCAACATCCTCTCTTCTGCAAGTACAGCAGCCACGGTCCTCAGGGGAGCTCACTTCAAATTCCCTCTGGGTCCTGGGACATGTAGCTGAATATTGCTGCTGTCCCCTTAAATCTTCCTTAAAGCCACCATAGTACAGGATGTTGAGTGGCTGGATGGATGGACAGGTCAGGATGGATGGTCACAGGGCTTGACTGTGGGTCTCCTGGGGACCGGGCAGGGGGACACACTCCTCATCCCCTTTCTCTCAAAGCATCTGCAGAGACTAGTGCCTAGGACAGGGGCCACAGCCCAGTAGCCTCAGGTCTGCCCTTTGAGGGGCTCCCAGTGGGCATTAGGGACCGCCAGGTGAGCGATAGTGATGACCAGGTGGCCGAGCTGGCATCGCTTTGAAGCTTGAGGAGGAGTTGGTAGATGGAGGTGCAGGATCTGGATGTGGAGCTCTGCCAGGCACAGAGCCAGCCACACAGGACCCAGGCAGGACCCAGCTGATGCTCGGCAAGTGCTGGCCTGCGAGAGTGAATCAGCCTGGGGACTGAAGGCTCAGACCCCAGGGCAGGCACAGGCAGCAGGCAGGAGGTTCTATGGCTAGTGCTGCAGTCGGCAGAACAATGCTCCCAAGATATCCCCTTTCTAATACCCAGAACCTGTGCATATGCTTCCTGACATAGCCAGAGGGGCTTGCAGGTGTGACTAAGTTAAGGGCTTTGATGGGATATGATCTGATTGTCTAGCTGAGCCCAACATCATCACAGAACATTATGCGACTGTGGCCAGAGGGAGGTCGTGACTGTGGAAGAAGGTCAGGGAGATGACACATTGCTGGCTTTGAAGGCAGAGGAAGGGGCCACAAGCCAAGGAATGTGGGAACCTTGAGAAGCTAGAAAAGGCAAGGAAAGGATTCTCCTCCGGAGTCCCCAGAAGGAACCAGCCCTTCTCACTGGCCCTCCACCGCCTGTCTTGATTTTAGCCCAGCAAGATCTGATGGACACCGTGACCTCCGGAACTGGAAGCTAATAAACTTGTGTTGTATTCAGTTTGTGGTCACTTGTCACAGACGCCAGGGAAGCTAATGCAGTGGTCAACCTGTCAGACAGGTGGGGGACGCAGGGGCTGAGGCACCAAGCCCCTCCCCTCTGCATTCTGCCAGCCACTCCTTGTTTGGGAGTGAGAGCCACCAACAGCAAGGACCACCCCAGTGCAGCAGCCCAGGGCGGGCTTTCACTCGGCTAGGGCTGCGCCCCATGCCTTCTGCTCATGCCAAGTTCACCCCGAACGATCTCATTGAGAGACTGAACACACAGACAATGGCCGGGCCCAGAGAAAGGCAGAGCTCAGACTACACCTGCAGCTGCCGGCTCAGGAGTCAAGTCCGGCCACAGTACCCAGCTGGGAAGCCAGCTGTGTGGCAGACTCGAGACAACCAGGAGGCTAAACAATAACTCGGTCCCACATGGCCAGGACTTGACTCACAACTGACAGCCGTCCTAATTCGTGCCCCCGCTTTCCAGTTAGGATCATTTGGAGAAAGCCAAATACATTCCTAACCAATCACACGGGACGCCCCCCTTCCGGGAGCCGCCTCCAGTCCCCCGAGGCCGACAGCCTCCATGGGGGCTCACCAGGAGCCATCCTTTCCCCTCGGAGGCTTCCCCGCCACTTGCCTGCCCATGTGGCCAACTCCCTTGCCACAGCAGCTCTGAGAAAGTTGCCTCCACTTGTCCTCACGTCTTCCTTTATTTCCACAGCACTCTAACGCCAGCTCCCCCTGTCTTGGTCTGGGTTCCCGTGAAGCGGCCTTGAGACCAGGCTGTGGGTAGGATAGTCTATTTCGGGGGCCCCAGGCACCAGGCCAGAGTGAGGAGTGGGGAAGATGAAAGCTGGTGGCAGGTGTGTTGTTGAGCTGCTCCCCATGTGGGAGAGGGAACTCACTGGGGCCATCCAGGAAACCCTGCAGAGCATGTCCCAGCTCATCCCGTGGAAGGAAGGGAGGCCGGGGCGCTGGCCCCCTACTGCCTGTCCCCTGAGTGCAAGAGCTGCTCCAAGGCGGAACCCCCAGCCCCGTCTTCTGGTCTGCCTGGCATCTGGGCTGAGAGAGTTTCTGAGGTACAGAGCCAGGGGTGCTGCAGATGCCAGGGCTGGGCAGCCTGCAGGTGACAGGGCATGGCCCACCTGGCTGCAGTAGAAACCACAGGTGGGCCGAAGGATGTGGCACAGGCCCAGAGAACACCTGCCCCCCTTCATTTGAGGGCTAAGCGTATTCACGCACAGACGCACACACTCACATATATTTACACAACTGCTAAATGCCAGCACTGATTGAGCTCTGAGCCTGGAAGTTCTCCTCATCTCCGTGGTAAAAATCCAGCGACTGCATCTCAGACAGAGGAGGCCATTTCCCCATCCAGTTCCAACCGGCCCCTATGCGTTCCCAGAACCCCACGTTCCGGAAGCCACTGATCTGGCCACCCATCCTCGCCTAGGGTCCCTGCCCACGGATGGAATTGTGACGGGACAGCACAGAGGAGGAACCTGGGTCATGCTGGGGCAGCAGGTCTTTCCAGGCCAGGCGTTCCACACAGACCAAGGGCGGTGGGTGCCAACTGCCTGGGGATGAGGGAGAGGGGTCGGCCTGGGAAGCAGGCAGGGGAAAGGAGATGAATGGCATGAAAAATAACTCAGCACCACCCTGGGCCTGCCTCCGGTTTTGCAAACTGGACGTAGCAGAGCCCAGTGAGGGTCCCCGCGGGCTCAGTCTGCAGCCGCTGGAGGCCACCGTGGCCTTTCTCACTCCGGCTGAGTCCATGGCAGGCTTGTCCCACACGCCTTTTGCCTGCAAAGTCATTGCAGAAACCACCTCATCCGTTATTTAATAAAGATGGTGGGGAGGGTACAGCAGGTGAAGGCTTTCTGGGCTGGAATCGAAGCCTCCCAGTGCAGAACAAGGATTAGAGTTGTGGACTGAACTTCAAATGGTGCCTCTCTCGGCCATGCATGGCCCAGGCCACCGGGGCCCCTGTAGGCTGCCACACGGGTGATGCACCCGGTCCACATCTGAGGCTCAGTCAGAGCTCACAGGGGTGGGGGCTGTGCATCTTCAAGACGCTTATGTTCTCATCTATTGGCAACAAAGAGAACGACGCACAAGCGTCTCTTCATGATCTGACAAGGGAGAGGTTCACGCTACTGGAATCTGGCCCAAATCCAGCCTGAGAGAAGTGTCAGCTTCAGATTCCCCGGGGGGCAGCGCGGGTGGTGGGGTCAGCTGGCCTGGGATGCAGCCTTAGCTGGCCGCCTGCATGCTATGACCTCAGGTGAATCCCTGAAACTCCTGGCCTTCTGTCTGGGTGTCTGTCTGTCTCTCCATCCAGGCCTGAAACTCCTGGCCTTCTGTCTGGGTGTCTGTCTGTCTCTGCATCCAGGCATCCATCTTCTTCTTGTGTTACCTGGCCCCAAGGATGCCAGGACCATGAGCAATAATGTTCCCATAGCAACCAGCCCAGCAAACAATAAGTGCTCAATACACAATTGCAATGGTTATTTTCAACACTGGCCTGACATCACCGTTTCCAAGTGACTGGAAATATACTTGGTCGGGGGTGGCGGGGGTGGGGGTGGGGGTGGGGGTTGGGGGAAGCTGCTAAGAGCATGGATTTGCTTGGAGGCCCAAATCTCGCCTGCTGGGGCCGCCTCCGAGGCATCCGGGGGCTGCAGGGTCATGGCGGAGGCACTGCCCTCTCGCGATGGGAGATAGACACTGTGCCATGAGGACACCGCTGCCTCCACTCAGGTGCCGCTCCTACAGGCTTCCCTCCAGCTGGCCCTTCCTGCCAGGCCCTGGGACCACAAGTAGGTAAGTGCACTTGCCTCCCAAGAGGGTTCATTCCTTACCTGGCTGCAGCTGCCAAATTGTGAGGACGGCTAGGGGGGCAACAGCCAAACCGTGCAAAAGCAGGGGCCAGGTGGCATTCTCTGTTCCCCCGAACCTGGCCCAAAGTCAGCCACGTGTTTTACATTAAAAAGAGAAGTTTCAAGTGGTCCTTCAGCAGGTGAATGAATAAACGAACTGGGGTGTATCCAGACGATGAAATATTATTCACCAACAAAAAGCATGCCATCACACCATGAGAAGGCATGGAGGGACCCTCAATGAATACTGCTAGCTGGAAGATGCCAGCCTGGAAAGGCTACCCCTGCAGGATTCCAATTACGTGACATGCTGGAAAAGGCAAAATGAAGGAGACAGTAAGAGGATTGATGGTTGCCAGGGCTGGGATCAGCGGAGCACAGGGGATTTTTAAGGCAGTGACGCTGCTCTGGGCGATACTGTAATGGTGGATCCTCGACACTGTACATTTGTCCAAACCCATAGAAACTACAACACTAACAGTGGCCCCCAATGTAAAGTATGAACTTCGCTTAAGAATACATCAATGTTGGTACAGTTACAACAAATGCACCTCACCAGTGCAAGGTGTTAATCATAGGGAAGACGGGATGGGAGCACACGGGAACTCTCTGTGTCTTCGAGAAACCAAGAGCTGCTCTGAGAAATAAAATCTATCAAAAAATTTTAAAAATTCTAGGCCAGGTGCTATGGCTCACGCCTGTAATCCCAGCACTTTGGGAGGCTGAGGCAGGTGGATCACTGAGGTCAGGAGTTTGAGACCAGCATGGCCAACATGGCAGAACCCTGTCTGTACTAAAAATACAAAAATTAGCCGGGCATGGTGGTGCACACCTGTAATCCCAGCTACTCAAGAGGCTGCGGCAGGAGAATCACTTGAAACCTGGGAGGCAGAGGTCGCAGTGAGCTGAGATTGTGCCACAGCACGCCAGCCTGGGTGACAGAGTGAGACCCTGTCTCAAAAAAAAAAAAAAAAAAGAAAAAAAAATTTAAAAAGGAACTAACCACAATTGTGGCAGGTTCATTTCACTGCAATTTCAAGATCGGCTCCAATAATTTGGCTTAACAAGTCTCTAACTGTGATAATAACATAAAACATAAACTCAAGTGCTAAGAATCTATCACACAGGGGCTGAGAGTATTTAATCCCTCGTGATAATGAAAACCCAGGCTTGAGAAGCCCCAGTGGGAATAACAAAAGTGATTGCTGGTGTCGTTAACACATAACCTTCACAACAAAGGGATGTGTTTCTCTCAGGAAATCCCCCTGCCTCCCCCTCCAGGCTGGACTCCTGGTCTGCCACCAGCCGGCCAGAATGGGAGCCAGCAGGGTCCAGTTTGGGCCCACCATCCAGGGGCAGCGGTGTGACCTTGGTGAATGGATTTAACTCTGCAAAGCCTCAGTTTTCACATCTGTAAATCAGGGCTTTATCTTAGGAGGATTTTTTAAATGTCCATTGAAGTAGAGAAAGCTCCATGTGCAAGGCCTGACAGGTGGCTGTGAACAGTAGCTGTTAGTTGAGTTCTCTCCAAAGCTCAGAGACCAGACCTGCAGGCCGCAGGGTGGAGGGGTCAGACCAGGGGTGGCTATCAGAAAGGGGAAAAACGATGACTCTGAGGTCCACTCAAGGTTTCCCAGTCCAGAGTGGGAGTCCACAAGCATTTTCAGGAAAAGGCAAGACAGTAAATACACTGTAGGCCCCAGGGACACCGCAGTGAACACAACAGCCACGGTCCCAGCCCTTGACATTCTCTTGTTTGTTCCATACCACGCCCCACAGGAATGGTCGGTCATCCTCATCTCACAGATGAGGATGCCAAGGCTAGCAGATGGTCACGCGGCTAAGAGACTGGGGCCCAGCTCAGGTGTGTCTGAGGCTCCTCCTCCCTCACCCCGTTCATCACCTGCTGGGCTGCAAACCATGTGTTCACTTGTTCAACAGACACGGGAGCAGACACGCTGTCAGGTACTGGGGAGACGGGTGTGCCACTCAGCACCACACCAGTGTGACAGGCACAGGAAGAGGGACGTGCCAGGCCAAAAGGGCATAGGCAGGGGGCAAACTCCTCTTTCTGTCCAGCGAACCAGCTCTCATGACCCAGACAGCAGAGTCCTCATCATTCCATGATCTCTGGGAATGTTTTTTCTTCTCTTGAGGCAGGGTCTTGCTCTGTCACCCAGGCTGGAGTGCAGTGGTGCAGTCTCAGCTCACTGCAGCCTCAACCTCCCGGGCTCAAGCCATCCTCCTACCTCAGCCTCCCGAGTAGCTGGGACCACAGGTGTGTGCCACCATGCCCAGCTAATTTTTGTATTTTTTGTAGACACGGGATGTCGCTATCTTGCTCAGGCTGGTCTCAAACTCCTGGGCTCAAGTGATCCTCCCATGTCAGCCTCCCAAAGTGCTGGGATTACAGGCGTGAGCCACCGCGCCTGGCTGAGGATTTGCTTGACTGTTTATTTCCGATCTGTGCCCACAGATCTATATTTAGTTCCACCCTTCTCTGAGGGCCCAGTGAACTTTGGACCTCTGAGCATGTATTCATGGTTTGGCCAAAGACCAGCAGCTGTGCTCGCCTTGTTCTTGCTTCCCTCGTTTGCTCTGGAGGTAAATCCACCTTGAGAATGGGCAGGGGACCCCCTTGCGTACTCACACAGGGGAAAACGTGGGGTCCGCCCATGGCAGGGGTTCTTATCGGAGGCCCGCTCCATCCGCCAAGATGATTTCAGAAAGCTCCCCATCTGCTGTTTGTATCATCCAAATGGCTGGCTTGGGGTTTCCAAATGCCCTAAGGATGTTCTAATAATATTCAGTTTTCTAAGCCTACACATGCACACAAGAACTCCAGAGGTCCCGGCTCACCCAGAGCGGGTCACAGGACACACAGTTCCAGCTTCCCTTTCACACCTTTCCTTCTGACCATGGCAATGAGCAGAGAAATACAGAGAGGGGCACAGGGCTGTGTGCAGGCACAGCGGAGAGATGAACCTGTGTACAATCAGGGAGGGCTTCTGGGAGGAGGTGACACGAACTAGAAGCTCAGAGGATGGGCAGGCACCTTCTGGGACAGGAGCAAGCACACATCACAGTGCTCAGCTCACCTTCATTGCGGCACAGCCCTGACACATGGGCGGTTGCTGTCCACTGGCCTGCCCGCCTCCCCTGGCCTGGAAGCCCTCATGGGCGAGGGCTGTGCCCGAGGGGTTTGTCTCCCTAGGGCCAGGTGCTGAGGAGACCAGAGCTGATGCTGGCCCTGTGCTGACATGTGCTCAGCCAGTCCTTGCCGGGAGATAGGCATGGCTCTCACACACCACGGGGCCACACGCACCCTGTGCCAGCTCTGCCGTGGGGCACAGGGCTTTCTTTGGGCTAATTTTATGAATATGGAATTAAAGGGTACAGGCACACGCACTTTGCATCCTCATGGATCCTGCCACACTGTCTTTTTGGGGACTTACAAACCCCAGCCCGTGCCTTAGAGTGTGTCCCCTCCCTCAGGTTCTCACTTTATAGGTCGTGCCTCGGTTTAAGAGCAGGTCCAGGCCTCCCTACTGCCCTGCCCAAGTGTTACTTGTTAGAAAATCATGCCAGATCACAGGCGGGCACTTCCTTCCTAACCTACTTAAGGGCTGGCTGCTAATTATAACCATGAACCGAGGACACTGCTCTCTGGAGCCGGCCCCATTCTCACCACGGCCATCACAGCCTGGGCTTAGCAAGGGAGCTCTGCAGGTCCAGACAGGGTGACCCTCTGTTCAATCCTCCATTAAGCAAAGACGCACTGGGCACTCTCTCCTTGCCAAGAGCTAGGCCAGCATGGGGCCGAGTGTTGGACAGGCACCGCCCCATCCCCAAGCAGTCACCGGACAGTTCTGGGCACAGGAGCACACAGGAAGCTCATGGTGCCAGCGCTGTGGAACCCCAGGCCCAGGCACACTCCTCCTGGGGCCGGCCCAGCTCTATTTCAATGATGACATGAGACACCTGCGGGGCGCCCTGGAACGCCCAGCAGGAGACGACCTGGCCCTCTTCCAGTTCCCCAGAAGTGCAGTCTGGCTTCTCCCATCTGAGTCCTTGACCTGCCCATGGCCAGACCACAGGTCCCTGAGGACTGCAAACAGCTTGGCTCTGCCTTGGGGTCCTGAGGATGGACGCAGGGCTTGTGCGCAGATGTGTGCAGATGAAACTGATTATGGGAAAATACCTCAGGCTCCTGACCTCCACATGCCCCTCTCAGCATTGCTGTCACCCCAAACTACGACCTCCTGGGGTGTCATCCACCCTGGCCCTCAGTGCCCTGCTCAGGGCTGGCCCGGACATCGGCAGCCAAACTCCTGTTTCTGTCCAGCGAACCAGCTCATGAGGGGAATCACTTGAGCCCATGAGCCACTCCTCCTTTCGTGCTTGCCTGCTGCACAGAACGCATCCTTTGACATCCATCTCCTCCGTAGGGCCAGTGGGCTCCATGCCTGCTGGGCTCACCTGGAGGCCCAGCCCCCTGCCAGTGCCTGAACCCTAAGATGTGCTTGGGGAACAGGATGAACCTATGCATCTCACTCTGACCCGCAACCATCTTCCCCTCCGCATGCGACAGTAGCATCCAGCCATCTCAGCACCTCCCACGGTGTCCTTCTGGAAGCCTCTGAGCTTATCCCTCTGAGCTCCCCATGGGCTGTCTGAGCAAAGCCCCGTGGCATGCTGCATCTTCAAAGGTGATGATCACAACAACCATTCTTACATGCTCTCCTACAACACCGTGTCGACCCTTCTTCTATTACCTGATGGGGTCTAAAGCCCCTCACCTTGAACCTGGGTGGACCTCTGCAACTGCTTTGACCAAAAGGATATGACAGAACTGACACCAGGCAGCTTCCAAGCTGGGTCATCAAATACCCCCGGCTTCTGCCTTGCTTTCTTAGGATGCTCATTCTGGGAACCCGGCAGCCATGCTGGGAGGAAGCTCAAACCACTCCACGCTGTGACCATGCATGGAGCCCACATGCCGCTATTCTGGCAGAAGTCCCCACGGATGGCCAGCAAGAAGTTTCAGCAAAGACGCCTGTGGAGGATTCTGGCTCCCAGCTCTTGAGTCACTCTCAGCCTTTGGGTCAGCCCAGTGAAACCACAGACATTGTGGAGAGGAGACAAGGCATGCCCACCACGCCCTTTCTGAATGGCAGCCCCTCCCAACCCGTGAATGTAACAGGGTGTTTGTCTTATGCCACTGAGGCTTGGCGTGGTTTGTTAGGCAGCCATGGAAAACCAGAATGCCACCACACTGATGGCCCCAGACATCAGAAGACCTCTTTGCAAAGCTTTTGCTCACATTGTTTCTATGTAGCTCTCTCTGTGCATGCCCCCCAAGGGCAGGAACCCCATGCCACCCTGCTGAGAAGCTCCCCCTCCAAACCCAAGGCTGGCCACCTCCTCCTCACTCTCCGATCCCACTTCTGCTATCGCACACATGGGCTTACACAAGATGCCCAGGAATGGGTTCTCTAAATCAGTGGGTTTCCACTTGGGGACCTTGGAGATTTTGCAAGGGGTCTGTAAACGCATTTGCACACCATGATTGTCTGCAGACAAATGGCTCGATCTATGTTGCACATCCGGGTACTATGGTTTTCAGTTGTAGGTAGATGCTCAAGGGATTTTTAAAAAGTGAAGGCTGCTAGAAAGTGTTACAAAATCCCCAGTTGCCTTTGTTACTGAATATTTCTTAAGCAATATAATGACTGGATATAGCATGAGGATGTGAGTTCATTGAGAAAGGGGTCTTCACTCTCTGGAAGGTTAGGCGGCTCATAACACAGATCACAGCAGCTTCCCTGCTCTGGAGAAACAGCTCCAAAAAAATACTAGGTTCCAAACTGCTCCTGATCTAATTTCTGGAACTTGCCCACCAAGCAAAAAGTTAGGTTTGATGAGGATAGCAGTTTACAGTTTACAAATAAGCCTTATGCATTTTATCTCTACTCATACAAAAACTCCCTGGTATAGACGGTAGAAGAGGGGACTCAGTGGCGACGCCTGGTCTCCTCACCATCTCTGCACAGCCTGGCTCCAGACCTCTCTAGAGACAGTAAAGTCACTTTCTCCACAGCCAAAGTCCCAAAAGGAGGGACTTGCCGTTTTCATCCAAGAAGGGAAATGCCCTTCAAATCCTGGTGTGACTTTGCCTGGAATCTTCACAGCCACTCTTGGAGGTAGACATTCTTTTGCCCATTTGGCAGAGTTGGAAGCTTAGAGAGATTTAGTGACCAGCCCAAAGCCACACGGTGAGGAGTGGCAGAGCCAGGATTCAAGCCCAAGTCTGCCTTTCTTCAGCTACCCATTTCCAAAGACAGCTGTGACTGACTGATTTGCAGCCCACTGCCCCTGCCCACTGCAAGTCACACCCACAGACTCCACCCACTGCAGACTCCACCTACCACAGGCTCCACTCACTAAGACTCCACCAACTGCAGACTCCACCCACTGCAGACTCCACCTACCACAGGCTCCACTCACTAAGACTCCACCAACTGCAGACTCCACTCACTGCAGACTCCACCTACCACAGGCTCCACTCATTAAGACTCCACCAACTGCAGACTCTACCCACTGCAGACTCCACCTACCACAGGCTCCACTCACTAAGACTCCACCAACTGCAGACTCCACCCACTGCAGACTCCACCTACCACAGGCTCCACTCACTAAGACTCCACCAACTGCAGACTCCACCCACTGCAGACTCCACCTACCACAGGCTCCACTCACTAAGACTCCACCAACTGCAGACTCCACCCACTGCAGACTCCACCTACCACAGGCTCTAAGACTCCACCCACCAGAGGCTCCACCCCCAGCAGACTCCACCCACTGCAGTGCCCCCACTGCAGTGCCACCACTGCAGCCTTCCTTCCTCTCAGCCTTGCCTGGGCTCCACGCACCTTTCCTCTGGCCCCAAAGACTGCTTCTTCTCCCATGCCCTGTGATCATCATTCTAGGCTTGACCGAGAAGACCTAACCGTGCTGGGATGACTTTATTATCTCCTGGGCATGTTTCCAGAAGCCAGCTCCGCTTACTCTAAATTCAAGCAGGGTGTCCTGGCCAATTCCCACGTGGGCCTCTCTCCTATCCCCCCATGCAGCATCCTGTTGGCCCAGCTGCTCACTGTGGGAAGAGATGATGGGTTGTCCCCACCCCAGTGATCAACTGTAAAGCTCAGGACGGTTCAAGGGAATCAAGCCCCACATTCTCTGGGCTTCATGCAGGACATCACAGCCAAACACAGCCCCAGGAAGAGGAGCCCTGGTGATTTTCAGAGGCCTGTGTTATGGTCCAGGCCAGCCCTGCTAGCTCCAGGCCACATGGTCTCGGGAAAGTCATCACCTCTGGAGCCTCTCCCTGCCATCTGCGCAGGAAGGCCATGGCTGTACTGAGCTCTTGGTGATGTGGTGAGAAACAGAGGCCGAGGCTGGACACTGAGCCCAGCACACAGCATGAGCTCAACACATGCCAGGGCTCAGGGATCCTTGCACACTGACTGCCACCTGGGAGACATCAGAGGGCAGTTCCAGAAGAGCACTCCACACTCATGTCTAGAGGCTCTTGAGAGCTCAGGCAGGAGCTGGCCCCCGTGAGACTCGTCCTCCAACCCCACAGGGTTGTAGGGAGGCCTCTGTCTTGCTGGAAAACTTGGGGTAGGTCCCTTTTCCCTCCAGCCCAGTTTCTAGTCTGAGTCGGCCTCACCGCGAGGGGGCCGTCAGCATGATGGAGTCCCCAAGACAAGCTCTCCAAGTTGGCAAGGTGGCAAGATCTGGGAGGGTGGCCTCAAGCACAAGCTGCACCCCTCACTTAGGCCCCTCCGCTGTTCAGGAACCTTCCATGGCTCCTCAGAGAACACAGCCCAGCCCCCAAACCAGCACTCTAAGCCTGGTACCCACCTGGTTCCCTGACTTCCTCACTGCCCTCTGATCCCACACTCTTTCCCAAAGTTGTCCTCGACAGTCCCGGCACCAGCCTGGGCTCCCACCATTCCTGCTCCGGGGAGCACTGTGTGCCCATCTCACCTGGGAAGACCCTACTTGTCCTTCCAGGCCCACGTCAAATGCCCCCTCTGTACCCACAGCGTATTCACAGACAATGATTCACTCTTGTGCTGAGCTCTGCACTGGAGCCTTCAGGACCTGAGCGCCCTTCTTTGCACCCTAACTTTAAGAAAATTATCCTTATTTTACAAATGCAAAAACTCACCAGGTGAGGGGATCTGTCCGTTGTCTACCTGGGTCCACTGATGGGGTGACCTTGAGCAAGTCAGGGCACCTCTCTGAAACAGGATGAGCCTCTGGCTTTGTCTACAGCCCCGCGGTGCCAGGGCTCCCCTAGAGACCTGTGCTGGGCCTGGGGAACAAGTGGCCCAGCAAGCTTCAGGCAGTCCCAGGACACTCTTGTCCCGGCACGATCACTGGTCTCAAACGTGTCTCAGTGTGGGGTGTGGGGCTGAAGAGAGCCCCAATCTCACTTCTGAGGTGAGGTGAGTTGGGGGTGCTGGGTATGGAAGGATCTAGAAGCCCAAAGGAGGCTGGAGAGGACGTGTAGTCTTATGGCAAAGGTCTCGGGCTTCCTTCTTCTTTTTTTTTTTTTTTTTTTTGAGAGGGAGTCTCACTCTGTTGCCCAGGCTGGAGTGCAGTGGCACGATCTCGGCTCACTGCAACCTCCGCTTCATGGGTTCAAGCGATTCTCCTCCCTTAGCCTCCTGAGTAGCTGGGATTATAGGCGTGCACCACCACACCGGGATAATTTTTGTATTTTTAGTAGAGATGGGGTTTTACCATGTTGGTCAGGCTGGTCTTGAACGCCTGACCTCATGATCCACCCACCTGGGTCTCCCAAAGTGCTGGGATTACAGGCGTGAGCCACCGTGCCCAGCCTGGGCTTCCTTCTTATTAAAAAATCTTAAAATCACCAAAGAAAATGATTCCATTTTCTAGATACTTTGCACAGTGCTGCAAATAACAGTGACCCTGTCTTTTAAAAACAAACAATCAAACAAACAATTTCCTCTTGGGCCCTGGCTCCAGAGGGTTTGGTTGCTTGGACCCTTTGTGAGGTTGGGGCTTTTGCGAGGCTGAAACTCTACTAGCCCCGAGTGAGGCTAAGGGGTAAGGGGAGGGGTTCCCAGCTCAGTGGGAAGAGCAGACCCTTCGCCTCCGCTCAGATCTGGGGTGTGTGCTCAAGTCCTGCGGGTGGAGGTGTCCTACAGCACCTTCTGGCATGAAAGCCCTGTGATTTTCCTATTTTGAGGCAGGGGCCCATGAGGATAAAGTCACTCTTGGCCACAAATAGGCTCTGTTCACAGAGCGACAGGCACAGACATAGGGCGGCAGGGTCCCTGGCGGCCCTCAGAGCCTGAGAGGAGCCTCTCCTCCGGGAGGCAGGAAGAGAAAAACAGCCGAGCGGCCACGCTGCCCCTTCCTCCCAGAAGAGGACGTGGCAGGAAGCAAGAGCGGTGCCAGGGGGCAGCTCGAGCCATCTGTGTGGGCTGAACCGGGACCCCCAGATGTCCATGTTGAAGTCCTAACCCCAGGACCTCGGCAAGTGACTGTGTTCAGAGACGGGGTCTTCAAAGGAGTCGTTACGGTAAAGCAAGGTGATCTGGAGGGTGGGTCCTCATCCAATCTAACTGGTGTCAGAAAAAGGGGAAATGTGGACACAGAGACAACCCCAGACAATCCCCCGTCTGTATGTTTTGTCGTGGCAGCATGGGAAACCAGAGGGAACCCGATGTGAAGACGCGGGAGAAGATGGCGACTTAGACGCCAGGAGAGGGGCCCTGGGACGGGTCCTTCCTTGCAGCCTCAGAAGTAGCGAGCCCTGCCCGCACCTTGATCTGGGACTTCTGGCCTCCAGAATTGTGGGAGGATGCACATCTGCCAGTCCAGCCCCCATCTGTGTGCTCTGTCGTGGGAGTGTGGGAAACCAGCAGGAGCACTTCTCAGCTTACAATGCAGGTCCGTCCTGATGAACCCGGGGCAAGCTCGTGACATCACTAAGTTGAGACTTCACTGACTGCACCTAACCTAGCGAACATCACAGCTCAGCCCAGCCTACCAGAAATATGCTCAGAACACCTACACCAGCCCACAGCTGGGCACACGCATCTAACGCAAAGCCTGTTTTATAATCCAATGTTGACTGTCTCACGTAAGAGTACTGTACCACAGATTGCTAGCCCAGAAAAAAATCAAAATTCAAAATTCAAAGTATGGTTTCTACTGAATGCATATTGTTTTTGCAACATTATAAAATCAAAAAACAGTAGTCCAACCATGGTAAGTGGGGGCCTGTCCATGCGCCATCCCTGCAGGCGGGAAGAGCCAGAGCTGGCCTCAGAGCCCAGCTGGGGACTGGCTGGCTCCCTGGTCACTTCCCTGAGCCTGTTTTCCATCTGCAAAGTGGGACACTGATCCTACCCGAGGCCGGGCTTTTGGAGAACGGTGATGTGACAGTGACCACACGGGGCTGGCAGGAGTTTGTGTGAGTGTCCGGTGGGGGCTTCCTTCCAGGGGCAGAGCTGGGAGAGACGGTACTGGGCTGCCATCCCCGCTCAGGCTGGCTGTGGGCTCCAGGCAGATGCCAGCCTAGCTCCTGCTGCTTCCAGGACTCTTCAGGCCTCCAGCCGCTGGCCCAGGCACCCCCGGCACCCACGGTCCTGGAGGGTATTATTCCATCACCAGAAGAGTGCAGCCCTTCCAGAGCGAGGGGCATCTGAGGAGCTCATGGGAGGCGTCCCGGAAGGTCAGGGCTCAGAGCATGTACGCTGACTCCCCCCCACCCCCTACACAGAGGCAGACAGGGCAGCCCAGCCCAGGTCACGCAGCAAGTCTGTGTCCAGGCCAACACCAAGGCTCGGGTCTGCAGGCTCCCAGCCCAGGGCTCGTCCCCCAGGATCTCATTGCCTTGAGCCAGAGTGGCCACGCTGGTCCAACAGGTGACCTCCTCTAGGCCTTCAGCATACAGCAGATGCCCAGTGAATATTTCTCAAATCTAATAGGAAACAGGAAATGCTCTGAGTGACCGCAGGGCACTGTCCAGTGGATGGGGGGGTGATGATGAATAACCCATGTCACGTCATCTTTCAGTTCCTGTGTCCAGGCAAACACCAGGGACTGCACTCAGCACTTCCACCCACAACCCAGGTCACAGAGCTGCAAATGGCAAAACCACACAGTTGGGCACCAGACCAAGACCTGCCCAGACCTCAAGCCAGCTCTCAACTCCCTCTATGGGAGGAGCTGAGGGGCTGAGCTAGTCCCACCAGGGACCCCACTCTCTCTCCAGGCAGCTGCTGTGGTACATGTCCCCAGTGCAGGGACCTGGCGGGCTGGGAGACCTGCCAGTATGCCCCCAAGCATATACTGGCCATACCTCAGCTGCAACCCACTCCTGCCCAGACCTTTGAAGATGGGGCCACCCTTGACCTGGAGACACCACACCAACCTGGATGGGGAGTCTAGCTGTCCCCTGTGCATCTCCATCATATCCGAATGGCCTGGTAAGGATGGCCACAGAGAGCTGGAGAGGTCCCCCACTTTGTCCTCAGCTCCCATCCTCCATTTCCCAGGGGACACCCTCTGTCCTGGTCCGTGTGGGCTGCCAGAACAATACCAGATATGGTGGCTTAAAAGACTGACACTTATCTCCCACAGTTCTGGAGCCTGAGTCTGATATCAGGGCACCAGCATACTTGGTTCCTGGTGAGGGCTCCCTTCCTGGCTTGCAGACAGCCACCTTCTTACTGTGTTGTCACGAGGCAGAGAGAGTACTCTGGGCAGGAGTCCCATCATGAGGACCCTACCCTCACGACCTCATCTAAACCCCATCACCTCCCCAAGGCTCCTCCTCCAAATACCATCACCCTGGGGGTTTGGGCTTCCGAGTGTGAATGCTGGGGGGACATGAACATTCACTTCTTAACACCATCCACTGTCAGACCCTACATGGTACCTGCCACTTTAGTCCAATTATTCTTTTCATCCTGCACAGCTGGGACCTGTCATCTCTTCACCATTTACGGATGGGCAAACAGAGGTTCCAAGCAGGGATGCACCTCCCCAGGCTGCTGGGACCCAGGTCTCTCTGACCCTGGCCCTTTCCACCATGCCCCACCACGTGGATGAGGGGATGGGAGAGGGAGAGGGGTGAGGGGCGAACCAGCCCTAGGGGTGGCAAATCTGTCTGGGACCTGACCTGTGTGGGACGTCTTCCCGGAGGCCGTGCCTTCCTCCCCTGGTGTTCCCACTCTGCAAACCTCCTTCCCATCTGCTGCTGCTCTTCCTGGTGTGGAGCAGTCCCCTGTGCGTGGTTAATGCCCTCAAAGCCCAGCACCGTGTCCCAGCACTGCTGGAGGAAGACCTCTTTGCCCGGGTCTGGACTCCTTAATCCTAATTGGGATCCTCAGAGCATTCTTCCCTGGCAGCTGGCACCCCTTACTTGGGGTCTCTAATCCCTGCCTGACCCTCCCCTGTGCAGGCATGGTGTGGGCACAACAGCACCAGCCCCATCTCCAACTGGCATGAGAGGCATTGTCAACCTCAGGCTGCAGGCAAGGGAACCCCAGCTCAGAGATGCTCAGTAACCTGGCTAGATCACACAGCCTTCAACTGGCAGGGTGGGGCGTGGAGCCTGGGCCTCTATGTCAGGGAACTGGTTTTCTGCCTGTCTGCCCTCCCGTCTCCCCCTCAAATTCCTGACCCTTCTCATGTCCTCCTGATCTGCTGATTCAAGGGAGGCTGGTGTGAGGGAAGCATTTCTGGCATGTCTAATTAAAACTGGTCGTCGGGATGGCTGGCCTGGAGCCCAGGGAAAGCCGGACCGGGCAGGGGAAACTGGCCGCAGAGGCTCTGTGGCATTCGCTAACCACCTGCACGACAGAGGCAGCCAGCCCCTGCCTTAAAGCGGGTCTCCTGGGGGCATCGTCCTTGTACTGACAGGGTCCTGCTCACACACCAAAGCCTGCAGGTCTACACATGGGCAGGCAGGGGTGTGCCGGTACTTGGTCACACAGCCCAATTGGGGTGACAAGGTCCCGGCTCCACCCAGACAGGCCAAGAGTTGGGGCAGGAGGTGGCACAGGGTGGGAGCCCTGCCCGGGATCCTTGCTAACCTCTGGAGACACGGTTCCTTTGGGTTCAATGACAAAAATAACTTCGTTTTGATGACCCAAGGAATGCTACTCATGGCTAGAAACCCAAACAGTACATCAAAGATGAAGGAAAATTTAAAATCCCCTGCTTCCCTTTTACTGAGACGACCACTCTGAACAGCTCAGTGGCTGCTCTACCACGCGTTTCTGTAGGCCACAAACAAAAACCACACACTCTCACACACCTGGGACATACGATATGACATCGCATCCTAGAATAATTCATCTATCTTCTCATAAGGCAGCACCTCGATGTGCTTTCAGAAACAATACTCTCAGCAGCTCCACGGAGCCTACCCAGCTCTGCAGAAGTGCTCGGTGTACACATCTGAAAGTCATAACTTCACTGAGATATAACTCACATAGCAGTAAAATTTGCCTGTTTGGAATGCACACTCAATGGCTTTTGGTATTTCACAGAACTGTGTGCTCATCACTATAATCCATTTTAGAAAATTTCCATCACCCCGAAAAGAAAAGCTGCATCCTTTACTGTCACTCCCGTTTTCCCTCCGCAGCCCCTGGTAACCATTAGTCTGTCTCTGAGGATTTGCCTGCTCTGGGCATTTCATGCGAACGGAATTCCACACCGCGTGGTCCTTTGCGACTGGCTTCTTTCACTCGGCGTCATGTTTTCAGGGAGCATCCACGGTGCGGCGGGCGTCAGTGCCTCGTTCCTTTTGATGGCTGAGAAATATTCCGTTGTACGGACAGACCCCATTTGGCTCATCCATTAGTCAGTTGATGAACTTTGGGGCTGTGTCTACTTTTTGGTGATTATGAATAACACAGCTATGAACATTCGAGTGTGAATATTCGTGTGGACATAGGTTTGCATGTTTTTTGGGTAGATACCCAGGAGTGGAGTTGCTGGGTCCTGTGGTCAATCTCTGTGCCACCTTTCAAGGAACGGTCAGACTGTTTTCCACACCGGGTTCTGATTTCTATGCATCCCCACAGCCCGCTCTGGGTGTGCCTGCGATTTTGATCCAGCCATCCTAGCGGATCTGTAATCGTGTCTCGTTGGGATTCTGATGCGCCGTTCCCTGCGGGCGAATCATGCTGGGCATGGTTCACGTGCAGATTCTCCCTCTGGGAATCTTCTTTGTAAAAATGTCGATGCAGATGCTTTGCCCATTTTTTAGCTTGGTTGTCTTGATAGGATTGAGAGATGAGAGTTATTTGTCTATTCGAGATACAAGTCCCGTGTCAGCTTGCTAATTTGCAAAGATTTTCTTCTATTTTGTGAGTTGTGTTTTCACTTTTCTCGCAATGTCTTATCATCACAGAGGTTTTTGATGAAATCCAGTCATCTATGTCTTGTTATGACGGCTTGTGCTTTGGCGTCTTTTCTAAGAAACTCGCCTGATCCACCGTCATGAAGATGCACTTCCAGGTGTTCTTCTAAGAGATTTGCAGGTTTTTTGGTTTTACTGTAATTTTACATGAATAATTTTACACAAATAGAATCGCATCTACCTGACTGCTAGTTTTAATTGTGGATACCCTTGCTTCGCATGTGAATCGTGATCTGCAGTGCTGATGGCAGCAGGTTTGCTTGGGGCCTCGGTGCCGGGGCTGCTTCTGGGATGGCTCTGCCATCAGCATTGACGGTCTGGTCCATCCAGCATAGTCGATCTGCAGTGCTGATGGCCACAGGTTTGCCTGGGGCCTTGGTGCCGGGGCTGCTTCCGGGATGGTCGTGGTTGGCTCTGCCATCAGTGTGACAGTCCGTCCAGCACAGTTGTCCACAGTTGGTGGAAGTACAGTGGGCCTGAGAAGGCATTGAAGACTCAGCTGAGCTGGAGAGGCCTGCCCAGCCTCTGCCATGGAAATTCCATTTGGGACACGGACATTGTCACCTGCTATTCGCTTTGGGAACCCACGGCTGTCCTCAGAACGCTCCAGCACCCCGGCCACACCAGCTTGTCCTGGGCAGGAGGGAGAACTCACACTCGGTTGTGCGTGGGCAGCCTTGGGGGACCCACAGCTTTTGGGAACACACTTGCGTGTCTCCTCTTTTGGTTCACAACACCCTGGGAGGGAGGAGCCACACAGCCAACCCGCTTTTTCTGGGGGCCTCATGGGCAGGGAAGTGTCTCCTCCAGGCCCCACAGTGAGGTCAGGCAGAATCAGGGCTTGAAGCTTCATGGGTTGGACTCCAGGGACACTGCCACTGCCCGAGCCAGGGCTGTTCCCTTCAGTAACATTCCACGGAGTTTCAGAGTGTGAGGCGCTGACGGGGGAGCTATGGACAAGACTCCCAGTTCCTCTACGCAGGGCAGACCCCACAGGCCAGAAGGAGGGCACCAGGGAGGGAAGACTCTGGTCTGGCTGCCCAGAGATGAGGCCCTGCTGGGCACCAGGCCTCGTGCCCACACAGAGTGGGGAACATTTCAGAGGGAGGAGGGAGCCGCTGGAGGCCCTGGCACTGTGTCAGGCCCCCTCCCCTGTGTACCCCCTGCTCTGCTTCCAGGGGTCTGGGCTCCCTCCCCACTGTTCTCTCTCCTCTCCCTTCCCTCTCCCCTCATCTCACTCCCCCTGCCCCCCTTTTCTCCTCTCTCCCTAGCCCCCCAAATTTTGCCATCACCTTCACCCCACAGGCCGCCTGGTCAACACGCAGGATTGGAGTTACTGGACTTGCTGGTCGTTCATATCTAAGGAGCTTGATGGGCCCTGTCTTTTATGTTAATATCAGGGGAGCTGCAGCATTCATGCTGTTCCCCCAAACAGGACACCAGGTCAGGCAGGTCCTACTGCGGGGTGTCCTGTGCACCTCAGGACATTCAGTGGTGGCCTGACCCCTTCCCACCAGATGCCAGAGGCACACCCTCCTGAGCTGTGACCGTCAAAAATGTCTCCAGATGGCCAGGCATGTGGCTCACATCTGTAATCCCAGCACTTTGAGAGGCTGATGGGAGAATTGCTTACACTCAGGAGTTCAAGACCCACCTGGGCAACAAAGTGAGACCCTGTCTCTACTAAAAAAATCAAAAATTAGCCAGGCATAGTGGCGTGCACCTTAGTTCCAGCTACCCGGGAGGAGGCTGAGGTGTGAGGATCACTTGAGCTCAGGAGGTTGAGGCTGCAGTAAGGCATGTTCATGCCACTGCACTCCAGCCTGGGTGACAGAGTGAGACCCTGTCTCCAAAAAAAAAAAAAAAAAATGCCTGCAGACATTGCCACATGTCCCCCTGGGAGCACAGGAGCACAGCTGCCTGTGGGTGAGAACCACCAGCTTAAAGGAAAAAAGAAAAGGGAGGGAGGGAGGCCCAGACGCTGTGGTCAGTGGGTGCTGGAGTCCAGATGCAGCTCTGATACTAGCACCATGTGAGGTTAGACCAGACTCTTCCCGTCCCCAGCCTTAGCTGATTCACCTGTACAATGGGGTCACCCTCCTCACCCCACAGTGCTGCCCATAAAGAGCGCCCCCAAAGCCTGCACCCACTGGCGCCCGTGGCGCTGGTGCTCACAACCTTCTCGCAGGGCACAATTTGACTGGACCCGTCCTTTCCTGCCAGACCCCTGAAGCTGATTCATGGAGCTCATGGCTCCCAGCCAGATGGTCTGGGCAAAAGCGCAGTTTGGGGCTTTACCTGTGTCTCCCCCTGGCACCCCCATGGAGCGTGGCTGCTTGTGAAGGGCCAGCGGGTCGGCGGCTCTCTCTCTGCGTGGCTAGGCCTGGCACCCACGGAGGCTCGGGCAGGAGTGGACCGGGGAAGAGCCCCTGCGGCCCATAGGGCTCCCACAAGGTCACGTGGCAGCCGCCACCCTCTGCCCGGGGAGGGGCAGAGCCAAGCCCTTCCCAGCACACTGAAATAGACTCCTGCCACACTATGTGCCAGAGACACACCTGTCTCCCAGGCGTCCGGGAAAGGGGCTCTGAAAAGGCGCTCGGGGTGGGGGAGGAGTGGTGGGGGTAGGGAGCATCTGCTGACCCTTCCTCCATGTGTAGGGACAGCAAGAGTGAGCTCACAACCCCCACAGCCCCGCGTGCTGGTAGTGACAGCCTGCACCAGGGTTCCCTGAAATGGGGGCTTCAAACAACAGATACCGATTCTCTCGCAGTTCTGGGGGCCAGAAGTCTGACATGAAGGTGCCAGCAGGGCCCTGCTCTCCACAGGGGTATAGTGAGCTCAGGCTGCCTCTTCCCACTGCTGGTGGCTCCAGGTGCCGTTTGGTATGTGGCTTCAGGGCCCCCGTCTCTGCCCCCACCTTCACAGGCCATCTTCCCTGTGTGTCTCTGCGTGTCCTTTTTTGTCTCTTAAGAGGACACCAGTCACTGCATTTAGGGTCCGCCCTCATCCACAATGACCTCATCTCCATCTTTACCATAATTACATACAGAAACACCCAAACAAGGTCACATTCTGAGCTTCCAGGTGGGTGTGACCACAAGAAGATGTGTCTCTATCTAGCGAATCAGAGTCCAGCACCCCGTCGTAGGATGTGTTGCACCAGCACACCCAGCACAGCTGCCTGCCTCCAGCTCGCATGGCCCCTGCATACCGAAACATGGCCAGCACCATGCAGAACAGAGTTTTAGATTTTATTTAATTTTAATTCAACCAGGGGACCTGCTGGTTACCCGATGTGCTCCCAGGCTCTAAAACACGAATGCACTAAACCTCCAGTGACCTTGCACAGCTGGTCTCCTTGCCCTGGCTCTAAGGCAGGAAAGAGATGAAGTCATTGTCTAGCCCAAGGCCGCAGCCGTGGATTGAATGTGGTGTCCCCTCCCCAGACTCACATGCTGATATCCTAAACCCCAGTGTGATAGGATTTGGAGGCGGGACCTTTGGGAGGAATTAGGTCTTGCAGGTGGAGCCCTCATCATGGGATGAGTGCCATTGTAAGAAGAGGCCAGAGGCTGCCTCGCTCTTTCTATCACGTGAGGGTGCGAGGAGACGGTGGCTGTCTGCAGCTCAGAAGAGGGCCCTCCCAGAGCCCGATCATGCTGGCACCCTGATCTTGGACTTCCAGCCTCCAGAACTGAGAAAAATAAATGTCTATTGTTTAGAAGCCACCAGTCTGTGGGGCTTCATTGAGCTGCACTGAGACCACACATCCTACCTGGCTGCCCCCAGCTTTCCCCCACCTGGGCTGCCAGCGCCCCTATAGGCTGTGCCCATCCAGGGACCTGAGGCTGGGGGCAGAGGCCCTGGAGGACCACACATGGTGGGCGCGTGTAGGCACTAGGGGCAGGAAATGTTTCCTTTTAACATTTCCCCAAGCTTTTGACATTTATAATTTGACATCCGAGGAAACACTCTCAATGCCATCTTTAAGGGAAAAGGAATAAAAAGCAGAAATACATACGCCCCACCCCCTGTGACTCACTCAAATCCCCTGCACAAGCGAATCAGAGGCCAGCACCCCATCGTAGGATGCATCCCACCTGCACACTCAGCACAGCTGCCCCCAGCTTGCGCGGTCCCTGCGTGCCCGAAACATGGCCAGCACCATGCAAAACAGAGTTTTAGATTTTATTTGATTTTAATTCATTTTAATTTAAATAAACACGTGGCCAGTAGCTACCATATTGGTTCATGCAATAAGACTAAGACACGCTGTAAGACAGGTGTTTAAAGATGGTGTTTCTAAGAGTCAGGGAGAAATCCGGGGCGCAGAACTTGAAAGCCCACCACACTGTGCTGTCATCATGACTGTGTTTGCAAGACAAGTATATGCACAGATGAGTCCCCTGCGGACACGCCTTTCAGCAGCAGCCAGTGGGGCTGGGAGCAGAGACAGGTATGCTCCTTCTCTTTCTCTGTGTGGCTCTGGGGTCCTGGGAGGGCTGGCGTTGAGAAGTGTCAGGGCCAGAAGAGGCCATAATGATCACCGGCCACCCGCCTCTCCCCACCATTGTACGGATAGGAGTGCAGGGGCATTCTGGAGAGTCCTGTACCTAATCCTGAGAGGAGACCTCTTCCATGCTCAGAGACACTGGGGAGCCAACCGCACCAGCCCAGGACATGGGCCAGGGAGGCTGCTGGAGCCAGGCTTCTGCTAGTCAGAGCGGCTGGTGCCCTGCGGGCTCCCAGCACTCAGCACTGCCTGGGGTTCCCACGGAGAAGGAGCCTCAGATTCCCCTGGCTTCCAGCCTGCTGTCCACCCCTAAGCATCTAGTTTATTCAAAGGCAGCCCCCAAGGGAGGCCCTGGTGGTCTCAGCCTGGAAGGGGAACACTCAAGTCTCGAAGGAACTCAGCCAGCAGGTACTGATGGCTCACAGGGCCAGGGATAGAGACGCAGGGTGGCCAGGGTGGTGCTGGATGGCCGAGGCCCGGCCGCGTCTGTCACCGGTTCCGGGATGGCCCATGCTGGGAAACATCACGTTGGTTTGAGGCCGTCATCTTAAGGGGATTCTCTGTAACATTTGGGAGAGGGCCATGTGGAGAGGTTGGCCTTCTGAGTCCTGCCTGGGCCCTCAGGGTCCCCCTGGCTCAAGACCAACTGCAGGGGCTATGGCAGGGAGAGAGGACGCTGGCGCCAGGCACTGATCTGGGCCTTTCCACAGCTTTTTAGAATATCAGTTGTCTAAGCTTCCCCGAGACACTGTGAGGTGGCGCCATGGTTGGCCCCGCCTTACTGGGACTTGAAGGGAGGCAGCCTGACCCGAGTCCAGGGTGTGCTTGACAGCACCCAGGGGAGCACAGGGTGATCTGACCTGGCCTGGAGGGAGCAGGGGGGCTTCCTGGAGGAGGGGGTGTCAGAGTCCAGCTGTGAGAGGGAGGAGGAATTAGCCAGGCCCAGGGAGGGGAGAGACAGTCTGGGCAGAGGGCAGTGCAGCAAGGACCGGAATACAAAATCAGCATCAGTGGGCTGATGTCAAGGCAGCCCCAAGGCCGAGCTCCCCGAAGGCTCTAGGGCAGGCTGTCCTTGCCTTGCCTGGCTCCTGGGGTGGCCTGCATTTCCTGACTTGTGGACGGCAAGGTGGCCCCAGGCTGAGCTCCCCCAAAAGCTCTAAGGGAGGCTGCCATTACCTTGCCCTGCTCCTGGGGTGGCCTGCATTTCTTGGTGGTGGCAGCATCACTTCAGCCTCTGGCTCTGTGGTCACCCCACCCTGCATCTCTCTTAGAATAACTGTGATGGCACTGAGGGCCCACTCAGATCATCCAGGATCAGCTCCCCATCTCAGCATCCTAGTGTAATCCCATCTGTAAAGACCCTTTTTCCACATAAGGCAATATTCACAGGTCACAGGGATCAGGACCTGATATGCTGGGGTGGGGCGCAATTTCTCAGCCGACCACATGCAGCAGCAACTTAACTGATACTATATGTAAATGGCGAACAAAAAATTCACAGAAAACACCTTTATTCCTTGTGATGTGCTCTACTATTTTCTACTCAACTCACCTTCTTATATAACGCACATTGCCGCGACCCACTAAACTGATTTCCTGCCAGGGACTGGGTCGCCACCTGCAGTGCAGAAAATCCTATCCTAACCTCTGCAGCTGCATCCTGCCAGGGTGGGGATCGGGGTGAGAACTATGATGACTTTAGTAAAAGAGGGGGATGAGCTGTTTCTGCACACAGAGGGCATATGGGACTGACGAGGGCCTGGGAGGACCCTCGACCCCTCCCTGACTCTCTCACATGCTCTCAGCCACCCTCTGCTGGCCCCAGCACAGAAGCCTGCATCCCTGAGCAAAGCAGCCCACATCCCCAGCACAGCAGCCCGCACCCCCAGCACGGCAGCCCGCACCCCCTGCACGGCAGCCCGCACCCCCTGCACGGCAGCCCGCACCCCCAGCACGGCAGCCCGCACCCCCTGCATGGCAGCCCTCATCCCCAGCACGGCAGCCCGCATCCCCTGCACGGCAGCCCGCATCTCCAGCACGGCAGCCCGCATCCCCTGCACGGCAGCCCGCATCCCCTGCACGGCAGCCCTCATCCCCAGCACGGCAGCCCGCATCCCCTGCACGGCAGCCCTCATCCCCAGCACCGCAGCCCGCATCCCCTGCACGGCAGCCCGCATCCCCAGCACGGCAGCCCGCATCCCCTGCACGGCAGCCCGCATCCCCTGCACGGCAGCCCTCATCCCCAGCACGGCAGCCCGCATCCCCTGCACGGCAGCCCTCATCCCCAGCACCGCAGCCCGCATCCCCTGCACGGCAGCCCGCATCCCCAGCACGGCAGCCCGCATCCCCTGCACGGCAGCCCGCATCCCCTGCACGGCAGCCCGCATCTCCAGCACGGCAGCCTGCATCCCCGAGCACAGCTGTGCCGGCCGAGCTCAGGCCTCGGGGTGCCTAGACATCCCTCCGTGGGGTGGGGTATGCTAGCAGGATGGCTCAAGTGGCACAGGAAGGACCTGGTTGGAAAGGAAACGGCGTACATGGTCCCACAAGGCTGCAGTCGCCTCCTGCTCACTCATGCTCACTCCCTCCCCGGCACACAACCCCTCAATCCCTGACAGCCCAGCGCTGTGGCTGCCACCCATCACGGGGGCATGGATGGGGTACAATTACTCACATCTTCATTTCTGAATGCTGTTTAAAAGCTGAGAAGTAATGAGATCAGGCCCTGACACACGGGACAGGTGGGAGAGATTTTCACTGAGACTTAAAGCGAGGAAGACACCAGTGCTTTTTCAGGATTGTAAAACTTAGGTTTAGAGGGATCTGAGACCATCCAGTCCCTGGAGAAGGACGCCCAGCCCTGGCCTTTCCTGAGCACTGGGCCCCCAGCTCCCTCTGAGTGCTGGATGCCCCCGTGGGGATGCTCCGGGCACCTCACGGTCAGAAAACAGAATGCGGAAGGCCTGCTCACCACTACCCTCCCTCACTGCCACTCCTGCTCCCCAGCAATGCCGCATATCATGAAGCCAGCCCTTACCCCGCTGTCTCCCCTCGGGTGATTCAGTCCTGGGCCTGCAACAGGCCCCAACACTCCACAGCCCTGGGACCTGGGCCCAGCGACTGAACCTCTTAGAGCCTCAGTTTCCTCATCTGTAAATGGGGATACCATGGACTGGGTTGCAGGGAGACTAAATGAGATGATGCCTGTGAAAGTGCCTGGCCCCTACCCGGGCATGTGGTGCGCACTCGGTAATTGGCATCTTTGTTCCCCAGTTCCTGACTCGATGGGTGTCCCATGGCTGCTGTGACACAGTGCCACAGACGGCGGCTTAACAACAGGCATTTACTCTCCCCGGTTCTGGAGGCCAGAAGTCCCAGATCTGGGGTTGTGAAGACAACGCAGGCTCTGGGGCTCTGGGAAGGACCTTCCTGGCCCCTTCCCGCTTCTGCTGGCAGCCAGCAATCCTCACGAGCCTCAGCCTGCAGCCGCGTCACTCCAATCTCTGCCTCTGATGTCACGTGGTCTCCTCCCCATGTAAGTTCACGTCACCTTCCCTCTTCTCCATTCCCAAATCCAGCATGACCTCCTCTGGACGAGTTCCATCCCGCAATGACCCTACCACCAAATAAGGTCACATGCAGAGGGGTCAGGGCTTAACTTAGTGGGAATGCAATTCAACCCATAGCGGCGGCTTTCCCCTTTTCATCAGGGGACCTACACCCCGGGTGTCCTGGCACAACATGTCCCCATTAAGGGATTTTTCTCCCCGTCCCCTGCGGGGCATCTCCTGCCCCCTCCTGCCTGCCGGTCCATATCTCTCCTGGTAGAGACGTGAGGTCCCCACCCCACCCTCATGGGCCTTCCGCTCCTTGCCAGACTAGCCTCCCAGTCTCCAGCACACAGTGTCCTCTTTAAGGCACACCAGGCATCCCAGGTTGGGAGCAAACTCCTGGTTTCGGATCTGCAGACCCCAGCCCGGCTGGAGCTCCTCCCCGGGTCCCGCTCTCCTCCTACTGGTTCCAGATCTGCAGACCCCAGCCCGGCTGGAGCTCATCTCTGGGTCCCGCTCTCCTCACCCCTCACCCCTCTGTGCTCTGCACATGCCCAGGCTGCCCAGCTCCACCTGGGCCCATGCCCCGGCTCTCCGACAGCATCTCTGCAGGACAATGAACATTGCAAACGCCCCTTGAGACAGCGATTCCCAGACCCCCCTGAGGTGTCAACAGGGAGCTGGCCACCATGGAAACAACCCAGGCAGCCAATGGCTGGGCTAGTTAGGCAGTGTCCCTGCCCACACCACAGTCCTGAGTGCCACTAACACCAGTGCATTCGTCCATGGGGGGAGCACCTGTCAGGTGCCAGGGCAAGGCACGTGGGGACATGGGGGTCTCGTCATGCATGAAGCTGGCAGGTTGGGGGGGGTGAAAAACAGTGAACAGCGAGGTGAGTGCCCTCTGCAGCTGCTACGGCTGCCGTGGGCACAGGCGGGCGGATGGGCCTCATGAGGACAGGACATCTGCACCAAGCACTGAAGGACACAGCTGAAGAGGGGATGGAGGTACAGAGGCTCCGAGGCCAGGCGGAAACAAAAGCAAGCGGAGGATGTTGAGTGGCCACGAGGGAAGCCTCAAAGGCCAGGACTAAGCACACCAACTCCCTTCCTGAGCTCTCAGGCAGCCCCAGGGAAGCGTGAGCACAGAGACGCAGCGAGAAAATCCACCAGGGAGGATCGGAGGGGATGGCGCTGCGTCTCCCTGTTGGGAGGTGCCGCTCCTCCACCACACCCTGGGAGGCACTCGCCCAGGCCTGAAACCAGGCCACCTCCTGCTGCCCCTCCCTCTCCACACCCACAGCCCCTCCACATACAGCTCGGCCCAGCCCCCGTCGGCAAGAAGAACACATGCTAAAACCAATAGCGATCCATCTCCCTGCCTGCAAAATGCAGACCACATGCCCCGTCTGCCTCCTGAATCAATAAAGACAAATAATCCAACAGAAAAATAAGCAAAGAAAGGGACAGGAAATTCACAAAGACACAAATGGCCCGGAAATGTATGAAAATGCTCTCAGGCTCCGCAGCGCCAGGAAGGCCCCCTTTTCCCATGGTCTGGCAAATATTTAAAAGACTGACAGTGTCCTGAGCTGGGCTCGGAGGGACCAAGGACGAGGGACTTGTGCCCTTTTGGTACAGGTACAAATCAGGACAGCCACTGGGGAGGGTGGCTTGGCAGAAGGCGTTTCCATCCAACAATTCCTCTTCCAGGAATATCCCTTACATGTCTATTTGCATGTGGGTGCAAAGACATACGTGTGGGAATTTTCATCTCCATTAGGTGCACACAAGGTGTGCTAAAATCTGAAAGTACTTGGGAGCCAGTGGGTCCCGTGCGCCTCTGATGGGCACAGTGGCAAGGACCCAGCATCACCGAGGCAGGCTCTTGCCCAAAATGCTCAGCCAAACCCAGACATGAAGAAACAGACCAGTCCTGATGGTGGGACATACCACAAGGCCACAGGTCTGGACTTTTCAAGTATGTCCGTGGCACAAAAGAAAGACAGAAAAGGAAAAAAGGTAGGGAGAACATTCCAGAATAAAGCCAAGCTGTGGAGTTGCTCCCTGTGTGCGGGGCTCAAAGGCCAGCCTGTCATGGTCCTGCCCTCAAAATGCCCCCACCAAGTGTCAAATGGTGCAGCCACTGTGGAAAAGTAGGGTGGGCCCTCGAAAACTTAGAAATAGAATGGCCATTTGATCCAGCAGTCCCACTTTCTGGGTATCTACCCCAAAGAACAGAAAGCAGGCTCCCTAGGAAATACGTACACACCCACGTTCACAGCAGCCTTAGTCACATCGGCCAAGAGGCAGAAGCCGCCCAGGTGTCCTTCGGCAAATGAACTGATAAACAAAATGTGGCCCAGCCATTCAGTGGAATATTATTCAGCTTTAAAAAGGAGAGGAATTCTGACACAGGCTATGACATGGATGACCCCTGAAGACACTACGCTGAGTGAGATCCCAGTCACAGAGGGCAGATAGTGCAGGATTCCACTGATAGGAGGCCCCTAGAGTCGTTGAATCCACACAGACAGAAGGAATGGGGGTGACAGGGGCTGGGTGGGGGAGAATGGGGAGTGAGTGTTTAATGGGGACAGAGCCTCCGTTTAGGGATATGAAAAAGGTTCTATGGATGGACAGTGATGATGGCTGCATCATCATTCAGCCGTGTGAATGGACTTAATGCCACTGAACGGTATGCTTAAAAATGGTTAAAATGGTAAATTTTAGGGTGAGTGTATTTAACCACAATAAAAAATAAAATTTAAAAATACAAAACAATCATATGGAACCAAAAAAGAGCTCATATAGCCAAGACAAACCTAAGCAAAAAGACCAAAGCTGGAGGCATCATGCTACCTGACTTCAAACTATACTACGAGGCTACAGTAACCAAAACAGCATGGTACTGGTACAAAAACAGACACACAGACCAGTGGAACGGAATAGAGATCTCAGAAATTAGACTGCACATATACAACCATCTGATCTTCAACAAACTTGAGAAAACAAGCAATGGGGAAAGGATTCCCTATTTAATGAATGGTTTTGGGAAAACTGGCTAGCCATATGCAGAAAATTGAAACTGGACCCCTCCCTTATACCTTATACAAAAATTAACTCAAGATGGATTAAAGACTTAAATGTAAAACCCAAAACTATAAAAACCCTAGAAGAAAATCTAGGCAATACCATTCAGGACACAGGCATGGGCAAAGATTTCATGACAAAAACATCAAAAGCAATTTCAACAGAAGCAGAAATTGACACATGGGACCTAATTAAACTAAAGAGCTTCTGCACAGCAAAAGAAACTATCATCAGAGACTGGGTGCAGTGGCTCATGCCTGTAATCCCAGCACTTTGGGAGGCCGAGGGTGGATCACCCGAGGTCAGGAGTTCAAGACCAGCCCGGCCAACATGGCAAAACCCCATCTCTAATAAAAATACAAAAATTAGCTGGACATGGTGGCGGGCACTTGTAATCCCAGCTCCTCGGGAGGCTGAGGTGGAGGTTGCTTGAACCCAGGAGGCGGAGGTTGCAGTGAGCAGAGATCGCACCATCGCGCTCCAGCCTGGGCAACAAGAGCGAAACTCTGTCTCCAAAAGGAAAGGAAAGGAAAAGGAAAAGGAAGAAAAAAAAGAAAAGAAACTATTATTAGAGTGAACAGACAACCTATGAAATGGGAGAAAATTTTTACAATCTATCCTTCTGACAAAGATCTAATATCCAGAATCTACAAGGAACTTAAACAAATTTACAAGAAAAAAACAACCCCATCAAAAAGTGGGCAAAAGACATGAACAGACACTTCACAAAAGAAGATATTTATGCAACCAACAAACATATGAAAAATCTCAACATCAATGATCATTAGAGAAGTGCAAATCAAAACCACAATGAGATACCATCTCACACCAGTCAGAATGGTGATTATTAAAAAGTCAAGAAACAACAAATGCTTGTGAGGCTGTGGAGAAATAGGAATGCTTTTACACTGTTGGTGGGAATATAAATTAGTTCCACCATTGTGAAAGACAGTGTGCTCATTCTTCAAAGATCCAGAACCAGAAATACCATTTGAACCGGCTATCCCATTACTGGGTATATACTCAAAGGAATATAAATCATTCTGTTATAAAGATACATGTATGTGTATGTTTATTGCAGCACTATTCACAATAGCAAAGGCATGAAATCAACCCAAATGACTATCAATGATAGACTGGATAAAGAAAATGTAGCACATGTATACTATGGAATACTATGCAGCCATAAAAAGGAATGAGAGCGTGTCCTTTGCAAGGACATGGATAGAACTGGAAGCCATTATCCTTAGCAAACTAACACAGGAACAGACAACCAAACACTACATGTTCTCACTTACAAGTAGGGGCTGAACAAGGAGAACACATGGAAACGGGGAGACAAACAACACACACTAGGGCCTGTCAGAGGGGTGGGGGGAGGGAGAGCATCAGGATAAATAGCTAATGCACGTGGGGCTCAATACCTTGGTGTGGGTTAACAGGTGCGGCAAACCACCATGGTACACCTTTACCTATGTAAGAAACCTGCATGTCCTGCACATGTATCCCAGAACTTAAAATAAAATTAAGAAAAAAATACAAAACAAAAGCAATGCTCCCCATCTGGTGAAGGAAACAGAGAATGTGGTCAAACACACCACAGGGAGCCATGCAGTGGGATCCTACACGGCAGCTAAGGAATCAGCCATGGCAGGGGATTTCATGCCAGGCAGGAACTTCGTGAAACAGTGCCAGAGAAGGACCGCATCGTGCACCATCCGGAGGCTTGGAAACCTGGTGGGGAGCATGGGGGAAAGGCGGCAGTGGCATGGGGGCCTTGCGGGCATGTGGGAGCCACACGTGGCCTCCCTGTAACTGGCTTCAATGCCCCTTCAAAAACAAATGCGCATTCTGTCCGTAACACCGTTACTCCCATTGGCACTGCTACTGATGATGGAAGCAATGACGATAAAATCGACCCCAGAGAATACACAAGAGGGCAGTGACCCAGGGGAGCTGGGGCCTCCTGAAGGTCCCACGGAGGCCGGCAGAGAGTAGCACCCAGACACATGCGGAAGGAGGGAAAGGGTTGACGATATTCAGAAAAGAGTGCATTTACCCCAGCTCCTGAGTCAGGGTGGGATTCAGGGAAGGGAGGTGGCTGCCAAGAAGAGCTTTGAAGAATTAGAAGCTGGACCAATGCAGAGGAGGCCTGGGTGGTGTGAACGGTGTTTTTCTAGAACTCCTTACTCATTAAAATCCACGGTAAGGCCTGCAGCTGTGGGCTGGTCTCCAAGGCCACTGAACCTGACCCTCAGGCTCAGGTGGACCCTGCCCCTGTCTCCAGCCCCCTGAGCTGCCCTTGCCTTAGCCTCACCTGTCTAGATATTCTCGCCATCCTGCAAGTCATCTCCAGGTAGCGGGAAGGGCCCAGGACTGGGAACGGACAGCCCTGAGCTCAAATCATAGCCTTGTTTCTTCCTGGCCATGTGACCTTGGTCAGCCCCTGTCCCCAACCCCCAGAGCCCTAAGTATTTCTAAGAATTCTGGAATCACTCTAAAGAGATCACAAACATCGAAGTGCCTGGCCCTGAGCAAACAAAAGCTATAATCTTATGGATTATAAGACCCACAAGTCCAAGCCCCAGACATGACCTGCAGTTAATTACCAACCCCTCTTTCTCCTCGGCAAACCACAGCCACACACGCCTCCTTCATAGTTTTCCCCGCAGCTAGCTTCCGCAGGTGTGAAGCTCACAAGCACCCAGGGAATGATCTTTGCCAAACACATGCACCAACATTTGAATAATTCAACTTCCATGAAAGGGGAAGGGAGGTTATGCTTAATATTAAGCATAGATTATGCTTTTTCATTTTGTATTTTGTAGAGATAGAGTATCGCTCTGTTGCCTAGGCTAGTCTCAAATTGCTGGCCTCAAATGATGCTCCTGCTTTGGTCTCCCAAAGTGCTGGGATTACAGGAGTGAGCACATAGATCTGCTCCTAATATCAGCCAGTTATGCTTGATATTAGGAGCAGACTTATGTGCAGATCTGTCCACAGGAGACCTATTTGGGAGGGCGATTGTGAGTTCTAAGTAAAAGGAGAATTTGCAACCAGTGCTACTTGCCACACTGTATCTAGGGTCCCATCTTAAATTTCATATGTCCACCTGTGTGGGTCCAAATGCTCCACCTGCACTTTTAGTAGAGAGAGAATACGTGTACCCTGGATCTGAGAAGAGTGGGAGGGCCCCCCCAGCTCCATGCAAGAGCCCCCCGGAAAACCTAACCATGGGTGCAGAGGGGAACAAGCTGCTTGGCCATGTCATCCTGGGGCCAGCGGGGCGCCGTGACCAGCCCACCTCCCTCCAGCTGCAAGCCCAGCCTCTAGTGGCGCAGCTGTTCGAGCTGTCCTGAGTCAGGTGGTACCATGGGAAATAGAGGGTTCTATTCCTGGCATAACTAACCCTCTTTCCTGGATCTGGGACAGCAAGGGCCAGGACACTGCCCGGGTCTCCACATCGGCTCGAGCCCCTCCCAGAGTGTCTGGGTCTCACAGTCTCCATGACTGACCCCCACTGCTGTAACTGCCTGCTCCCAGCTGGTCTCTCCTGCTGCCCACACTGCCCGAGGGCATGGACTCTGCCTCACCTCACTGCCCCAACATCACCCCTGGGGCCAGCACCGAGGGTCCCAGTGCCCAGGGGGTGCACTGGCAGAGTCCATTATGACGACTCTCCACCTTCAGGCACAGAGGGCACATGTCCTGGTCACCTGGCTTCCCCATTGCCTTCCCTGGCCCAGGAGCTAAAGAGCCACTAGCTTGAACAAGATGATGCTAAGCCTCAAAGCAGGTGCCCACCCCAGCCCTCTGCTGCTGTTGAGTGAAATTATGACAAGAGGTGTGGGTGGGCTGCACGGGCTCACTGGGTCAGCTGCTGAATGGTGCATGGTGGGCGCTGGCATCCTTGATGTGTGCTCGCGGCCATGAGTGGGCACAGAGGGGGACCAGGGCTTCTGAATCAGCGGCCTTGCCCTTGATGGCCTTCACTGTTCCCCTGCACGGTTGGACAAAGGTGCCACTGCCTGCAACTGTGCAGCACCAATTGTCCCCTCTCTGGACCCTGCCCTCCCCAAGAACAACACCGTCCCTTTCTGGTCAGTGAGCCCTCAGTGAGGACGTCAGCCTGGCCCGGCCCTTGAGGAACCTCAGGTCTGGGGAAGGTGGGAGAGCGAGGAAGACAGCTCAGTGAACGAGAGGGAGGCACAGGGACGTGGCCTTGGCACCTGTTCCCTGAACACTCTCATCCAGCCTCCCTCCCCTCTGCAGGCCCCCCTCCTGCCATCTGCAAACGCCCCAGTCCTCCCTTGACCCTGGCAGTACCGGCTCTTGTCCTTCTTCTCCTCTTGCTTCATGGTTAAACATCTTGAAAAGGGCGTCAATGTCAGCAGTGCCCATACTGGGAAGGGGGGGCGGGAGTGGGGGGCATCTGCAAATGCGTCTCCTGGGGCCTGCCCAGCTCTATCACAGCATCCCAGGCTGAGGCCCAGGCATCTGCGTGTTGTACTGTCAGGGGTCTCCACCCCTCTAAGGAAGGAGCTTCCTCCAGACACTGACTCCCAGGCCCCCGAGGCTGGGTTCCCTACACTGTCACTGAGCACATACTACCAGCCAGGTGCTATGGGAGGTACCGGAGGACCACGGTGCACAAAAGGCAGACAGCACTGTGGAGCCTTGCACCCTGCACCCTACCCAGGGCCTAAGGTCAGGGCACAGATGAAGTTCCTCAAACATACCCCCTCCCTCCCATCTCAGGGGCTCTGCACTAGTTGTCCCTGCTGTCAGGTGCCCTTCTCCCACTGCTTTGTCTGGCTAACTCCTACTTGGTTGGATGTCACCTCCTTCAGGAAGCCTGCCAGGATTTCTCTCTCAGGCCAGGTTCACTTTCTCTGGCCCCACAGTCCCCCTCCCTGAGAAGTGCTTTCTCATGGAGTGTCATCACTTACTGCATGCCTTCTTCGTTGGCTGGGTGCTCCTGGAGGGAAGAACTGCCTCCAGTGCCCGGCCAGAGGATCGACATGCTCCAGGGAACATACCACCTCTAGCCTCCCTGCCAAGCCCGTGGATGCTGCTTAGTCGCATGTCAGAAGACACGGCTGCCCGTCAGCCCTGGGGTGGGGCCGGGCCTTTGCAGCAGGCTGGGGGGTCTTCTGTGAGGGGCGTCCTTCCTGCTGTCGGTCTCCTCGGGGAGCGGCAGGTCCTCACCGGGGAAACCGGAGCTTGGAGGGGAGGACTTAGGTCCCAGGAGAAACCACCAGCCCCCACCCTGAAAGCTGCCCCTTGGGGCTTCCCAGGTCAACACCAAGGAGGGGCCAGCTGTAGCCTGATGGTCCCCTCCCTCCCAAATCCAGAGCAAAGTCCTGCTGGGATCTCCTGCTGGGCCACAGGGGTGCCTGGCAGAGTTGGGGAAAGGGAAGGGATCAAAGCACCCAGCAGAGCCTCAGAGGCGAAGCAGCCCCTGGTGCTGGGGCAGAAATTGCTGGTAAAATCCCAATTTCCAGCAAAATACTCCTTCTAAGTTGTCAATCTCCTAGGAGGCTGTGGGTCACATTTTAAGGAAGAAGAGAGAGAGAGTTTCTAAGTCCCTTCCAGAATCCTCATCCACCACCTACGGCAGTGATGACTCTGCCCCTTATGCCCCAGGGCCGCCGCTGGGGGACTCGTTCTATTTGAAAGGCAAGGCGTGGAGGAGAATCACAAATACGCAGACAGCACATAAAATGACTCCCGCACTGAGCTGAGAGAAGGCTTGTGAAAGCCTCACAGGAAGCTGACCCACATTTAATGCAGATTATGGAAGGAGGGAGGGAGGGAGGGAGGGTGCCATTCAGCTGAGCACAGGGTCTGGAAGGACACAGCCTGAGCTCCAGTGCCAGCCCAGCAGGTGACGCGGGGCAGGCTTCTCCATGTCACTTTGCCTCTATGTCCCCATCTGTAAAATGGGGAGTCACAGCTCCCCACCCCGCCACCCAGTGTGAAGAGGACTCACAGAGGTGATGTGGCCCGAACTCAGCCAGTGTTATGACCCCCGCTATGCTGCTGTTCTCCACCAGCTGCCGGGCACCCTTTTATCAAGAATTGTGAGCTCTTTGGAAAGCAAAAAATGCACTATCCGCAAAAGGGATGTTTTTTATCAGGCGCAGAACTCTTTGTTCCCTATTGGCCTGAGAATTTGAAAGAACCCGTGAGGAGACATGCTCTGGGGAGGCGGCGGCACTGAGTGGGTGTTCTAAGAGGCAGGCATGCCAGTGGGAAGCCCACCTCCCATCTTTACCAGCCGTGTGACCCAGGGCGGGTTGTGCCTCCTGTCTTATCCAAGTGCCCTCATCTGCCAACTGGGAGCAGTAACATCGCCTCACAGGGCTTTATGGTGTCGGAGATCAATCTGCAGCCTCGCTCCTGTGCCCAGTGTTGCTAGGTGCTCTGTAAATGGTAGGTATTGATTTTTTTTTTTTTCCAGACAGAGTCTCACTCTGTCGCCCAGGCTGGAGTGCAATGGCATCATCTCAGCTCACTGCAACCTCCGCCTCCCAGATTCAAGCAATTCTCCTGCTTCAGCCTCCCGAGTAGCTGGGATTAAAGGCACACACCACCACGCCCAGCTAATTTTTGTATTTTTAGTAGAGGCGGGGTTTCTCCATGTTGGCCAGGCTGATCTTGAACTCCTGACCTCAGGTGATCTGCCCACCTCAGCTTTCCAAAGTGCTAGGATTACAGGCGTGAGCCACCGCGCCCGGCCAGGTATTGATTTTCATTAGACAAATCAATCACTCCCTTTGGATCCCACTCTGGTGAGCGCTGGGGGTTCCTGAGGTTGCCAGCACACCCAGGATATATTTAGCTCTCTGCTGGAGCCCTGCTGGGTGCTAGCATTCCAGCTGAGGACATGAAATCTCAGGCCAGCTCCTAATTTCTCATTGGCAACCATGGATTTTGCTCCAGAGCAGAACTCCCTCTCTTTTATAACTGTAGACTAAATTATCCCCAGACTACACACTCGTGTATATATATACACACACACACACACACACACTTGAGATCCCTGTGCTTGTAACATGTCAATACCGCTCACAGCCCTAGCTCAACAGTGAAAGTCCACCTCCCAAAATAGAGAATCTCAGAGCAAGAGGACCTGGCCAGCTGCCGGGGAGGCTGACAGCTGCTTCCTAATGGAGTGTCCTTGAGAACTAGTATTGAGCAAACCCGCCACTAGTATGTCCTTAAAATGGATCAGCAGTGAAAACATAGACCAGCAAAGCATTAGGAACAAAGGAAAATTGCCCATGATCCTAGCACATTTTTTTTCTGAGATGTTTTTCTGCATATTTTGCATACTGTAAGAAATGATGTGTCCTGAGTTCTTCATCTACCACCAGCCTTCACATATACTTTATTCATGCTTCATAATATTTTTAATGCACAATATTCCATCTTTTATCAGCAGCTGTCAAAGTATGGTCTAGGGAGGTCCTCAGGACCTCACACAGGGTTTGGTGGTCAAAATCCTTTCAATAACAACACAAAGATATGGCTTCCCTTTTCACTCTCACTCTCTCCTGAGTGTACAATGGAGTTTTGCAGAGGCCGCATGACATGTGACGTCGCAACTGATTTAACGCAGGGCAGACATCAGAATCCAGCCGTCACCTACAAAGCCAGTTATTAATGAGATTTGCAAAGCTGTAAAGCAGTGCCTCAGCTCACTAAAAATGCTCTTATGTTAACGTGCAGAGCAGTCATTGACCTTTTGCGGTTTAACACATTTTTTATTTTTCAATTTTCACTTATTTATATATATTTTTGGAGACAGGGTCTCACCCTGTCACCCAGGCTGGAGTGCAGTGGTGCAATCATGGCTCACTGCAGCCTCAACCTCCCAGGCTCAAGCGATCCTCCTGCCTCAGCCCCCAGAGTAGCTGGGACTAGACACATGCCCAGCTAATTTTTTTATTTTTTGTAGAGGCGGGATCTCACTATGTTGCCCAGGCTGGTCTTGAACTTCTGAGCTGAAGTGATCTGTCCACCTTGGCCTCCCAAAGCGCTGGGATTACAGGTGTGAGCCACCATGCCCAGTCAACAAATATTTTTTTAAATTCTGTTTTAATTTTGAATACAATAAATATCAAGAAATATAATGCACATAAGCAAAAGCTCTCTGGGGTCCTCGATAATTGAGCCCTGAGGCCCTAGAAGTTTGAGAAGTGCTGCCATGGATGGACAGGAATTTCCTTAGCCAGTGTTCTGCGGCTGGACATTTATGTTGCAGAGTATGTAACCCCTGCAGTCAACGGCTTTTTATTTCTGAAATTCATGTCTGTGTTTCAGAGCCTTTCTTCAGAAGAGATTCCCAGAAGTTGCATTATTCCATCAAAAGGCATGAATGTATTTAAGACTCCATACATTTCACCTAACCGCTCCTCAAATGATTAGACCAATTGATATTCTTATCCACAGTGTGTGACAGGATCTAACTCCTGGGACGTTTAAATTTAGCAAGTAACATTTTTTTATCCTATGAGAAGTCATTCTCACTTTCTCATCCATCCTAGAGACCCCACAGGGAGAAGAAAAGATATCAACCCGTTAAACAGGATGCACCAAAAGACTACCTGTGCCCGGCTGAGTAATGCCACCCCCAGAAGATATCCACATCTAATCGCTAAAACCTGTGACATATATGGTTAAAAGGGGAGGGGTCTTTGCAGATGTGATTTACATAAAGCGTCTAGAGACTGGGAGATGATTCTGGATGCTATGAGCGGGCCCTGAGTGCAATCTCAAGAGTCCTTATGGGGAGGAGGGAGTGGGAGACGACACCCACAGGGGAGAAGTCGCATGAAGATGGAGCTGAGGGAGGTTTGAAGACGCTGCCTTGAAGACTGGAGCAACGTGGCCACAAACCTCAGAATGTGGCAGCCACCAAAGCTGCAGGGGTGAGGACTGAGCTTCCCCTGAGCCCCCGAGGGAGCTGCCAGTGCCAAGTTTAGCCTCTGACACTGATATTGAACTGCTGGCCTCCAGAGCTGGGAGGAAATGCCTTCTCTTGCTTTAAGCCTCCCAGCTTGTGGTCACTGGTGACCGCAGCCCCTAGACACTCACAGGTGGCCTTTGCCTGGCACTCTGGTTGTGCCACCTTCCCTGAGCAAGGCACAGACCTGCACAAAACCCTTCCTTTAATGTGTGAATCGCCCTTTAATCACGAAGTCAGCCCTAGGCCCAATATCCCAGAAGAGGGGGCATGAGTCAGGGCCCAGATGGAGACCAACCCCAAACTCTGAGGCCCAGGTGGGCAGGCACCAAGGGACAGTGGCCCGACCTTGCTGGGGAGAAATCCCTCTCCAAACCCCACCATGCGCACCTTCCCCAGCAGAGAAGGGGTTTGGGGTGGCAGGACGCAGGGGCAGAGAGAGAAAAGGAGGAGGCGGCGGTGGTGCAGCAGAAGCTCTCCTGCGGGGGCCCTGGGCCAGGCAGGTTCTGAAGGACCCAGCGTGTCTGGAGGGGAGAGAATGAGCTGGTGGATGAGAGGGCTGCAGCTGCAGGTGACCTAAGCAGCACTGAGGTCCTGGGGAGGCCTCCCACTGGATTCCAGAGGGGGCTGTGGGCCTACAGTGAAGCAGGGCCCACAGGAGGTGAGGGAGCCACTCAGGACGCGGCGGGGCCATGGCGCACCACGGTTAGGAGTGCAGGTTCTGCAGCTGGCAAGGTGCTTCTCAGCCGAATCACCTCGGGAGAGTTACCTAATTCCCTGGGCCTCTGTTTGCTCACCTGTGAAGTGAGAATACCGGAAGTCCTGAGCAAGGAGATCTGATGTAAGGATTATAGGGTGAAAGCACACTGCAGTGCAGGGTCCCGGCACGGTGCTGGGTCCACATCGGGGAACCGCGTAAGCCATTCCCCCGTGGGCATGCACAGCAGAGTCCTGCTTGCCTGGAAGCAAATGCTACATCCCAAGGTGTCCACTGCCCCAAACCACACACAGGCTCAGAGTTGGAAAGATTCTCTAGGACAAGCCCAAGCCCAACAGAGATAAGGAGGCCAAGGCTCAGCGGGTACATGGCCTGGGCTGGTTCCTGGTCCCCCGCCTCTCCATTAGACCACCCCTATCTCCTCCCAGAGCTGCTTATGCACCAAGAGACCCAGGCTCCGCAGGCACCAGGGAGATCAGGGCCACGCCAGGACCCAGGATCTGGAGGCACCAGGGAGAGTCCAGCTGTGCCGAGGCCCAGGGTCCCCAGACAATAGGGAGAGTCAGGCCACGCTGAGATCTGGGGTCCCCAGATACCAGGGCAGATCCAGCCGGAGTGTGAAGGGGTCTGCAGGGCTGGGGCCATCTGGAGGCTCCAGGGGAGATGCGCTTCCATGCCTCTTCCAGCTTCTAGGGGCACCCGAGTTTCTTGGTGCGGGGCCCCTCTCTTCACCCTCAGAGCCAGGCGTGGAGACTTCTCTCTCCTCTCTGCTGCCTCCTGCCTCCTGTTAGAGAGAAGCCTCAGGCCCCCTGAAATCCAAAGCAGTCTCCCTGTGGCAAAATCCTTCACATAGTCGCATATAAACAGTCATTTTGCCACATGAGGTCACACAGTCACAGGGCCTGGGATTAGGACATGGGCACCTTTGAGTCCACTGTTCAGCTCCCCCGCACCATCCAAGAGGAGGTATTTCAGAGAGGGCAGGTCCCAGCTCCAGGCTGCAGAGCAGGCAGGAGCAGGCACAAATCTCCACAGGAAACCCCAGCTTGGTCTGTGTCCACCAATTCAGAGGAGGGAGGGACGTGGAGGGCCTAGAGATGGGAAGAAAGCTTCACAGAGGCCCCGGAGTCCGGCAGAGCCTTGAAAGGGAGAGGAGGACGGACTCCAGGGGAGTGGGGGCAGGCAGAAGGCGGCAGGAAGAATGCAAGGCTGTTGGGGGATCAGGGCAAAGACAGCACATAGTAGGTGCTTAATAAATAGTCGTGGAGGGACGGGAGGAACATTCTGGAAGAGCTGTGAGCCCTTGGGAGGCTGTTGACTGCTGGACACAGAGGAGGTCCGGACCTAGGCTGAGACTTCCCCAGCACCTCACACTCAGGACTGGCCCTGCGCCTAGACAGGACGGGGCCTATGGAGTAAGACCCCACACAGCCGGTCCCTCTGTGGGACGATTCAGAGGCTCCCAGTGGGACTGAGTCCCCACTTGCCAGAGTGGTGTCCCCCATCCAAATGCCCCTTCCTGGCTTCCCCTCCCTTCCCCCTCTTACCCTCCTCACACCTCCCTCATGCTTCCTGGGGTCACCTCCCAGGTAAGCCACCTGCACCCAAGTTCCCGCTGCACCTACTCAGGGAGCCTAAATGGAGACAGTTGTGGGGCAAAGGGGTTGGAACATCGTGAGGGCATTTGAAACCTGGCTGCCAGGTTGAAGCTCTGCATGCTCCTTTGAATTCTTCTTTCTGGGCACTTCGTGTCCAACTGCAGCATCAACTGATGTCATTTTCCATGTGCAATCCCGGGAACACTGAGGTCCGCAGAAGCAGAGGGTCAGAGAGACAGGCCAGGCTGTCACACGGAATGACGGCAGACAGATGAGGAGGCCATGCTGCACTGGGGACGGAGTTCCACCTGTCACTCATCCTCCACTCCTTGGGTGTTCATGAAATGCCTCCTCTCATTCTACCTGAGTGGCTTTCAGGGGAGCCAGTACAAGGCCCCGTTGTGCCCTGAGGACAGACGCCAGCGGGGACAGAGGCAGTGTGCTAGCCGCAGTGACACTGAGCACTTTTCTTGGTGTGCTGGCTGGACTCACATTGCCGGATCGTCTCTCTAACTCATCGCTCTAAGCATGGAGAAACCAAAGTCCCAAACTTCCAGCACAGGGTGCGAGCTCCGTGCCGGAGGTGGGAGGAGCCACTGCTGCTGCCTGGGATGGGGGCTGCTCAGTAGAATGCAGCTAAAATGAAGCTTCGAGCTGAGACTGATGACTCAAGACACCACGCCTCCTGAGGATGCTATGCCGAGAAGAACCGGGAGCTGGGCAGCTCTCTGGAGACGGTGCTCCTCCTGGCACTGGGCTGCAGCCTTGTAAACACGACCGAGATGGGGCTGGCAGGGGAGACAGCAGGACCAGAGAAGGGGAGGGGAAGCTGTGAACCCAGCCTAGGGTGTGGCTGATGATGCCAAAGCGGCTCCCACGGGGCACGACGACAGGTTTGTCCCTGACCTGTGAAGGGTATTTATGGCTGTGACAAAGGCCACCCTGCCTGTTCCCTGGTGCCTGCTGTGCCCAGGCCCTTGACTCTCACTCAGCATCTCTGAGTCTACAGTAACCCCTCAAAAGCAGCTGTCATCACCTGTACTTTTTATGTGGGGAAATTGAGGCAAAGGGCAGTTAAGCAATCCGCTTGGAGAAACACACAACTAGCAAGTGACGACTGGGGCTGGAGCCCAGGTATGCCTGGTCCCAAAGCCAGTGCATCTTCTGAGGCATCCAGACTGCCCCCCTCACGTTTGGAAATTTTCGACCAAGGGAAGTGGCATGAAGCCACCCAGCTCGTTAACCACAGCAGACCTGTTTGTTCTAGGCCTGGAAGCTGCAGATGGCGGGAAGCCCCAGAGCCAGCCCTGGCACCCACAAGGGCCGGGTGCCAAATCCAGCGAGGACCAGTGAGCATCCCAGAATCCAAAGCCCCCTCCTCTGCCCCAGTCCTTCCCAGACACAAGGGACACAGCTGCCCTCCTAGCTCGAGCTCCAGGCAGACATCCACAGAAGCCACTAATCCGCAGGCGGCAAGGCACCTCCCTCCACACCAGAGACCCTCAGCGTGAGGCCCAAGTACTGCTCACCCAGCCGGGAGCATCTCGAGAGCCAGATGAGAAAGGCAGGTACAGCAGGGTCCCCAAAATGGCAGCCAGGCCTCACGGCCAAACAGTGGGCGGGGTGGGGAGGCGGTGTCAGAAGAAAGCAGGGTTGTACCCCGAGGATGGCAGTGGCCCTGTTTTTACAGATGGGTACACTGAGGCACAGAGGGACGATGACTTGTCTAAGGTCACAGAGGTCCAGGCGAGGGGCTGGAGACGCTGCTGGGCTGGGCTGTGTAAGCAGGGGGAGAGGCACTGCCTTCAGTGGAACAGATGGACCCTGGGGGCATTGCAGGACTTGGGGTGGGGGTGGGGGAGCCGGAGCAGAGGGTCAGGGGTCCGGGGGGCACATGGGCTCAATGTGGTGAAAATCCTTCTCAGGCCCAGGCTATCTGAGGGTGAGTCGCGGAGGCCATGCAATGACGCTAGGCAGGAACCCCCACAGGAGGCGGGTTTGGGTCTGGTCCTGCCTCCTGGCTCTGTGCTGGCAGGTCCTGCAGCTGGAAAATGGGAATAACACACCACGGCCCAGGCAAAAAGATGGGCTGTGTGAGACCCTCACCAAGAAGCACCATCATGATGCCCCCAAACGGGCCAGGCTTTATGCACACCAACACTCAGCCACACGTTATGAGGCAACAACCAATCCCCCATAGCCGCTGGCTAAAGCATGCAGGCAGGGGATGGGCAGACAGAGCCCGCCCAGCCAGGGACACGTGTGTTGTGGCTGAGTCGGGCACACTGGGGTTCAAATCCCAGCTCTGCCATTTACAAATCACGTGACACCAGGCCCCGAACGGGACTCACAGGCATTTCCTCCTCTGTAGGTAGAGATGCCACCGGCCGCTCTGAGCAGCACTGTGAGGACCCCGGGAGGAAACCTATACGAGCATCTGGCCCAGGGCCCCAGGGCGGCACTTGATGAGCCGCAGTCTCTGTGACATTTAAGCCTGTCCCACCTGGGTGCTGCCCGACACCCTAGACACCCTGAGCAGCCCTGGCGATGGAAAAATTCCTTGAGTAAATTAAGACTGCTCGACTCGGGTTGCTCTGTGCTGGGTGTGAGCCTCGGAGGTCTGCTCTTTTGGGGCTTCCCCAGGACTGGGACAGCCGCGTCCATCATGCGGGGATGACTGCAGGACCCATGTGATCAGCCTCAAGCACTAGGAGCTACCCCAGGACATGACCCATGTTTTCCTATTGCAACTATTTTAACAACCTCTGTGAGCCTCTACCATGTGCCAGGCAGAGGCTGGTCAGCTCATGAGACCCTCAATCCCTACCAAGACCCTGGGGAGGGGCAGCAACGGAAAGAAGGACACAGAGGTCTCATCTTTGATCGTGCTAGCAAGTGGCAGGGCTGGGTGTGAGCCTGAGACCCCACTTCAGGGTAGGTTTTACGGATCCCTACCCAGGCAGAGGCACAGCCAAGGGGTGCAGCAAGGAAGCCCCTGAGTATCTTTGCAGGGAAGGGGCTATGGAATCCAGGCTCTGGGGTTGGTTGATGGCATCAGGCCAGCAGCCTGATCTGGCTGCAAGGATAGGCAGTGCCTGCTTAAAGGGCCAGCGACAAGACAGGCCCCTTCATCTCCCAGTCTTGCCAATTTCCTCTCGCGAGCTCGGAGGTCTCCCGTGACCCAGATGATGCTCTGGAAGCCCAGGGTGTAGGCCAGGCAGCTTTTCCATGAGTCAGGGACACACACCTTTTTCTGGGACAGTAAGATTGGACTTTCCAAGAGTTGATCAAACTCAAGACTTGATTCTAGAAAATATCCTATCTACCCCCAAACTATCTCATTGACAGAAACCATAAAGAGTCAAAGGATCTTGGGTGGCCAGGTTAGGAAGGAACCCTGCACATCACGGAAGAACAGGGCAGAGCTTGGGGGTGACCAGGCTAAGCGGAGACTGCCAATGTCTGGGCAATGGCAGTCCTCTCCAGATACAATCTCAGATGAATTTCTGGGTCAGGGGAGTCTGGCTTCTGCTGCACCTCATTCACAGTGGAGTCAGGCAGGGAAAATCTGCAGCGGTGCAGCTGCCTGTGCTAAGCTCCCTCAATGCTGGGAGACACCCCCATCCCACGCAGCAGATAGTGGCCCTGCAGAACAGAATCGCCGGACTTCTCCCGGAGTGACGGGTTTCTACCAGCGCATGCCCTTCTCAGAGCTGGAGGTAGAGTGTGCTTTCTTCTTTCCATTTGATCTTTCAGTACAAAAGAAAAGGGCACACAATGAAGAAAACTTGGAAAACACATGGAAAGTAAAAAGGTGCAGAAGACAGAAAACTTTGTTCCTTCTCCCACATCTTACAGATGGGCACCGACGGCACTTCCCGACATTGCCCCCTCACTGTTTCTGTAGAGTTGACATCCTATATGACATACAATTTTGTCCTGAGCTGTTTTCTAAATTAAACTTCTTTTCTTTTTTTTTTTTTTTTTTTGAGAAGGAGTCTTGCTCTGTCGCCCAGGCTGGAGTGCAGTGGCGTGATCTCCACTTGCTGCAAGCTCCGCCTCCCGGGTTCACGCCATTCTCCTGCCTCAGCCTCCCGAGTAGCTGGGTCTACAGGCACCCGCCACCGTGCCCAGCTAATTTTTTGTATTTTTAGTAGAGACAGGGTTTCACCGTGTTAGCCAGGATGGTCCTGATCTCCTGACCTTGTGATCTGCCCGCCTCGGCCTCCCAAAGTGCTGGGATTACAGGCATGAGTCACCACGCCCAGCCACTTCTTTTCTTTTCTTTTTTTTTTTTTTTTTGGAGACAGAGTCTTGCTCTGTCACCAGGCTGGAGTATAGTGGCACGATCTCAGCTCACTGCAACCTCTGACTCCCTGGTTCAAGCGATTCTCCTGCCTCAGCCTCCCGAGTAGCGGGGATTACAGGCACCCACCACCACACCCAGCTAATTTTTGTATTTTTAGTAGAGATGGGGTTTCACCATGTTGGCCAGGCTGGTCTCAATCTCCTGACCTTGTGATCTGCCCTCCTCGGCCTCCCAAAGTGGTGGGATTACAGGCGTGAGCCACTGCACCCGGCCAATTAAACCTATTTTCTTAAGCATTTTCTCCTAACATTAGAAATTCTTTACATACGCAGTTAATTCTTCACATGGGTGGTAACTTCATATACATGTCTTCCCCACCGCCCAATTAGAATATAAGTTCAAGAGAACATAGATTTTGGGTTGTTCTCGTCCATTGCTGAATCCCAGGGCCTGGAGCAGCGTGGGCTCATGTATTAGTCTGTTCTCATGCTGCCAATGAAGACATACCCAGGACTGGGTAATTTATAAAGGAAATAGGTTTCACGGACTTACAGTTCCACATAGCTAGGGAGGCCTCACCATCATGGCGGAAGACGAAGGAGGGGCAAAGGGACGTCTTACATGGCGGCAGGCAAGAGAGCGTGTGCAGAGGAACTGCCCTTTATAAAACCATCAGCTATTGCGAGCCTTAATCACTACCATGAGAACAGTATGGGGGAAACCACCCCCGTGATTCAATTATCTCCACCTGGCCCTGCCCTTGACACGTGGGGATTATTACAACTCAAGGTAAGACGTGGGTGGGGACACAGCCAGACCGTATTAGCTCATAGTAGGCATTTTGCGCATCTTTGCTGAATAACGAGTGAGTGAGATGGAACAGATGGCTCATATTCCATCACTGGCTTCCACAGTTTGGTGATTTCTAACATTTTGTTGTTACTAGTAAGGCTGAGATGAATGTTTCTGTGGCTACGTCATTGCCCATTCTTGGATTAGGTGAAGAAATATGTCTCTGTTCCAAATACTAGGATGTGCACCGTCCACAGTCTGAGGACTAGGGCTCAGGTTCGGGCTCTGCCACATCCTCTCCTTGGCCCTAGACAGCTGCTTTTCCTTCCCTAAACCTTGGTTTCCCCCTTTGTGCAGGTGGGTGGGTTTGGGCTGGAACATTCCTCATGTCCCTTCCAGCTCCATGATCCTAAGAGCAGCATGGAAACAGAAGGCTGAGTCAGCCACCAGGCCTCCCTTGGCCCCGCACCCCTGTTATGGACTGAATTGTCTAAATTCATATGCTGAAGTCCTAACCCCCAGTACTCCAGGATGCGACTATGCATGGAGACAGGACCTTTAAGGAGGCCACTAAGGTGACATGAGGTCATGAGGGTAGGCTCTAACCCAGTCTGGCTGGGGTTTTCATAAGAAGAACAGATTAGGACACAGACACACACAAAGGGAAGACGGTTCGAGGACACAGGGAGAGGGCAGCCATCCACAAGCCAAGGAGAGAGGCTTTAGAAGGAAGTAACCCAGCTGACACCTTGATCTCAGACTTCTGGCCTCTAGAATGGGCAAAAAAATAAGTGTCTTCTCTTTAAGCCACGTGGTCTTTAGCACTTTGTTATGGAGCAAATTAACACAACCCCTCAGGAGCCTCTGTTCACCTGGGGGAATCTGACCTGCCAGGCCAGCAGCTGCCCAGGAGAATATTTAGGCTCAGGAGTACAGGCCTTGCTCAAGGATCTGGTGCCCACTGGTGGCAGACCTGGCACTGGAATCCCCCCACCCCGCCCCCTGCCCCAGCTCAGGTACCTTCCTCAACCCCACCCCCAGCTGGCCCCCTTGTGACCACATGGGCTGCAGTGAGATGAAGCTACACCACACTGATTGTCACCTGCTGGGCTCACCATGTGTGGACTGGCACTGCACTCAGAACTAAAGGCCTGCCCACCATACTACTGGGGAAACTGAGGCAGGGGGCCCTCCACAGCTAGGACATTGGATTCAGATCCAGGCCTGTCTGGTATGGGATGCCATCTCCTTCCACCTTGCCATGTGCTGTATAAACAATCGCTCCGGCCACCTGAAATCAACAGGCAACAAAAGTAAGGCAACTGCCTGGCCTCAATCCACACCCGGGTCATCTTGGAGGCGCCCTGTGTCATGAACTGAAGACATGCACACAGCCCAAAGGAACAGGGAGCCTGCAGCCCAGGAGGGTTAGACAGGTTGCCCTGGGCTCTGAGCCTCCAGCCCATTTGGGCAGCTGGAGACTGGACCAGATGATGCTCAGCCACTCCTACCAGTGCTGAGCTCTGGAATAATGCCAGCCAGTATGGGGAGGGCCATGGGGGACCTGCCCTTGTTGCCCTTGTTGATGATGGAAGCTCCTGTCCTGCCAGACATACACAGTGGCCGGACGTTAGAGCCCACATGCCAGGAACAAGGGACCATGCTGTCTGCTCTCCCCCACTGTGTGGGTGGGAATGCCTGCTGTGCGCATCATTGGCTGGGGACAGGGCTGGGCAGGGGCGACAGGTGGCCCGGAGAGCACACACTGCCAGTTCCAAAGGGCTGGATTGATTCAGAGGGGCTGAGCTGAGCTGGCCACCCAACAATGACCATCCCAAACTACCGAGGGCCTCCCAGGTGTGGGGCTCTTCATGTTATACCTTGTCCCCTCCAGGCAACCAATGCTACTGCTCTTACAGGTGAGGAAGCCAAGCTCTGGAAGGTGCCACCTATGCCTAAGACCACCAGGCAGGCAGGCACCATGGTTCAAACCCCAGTCTCTGCCCCCAAGTGCCCCAGTGCCCCCACACCCCTTCTCATCAGATGCAGAGGAGAGATGCCAGCACTGCTTCCGAGGCTCTCCCTGATGACAGGGGGGACCACAGGTATCAATTATGGCCACAAGAAGCATAAAATTACTCTGTGTGCACCCAGCCATTATCCCCACCTGCCATTAGATAAATGTGTCTGGAGGTTCTGCCAAGTCTCAGGGTGCCCTGCTCCCCAGCCACCCCCAGATAACTAGGTTGGCCATTTCAGAAATCCTCTTCCAAAGGGTTCTGCCTCCGACCTCCCCAACCGCCTGCCATTGCTCTCGGCTACTCCCAAAGGCTCCCTGCAACGCAGTCCCTCCTTCCTTGGATTGGAGGGGGAGGGAGAGAATCTCCCCAGGGAGGGGAGTCCCTGGCCCCTCAGCCCCCGCCTCCTTCTAGGCCTACAGCCCACAGGAAGCTCTTACTAAATTCACATTCTCTCCCCAGTCCAATCTCCCCCAGGGGAAGCGGCTGTCCCCATTGGTTTCTGCAACATGGCCAAGGGCCATACTGCAGTCCCTGGCGCGACAGGCTTAGAGGAAAGAGCACAAGAGTCAGGGAGCCCCGGGTTCGAATCCCCGCCCCCCCTTCCTGAGCCAAGCAAGTGACTCAAGCCTGGTGCGCCTCGGGTCACACCCTGAAAAATGGGGTGACAGCCCTTCCCTGCCGGGAATGCAACGATAAGCCCTCAGCCCCGTGCGGGCCCCAGGAGGCTCTCAGATCCGGGCATCCTCAGGCCGCCTCCAGGGCTCACCGCCAAGGGCTCCAGTTCTAGGTCTCAGTTTCCCCAACAGCACAAGGCGCGGCTGGGTTCCAGCGCTGTGGGATTTTTCCAGCGCCGCACAGAGGCTGTCAGATCCCGGAGGGTGGGTGCGGCGGGAAAGGCAGGGGTGCGACGCGCAGGGGCGAGGGGCTGGAGACGCGCAGAGAACGGGTCGGGGCCGGGTCTGACACTTGCGGGCTCCGGGTCCCCAGATCTGCTGCGGAGAGTCCTGGGCGCCGAGGGTCGGCCTGACGCCCCCAACCCAGGCGCTGCCAAAGCGGCGCAAGGGCGGCGCCCCCAGCTGCAAAGCCTCACCTATCATCTCACCTCTGCGTGCCTAGGTCTGCTGGGGCCCCGGCCCTTCGCCCGGAACCCAGGCCCCCGCGCGGACCCTGACCGCTTTCTGCAGCCTGGAACAACCCGGACCCCCGTGAGAAGCAAAGAAGGGGCGCCTTCCAGACAGCCTGGCGCAGCCACGCCGGCCGGCGCGCTGGGAAAGGATACCCGGGCCCGCGCCACTGAGCTACGCGCTCCGGGAGCAGGGCAGGGGGCTGCGCTCTGGCCCCTCGGGGCTGCAAAATCCTGGAGCAAAAGTTGGGCGGAGCCGCTGGGTGATTTTCCCTGGCGTTGCAGGTGCAGCCTCCAAATGCTACCCAGCCCTTGCGGCGCCGCGATCCAGCGCGGCGATCCGCTGGTCCCTCGGTCCCCAGCACTCACCTGCACTCATCTCAGCAGCAGCTCGGAGTCGGGGCGGCCCGGCGCTGCGACAGCCAGACCCTCGGGCCCGCGGTGCCGCGCCCGCGCTATCCTCCGCCCGCCCGCCGGCTCCGCGCCCGCTCCTTGCGCACCCTCCAGGCAGGCCGCCGCAGCCCCACGGCGCGCAGGCCACGCCCACACCACGCCCACTCCCACGCCCCTCCTGGCGGCCCCGCCCCGCGCCGGCTGCCGCCCGGGAGCACCCTGGGAAGTGTAGGCGTCTCGCCCCCACCCCTCCGCCTGGCTCCCCAGCTGCCGGGCGAGCGGACTACAAGTCCCAGCACGCTTCGCGACCAGCGCAGGCGCAGACGGGCGACGGCGGCTGAGGCCTTTCGCAATCGTTTTTAGATCTCTGCAGAGCTGTCGCCAAGGCCTGAGGGGCGACTTGGGGACTGCCGCTCTCGGAAGTCCGGGAGTCGCTAGGAGAGCGGCACAGGGAAAAGCGAGCTTGGTGCAGCTCTTCTTGAGTCGTGGAGCTACAAGGCGCCTGAAGACCTTCTGGGCCAACTCTTCTTTCCCAGTTTACAGAGAGGGAAACTGAGGCGGGGGCAGTGCTCGGGCAGGATTAGCCCACATCCGTCGGCGAGGCTTGTACTGGTGGGGATTCGTGCGCAGGTTTCCTGCCTCCGGGCCTAGGCTGTCCCCGCCTCGCCACCCACCCCAGGCTCCCGTCGCTCCTCGCCGCCTGGCGCCCAGCTGGGGGGTGCACCGGGAGAGGTGGCGCGGCTCACTTCGGCGCAGTCCCCGGCCCCAGCCCCAACGGTGACCGGCTCCCCTGTGACATCAGGCGCCCAGCACAGGGCGTGGACGCGGGTGCAGGAGAGGGAGTCAGGGAATGGGGAGGAGTAGGGGTCCCCACTGTGTGCCTGGTGCGACAAAAGGCGAGCTGCAGAGAGGTCGGGAGGAGCCGGCCAACACAAGGATGCCCACCGGGCGCGGAGGGCCTGGGTTGGAGGAGCATTTAGGATGCAGAATCGCGGGAATCGCATGGAGAGAGAGGCCAAGGACTTTTGGCTTGGGCCAGGGCTGTTTGGAGATGCTTTCAACAAGGGGAAGAAGATTGGGCACTGAAAATGTAGACTGAATGGAACACTGAGGCAGGAGCAGGTACTCCTCCCCCTCCCTCAGCAGCAGCCATCTGCCCCAAGAGGGGCCAGGATGGGAGGCCAGGAGTACAGTGGCTCAGGGGGGAGCTGAAGTCCTGGGGAACAAGCCCAGCCCCACACACCCTAGAAATCCAAGAGGCCCAGCTAGGTGATTCTGCCCGCAGCTGCAGGGTTCCCATGCCAGTCCACTGGGATCTTCTGCCATGTGATTGAGGGCGCGCCAGATCTAAGGATCAGTGAGCTAATGTATGCCATGACCCAGTGTGAGTTGAGATCAAAAAACGTCTTTGCTTTGCTATTATTATTCTCGGTGGCTAACATAGGGCCTAGCACAGAGCAGGCACTCTGCAAATATCTGTTGAATAAACGGAGAGAAGGATACAGGGGAGGGGAGAGTGCTGGCACCTGGCACTCCTGGATCATAGCCTGAGAGGTAGGCCAGGCACCCACCTGCCGTAGGGACACCCTGCTGCCACTTGCCCTCTAAGGAGCTCTCGGTCAGGCTCCCCCACAGCCTCTGTTTCCTCCCTCTGTTTCCAAAGGGTCCTGAGAACCTCACAGGGGTGCCATGATTTCCCCCACACAACCTGGTGAGGACGGCAGGGAGCCCTCACACCTCTCCGCCAAGACCCTGTGAGCCAGAGGGTGGATGTGGGTGCCCCATTCCAGACTGGTTCCAGAGCTCAGGACAAGGGGCTGGGGAGACTTAACAGTTCTCAACCTGGAAGGGCCTCGGGGCCATGTGGTTCCAACATCTTCTTTCACAAGGGCAGAAACCAAGGCCCAAAGACGTCCTGCCTCAAGTCATCCAGCAAGTTAGTGACAGGGTGGGGCTTGAGCCAGGTCTTTTCTTTCCTTCCTGCACCGTGTCTGCTGAACTGGGACTTCAGCGAATCTGCTGGTTGAATTGTATCCATTGAAACAGACTTGGTTCTCTGTCCATGGTACTACAGGTGTGACCTCAGGCAATTTGCTTGCCCTCTGTGTGCCTCAGTTTCTGTATCCTTCAAATCACAGTGCATACATACCCCTTAGGATTCTCAAACACCTTCAATGTGCTGGGCTTTCTAGTCCTAGTGAAGAAAATAGACAAGAAATCATTTCACAAGCCACAAGATTCATTCTAGAAAAATGCTGCCCCTCTTATTTTTTAGCAGGCCTGGTGGGGTGTCAGGGGGTCTTCAAGGGGCTCATGGACACAGGGAGGCCCCAAACATGTCAAATCAAGGTCCTTTAAAGGTTCATTAAACGGGGACCCGGCGCAGTGGCTCACGCCTGTAATCCTAGCACTTTGTTAGGCCAAGTTGGGAGGACTGCTTGTGCTCAGAAATTTGAGACCAGCCTGGGCAACATGGCAAAACCCTGTCTCTATAAAAAATACGAAAATTAGCTGGGTATAGTGGTGTGTGCCTGTGGTCCCAGCTACTCTGGAGGCTGAGCTGGGATGATTGCTTGAACCTGGGAGGCAGAGGTTGCAATGAGCCATGATCGGACCGCTGTACTCCAGCCTGGGTGACAGACCCTATCTCATGAAAAAAAAAAAAAATTCATTAAACGTGCATTTAGGGGAGGGCCTTGGTGGGTACCTTGGAGGGTAACAACAGGGAAGCAGGAGCCCCTGCCCTCCTCCTCCAGCCTCAGCTCACATGCCCTTCACCACACATGTCTGGGGAATACTTTTCCTGCATGGCTGAGCTGGGTGAGGCTTCCTAAAATGTGAGTCCTGTGACTGCAGGTAGAGACTTGTTCTCTTTGTGATAAATGCCCCCACCACAAGCACAGGCACCTGTCACTGCTCTATGACCTTTAAATTGCTTCAAAATTAGGATCATTTGTCCTGAAAAAGCTATTGCCCTTTCAGAGAGTGTGAAGCTCTCAGAAAGTGTAGAAGGACACATCCTGGGTGGAGTTGGGGGCTGAGGCAGACCCCACAGAAGCCCTGCAGTGACCCATGCCCCCTTCCGGCAGGCAGTGGGTAGAGACCTGAACTCCGGGGGCTCCCTTCTACCTCCAGTGCTTATCCAGGTTCCCCGGAGGCTCCCATCTCATTTCAGTGGGGATCCTGTCAAGCCCCTGATAGGCGGGTGCCCCAGGCAGTCGCCTCGAAGGCCCCAGGCCCCATTTGCCCATTTCCACACCCACACTTGTGGCACAGCCCTTGGCTGCACCGCTCCTGCCTGAGGATCTGCCTGCTTCATTGGACTGTGGACTTCTCTGCTCTGCAGAGAGGAGTCTTATACAGGGGAAGAAACTTGGCCCAGGCTTCTCATTCCAGGAAGCACTAGGGGGAAAGCTAGAGCTTTCCAAGGCACCAACGTAAAGGGCGGGGTTTCCTTCACCCCTCCTGGTGCCCCTGGCTGGAGGCTTCAGGATGCACCCCTGGCCTAGCCTCCCTGGGACGTGCTTTCAGGCACTCTGCCTTCTTTTGGGATTAGGAGACACTTAGAGGTGATGTGTCCACCTTTCCCCTGCTCTATGATGGGGTGCTGTGGGCTTCAGGGAGGACAGCAGTGTTATGGGGGTCTGCCCAGGGGTAGGCTCAGGGCCAGCAGGAAGGTGACAGGCCCACAGGAGGCCAGAAGACAATGGTCAGAACCCCCAGTAGGACCCTGGGGAAACAAGAGCACCCCCTCCTTCTGAGTGTCCTAACCACTATTATGGGATGTTGGTTGTTCCAGCGATGGAGGCAGCAGAATGCAGAGAGGGCAGCCCCAGGTCCGTGGCCCATCACACCCCAGGTCAAGCCATCCGAAGCCAAACGCTGCTTCCTTGGGGCGCCAGCTTTACGCGTGGGGTCCCGGACCCGGTGATAGAGGCAGCCATAAAAAAACAAAAAGGCAGCCAGGTGCGGTGGCTCATTTGGGTAATCCCAGCACTTTGGGAGGCCGAGGCTGGTGGATCACGAGGTCAGGAGTTCGAGACCAGCCTGGCCAACATGGAGAAACGCCATCTCTACTAAAAACACAAAAATTAGCCGGGCGTGGTGGTGCACGCCTGTAATCCCAGCTACTGGGGAGGCGGAGGCAGGAGAATCGCTTGAACCCGGGAGGCAGAGGTTGCAGTGAGATGAGATCATGGCATTGCACTCCAGCCTGGGTGACAGAGTGAGACTCCGTCCAAAAAAAAAAAAAAAAGAAAAAACAAAAAGGCAATTCAACACAAACACGCACTTTCACAAATGTCTATTGAAAACATAAAGCCAGGCACTCGGGTGAAGAGCTGCGCCATGGCGTGTCTGGGGAATACTTATCCTGCATGGCTGAGCTGGGTGAGGCTTCCTAAAATGTGAGTCCTGTGACTGCAGGTAGAGACTTGTTCTCTTTGTGATAAATGCCCCCACCACAAGCACAGGCACCTGTCACTGCTCTATGACCTTTAAATTGCTTCAAAATTAGGATCATTTGTCCTGAAAAAGCTGTTGCCCTTTCAGAGAGTGTGAAGCTCTCAGAAAGTGTAGAAGGACACATCCTGGGTGGAGCTGGGGGCTGAGGCAGACCCCACAGTGCCGGCCTCACATGGACTGGGGCAGGTGGGGCTGTGGGTTTCTTCAGGCTGGGCCAGGAGGGAGAGGGGCCAGCACCCCATGGGCTGGCGGCTGCTTTAGGGGGCAGGGGAGCCTTGATGGAGGGGTCCTGTCTAAGCCCTAGTGGGAGCAACTCCGGGCTGGCTCAGAGGTGGAGGGACGTGTGACACTGCACCCGAGAGCTCCCAGGGGCCGGGCCAGGTGAGGCAAACAGTGATGGCCAGGACTGCTGTGTCCTTAGGGCTCTGCGCCAAGGCTCAGAGGACCCTATCATTGTCATCGTATCATCATCATCCTGATGTCACAGATGGGGAAACTGAGGCATTCACTTACCCAGTTGCAAACTATGACCAAGTGGAGCAGGTAGGACGCACACCCAGGCCCTGCTGAAGAGAGAGCCCGTGGGCTTCAGCCCCATGGCCCTCTGGAATCTGTCATCCCCTCCAGGAGGCATTCAAGAGGTCAAGGGATGAAGCTGGGAGTCGTGGGGTCCAGTGTGAGGTGCATGGCCAGGGGACCTGCTCCGCTTGGCCCAAGCAATGCCAGGCCTGCTGCCCCCACCCTGGGCTGCTGGGAGTGCCCCATCTTCTCCCGGACAGCTCATGCTCACCCTCTGGACCTTGTTTGAGATCCCCTCCTTGGACAAGCCTCCCTGGTCCTCTAGTGAAGTTGGGGGCCACCTCCACTCCCCTAGGGAGTCTCCAGCACAGAGGAGAGTGCCCACTGAACTGTGGGATCAGCAGGTACCCGCACTGTGGCTGTCACTCTCGCTCAGCAAAGGAAAGAGGTCAGACCCCCCTGAGCCCCTTTCCCACTGTCCTGACCTCTTCCTGGGTCTGCTGCGGCTTCCCACAAATTGCTTCTACGGAGAGCAGCACCATGTGGCTGTGCTCACCTGGGGCCTGAGCTAGAAAGAAGGTGCCTGCTCTGGAAACCCAGCGGTGTGGAAACGCTGCAAGTCAGAGACGCAGGGCAGCAGACAGAGCAGACGGCGTCCTGAGGCCATCAGGGGCTCTGCTCAGTAAGGGAGCCTCCAGGCTTTCTCTCACCAAAGCGGCAGGATTCCTTGTCCTTTCTTCATCTCTAACTACAGTCCAGGAATTGATTGACTTCACAGCCAAGTGGAGAAACAAATGAAATATGATTTCATTGTGGGATCTTTCCAGCCGCTCAATAATTTAAAACCACGCCATATGAAACCAGGAGTAAAAATAGCATGTGACTCATGGCTTGGAGCCTATCTCTCGAGCACGGGTCCACACACCTGGATTCTCACTAAGTCAGGCCCAGCCTCACCCTCACATGCCCGTGGCTTGCCTGATGCCTCCGGGTGGGTCAGGAGGGGAAGTGCAGCCCTGGGTTACACAGGTGTCTGTTCTCCCTAACACCTGATCCATGCCACAATTCCTGCTGTCCAGTTAACTCTGAGTGGTTTGTAGACTCGGCAATGTTTTGCCATCACAGAAAACTCACCAAAGATGGTTCATTACAAGTGATGGAAGGAAGTAGAATGTATAGGCCTGATTCGGGAATATGACTCACACCGTGCAAGGCTTGGATGTGGCTGGTCTTCTGAAAGCCCTTTCTCCGATTAAACTTTATTCCTGTGCAGCAGAAACAGACGAGGACTGTCAGGAGCACCTGGGAAGGAACGAGAATGGGAGAGCAGAGCAAGGGGCAAGCTCTGAGGTGAGGTGCCGCCTCTATTCAGCACCTACTGCATACCTGCCTCTGTGCTGGAAGTGAGATGAAGAAGTTCAGCTAGAGCAGGCAGGTGCATGAGTCAGCCGCGCTGTGGAACAGAGGACTGCAGGCTTTGCTGAAGGGGCTTGAAAAAGGGTAGGGCATCTCTCCCAGTGCCAGAGGCCAATCTCTGCACTCTGCCTCTGCTGTCACGTGGCATTCTTCTCTGAATGTTCCCCTTCTGTTCTCGTAAGGACACTGGTCCTAGGATGGAGGGCCCACCTTAATCCAATACTGCCTGACTTCATCTTAACCAGTCATGTCTTTGAAGACCTGATTTCCAAATAAGGTCACATTCTTGGGTGCTAAATCTTGGGGTTAGGACTTCAACATATCTTTCTGGAAGGTACACTGCACCCCACCAGAGGGGACCACCATTATTGGACCCCACAAGGGGCATGGTCTTCCAGAGCGGTGGCCTGTGGGACCTGGGAGGAAAACTGCAGGTCTGAGGGCTCCCAGCTGGGGAGAAGAAATGGAAGCCCAGAGAGACAAAGTCACATGGAGCCAGGTCCCCAGAAGGCCAGAAGCCACAGTGCTCTCCCAGCCACGTGACCCTTGGTTGACAACCACACAGGCACACAGCCCTGCAGGGAACTCAGAAGGCAGCCGTCCCTGACAGTGAGAGCAGCTCTTGTCCTGGGAGGGCAGATGGGTCCTGCCAGAAGCCTGGGCCTGGCCTTGTTGGCCTCACAGGCAAGCTCAAGCTTGCCCCCCAGCTGCTGATCAAGCAAGACATCGTGTCCCTTCTTAGCAATTTTGTCACCAGGCTGTGCTTCCCAGAGCTGCTGTGTGGGCATGGAAAGGATAAGGTTTCGAAGAAGCTTAATCAGGAGCACTTGCCTGAATAACTTACAAAGTGCTTGTTCTGTGGGCCTCCCAATCGGGTGTTCCCTTGAGGTCATGGTGCTGAGTGTCACCCAGTCTTACAGACGAGACACTGTAGGCTCACCAAGGCTAAGAAATGTGCAGTCAGCTGGGTGGGGCTGGACCCAGCTCCCTGAGATGACCAGAGCAGAGCAGTCTCCACTAGAATTTCTTCTTTGGCTATGGCCAAGCTGCTTGGAGCAGGAATTGCGTGGTTTGATGATAACACTAATGGTTTGATAATAATAAAATGACTTTAAGTAAAGGACATCACCCTCATCCAATCTGTTGAAGGCATTAAGGGCAAAAAGAGTTTCCAGTGGAGAAGAAAATCTGCCTCAAGACTGCAGCACCAACTCCTGCCTGAGTTGCCAGCCTGCCCTGCAGATTTTGAACTTGTCAGCCCCCACAATACCATGAGAACATTCCTTAAAATAGAACCCTGTTTATCTATCAATTGTCCTTTGTACCTGTCTGCTTACCTACCTACACACCCATTCATTCATCCATTCGTCCATCCACTCCCATCCATCCATCCACCCACCATCCATCCATCTACCACCCCTCACCCATACATTCATATATCTACCCATCTATCCACCCACCCACCCACCCATCCATCTATCCATTCATCCAGTCACCCATCCATCCGTCCATCCACCCATCCATCCACCACCCATCCACCCATCCACCCATCCATCCATTTACCTATCTGTTCATCCACTCACCCATCCAGCCATCCATCACCCATCCATCCATCCATCCACCCACCATCCACCACCCATCCACCCATCCGTCCATTTACCCATCCGTTCATCCACTCACCCATACAGCCATCTATCCACCACTCATCCACCCATGTATCCATTCAGCCACCTATCTATCACCCATTCACCCATCCATGCATCCATCTGTCCATCTACCTATCCATCCACCACTCATCCACCAATCCATCCCCCACCCATCCACCCATTCATCCATCAGTCTGTCCATCCACCCATCCATCTACCACCCATCCACCCATCCATCCATCTACCTATCCGTTCATTCAGTCACCCATACGGCCATCCATCTACCACCCATCTACCCATCCATCCACCTACTATCCATCCATCCACCCACCCACTCACCATCCATTCACCTATCCATCCTTCCACCACCCATCCACCCATCCATCCATCTGCCACCCATCCACCATCCACCCACCATCCATCTGTTTCTATCAGTACTGTTTCTCTGGAGAAGCCAGACTGATATACTTTCCAAATCTATAATTCCCTGGGCTCCCTGGCACCATGACTTGAAGGCCCCTGGCTGAGCTCAGCCTGTCCTAAGCTCTTCCCAGCTCCAGAAATGGCACCTGCTGCTACCCCATTGCTCTCCCTGACACCTGAGAACCCCTCTGGGAGACTTCTCTTCCTGCTCCATCACATCAGTCCAACCCCAGGTCCTACCTCCAAGTCCTTCCACAGTGTAGTTGGACACAAGTGCAGGCACCTTCTCCTGCTCTCTTTGCTCCTGCTCCCCCTACCCCCATTCCTTCTCCTGCAGCCAGAGGGATTTGCTAAATCAAAGCAAATTCCACTCCATCACACCCCTGCCTGCCAGGGGCCTCCCTCTCCTCCTCTGCCTGGCCAAATTCTCTTCAGTCTTTAAGGATCAGCCCAGGCATCATCTCCTAGAAGTCCTCCCTGGCCCCTGGCTGAATTGGGCAACCCCCGGGTTTCCATGAGTCCTGGGACTTCCTCTTTTACAGGCTGGTCACTTGGGATTGTCATTGATTGTTTCCTTGTCTGTCTCCCTCACTAAACGGTGAACTTTGAGTACTATGAGCTTCTCTGAGGAAAGCTGAGGTTTGAAAGGGCCAAGGTAATGGGCCAGGTAAAGGATGGGGCGAGAAAATCCAGGAAGGGCTGCGTGTTTTACTTGACTTTTTGATTGCAGTACCTGGAACATTAAAAATCGAATGCTTTTATCCTATTTTGTTCTAAAGAGTATATGGGGCTTCTTACAAAGGAAGCCTTACTATAGAAAGATCTTTTTAAAAGCTGGTAAGAAAACTAGAGTTAAGGAAAACTACATAGATTAGGAGGAAGTTGGGGCTGAGGTCAAGCCCTGGAATCTCTGCCGTGGGAGGTGACACAGCCGAGGGCAGCCCCTCCTTCCTCTCTGTACTGCCCAGCAGCCCCAGCAGAGAGAGGAACAGGGTCAGTTACATAATTCTCTGTGTCCACAGGATTAGAAGAATGGCTGAGAAGAAGCACGCTTCCCAACCCTGAGACTTGAAGAACCTGCCTCTCCAGGTCCTGTGGGGTGAGGCCAGTCTGGCTTCCCCCACAGCCAACACAGTGTGCATCTCAGAGCACTCCTTCTCCTAACCATCCCTTCCTTCCTGTCCCTTTTTGTCACTGGATGCAGAGAGCTGGGGACTTACTGTGCATACAGTAGGTGATGAGCAACCATCTAAAAGGAACCTAGCTGTATAATGAAGCGGTATTTTTAACATAAAAGTTACCTATAATTTCATGGAGAAAATATGTGATCATCTACATTTCTCAGGATGCCAAGGCAAATGAGCTTTTTAAATATTTTTTCTGCCCCCTGGTGGCAGAGTACCCTAATTGCAGGCGTACTATCAAGGATCAGAAATCCCCTCAATCCCACCAGTGACACCCAGCCTGTGAAAAGTGGACAGACACTGCCCTCATCAAAGATCACCCAAACATCTGCCTTCGGCCAACACAAAGAGGCAGAAGGGAAGGGGTAGTTTCATGTAAGATCTTTAACCACCCTCCCTTTCTGATTTCTGAGGTCTTGGGTCCAGAGGCTGTGCAGGCTTGTAACTGTGATCGCATTAAGCATATGAATGTGGAGAAGGTGGGGCAGCCAGTCAGACACGCCGTGGTCTCTGTTTTTGGGTGGGTTGTTTACTTCACTCCCATTTCCCCTGCTCCCTGCTTTCTTATAGCACCCCAGTTTTTTGTGCAGGGGCCACAACACCTACCCCATGCAGTCCATGGACTTCTCAGTAAGTGAGTGACTCCACATCCAGCTCAGAAGGTTTTAATGAGTCTAAGGATGATCCCATCTCTGGAGACAGACAGGCTACATTAGTCAACATCCCTGGACACAAAGATTTGCTCCAGGAAAGGCATATGACCCAATTCGGGTCAATGGGGTGTGGCAGGTGGCTTGCTAGGAAAGGCTAGAAAGAACATCTCCTGACCTTCAGGAGAGAGTTTGGAAGCTGCCCTCTCTCCTGCTGTGGATATTGCAGTGTGGGATGTATGCCAGGGACAGCTTGGGCAATTTTGTCTCCATGTGGGAAGTAAGCCTGAGAGGGAACACAATTGTAAAGAAGTGGTCTCAGAGCCCCTGGATCAAGCCAGTCCTGAGGCCCACCTACCTCTGGACTTCCCAGTCCATAAGCCAAGGAAGCCTTTTTCATTTGAGCCACTTGGACTTGAGTATTATTTATAACACTCCATGAAGCCCCAAGTCATCAGTGTTTGTGATGTCACTGAAATGAATGCCAGTGGGCTTAAGTGTCCTTGGCATGGTCTCCCTCAAAATACCATGGCATTTGGATTGCTTTTGGTTTAGAACACTGCAGGGGGCCCTCACCTCTCACCTGCTCCCTGGTCTGGCTAGTGTGCTCGGGGGATTCCTGAGAGCCTCTGGCTTCTCTGACCCTTCTTCAGAGGTGGAAAGAAAGATGACACCTCTCAACTCTACTTCAGGCAAGACTCAGGAAGAAAGGGATCTCCACCGTGTGTCAGGGAGCCTCCTTAGCATCCACCTCGCTGAAAGATGGAAGGAGAAATATGTCCAGTACAGAATGTTCCCAAGGCCCCCAGTTCCCCACGCAATGCAGGTTGGCAAAAAGTCTTGCAGGCCGTGATCAGGACTTACTTACTAATGACAATTGATAGTATTGTCTATGCAGCCTCCTGGGGAGGGGGCTCAGACCAAATGTCCCATTTTGCAGCAAAGACGGTGAGATATTGAGCTCCTGACCATGGGGCTCACTTGTCTGTCCACACACCCCATCTCAGGACAGCTGCCAGGTGCTAGAATGACCCACCCAAGGTTCAGCCTTCTGAGCTGTGTGCTGAGGGCTGGGTCCTATTTCCCAGGACACAGCACGTGCACCAAGCCAACAGGCAGTGCACAGGGCCTGGAAGCAAAGGGCAGAAGCTCTGTCCTTTACAGGGACCTCCTTGTAAACTTTGTGCTTCAGTCTTGAGCTCTGTTGCATCAGAGGTCTGGGTTCAGGGTAGGAGGGTGGCGATGTTTCTGCCAAGGGAAGGAATAAAGTCTCTGTTGAATCTGTTGAACCCGTTGAACCTGAAACTGACTATTAATTGGCTACTTATCCCAATGAACGGGAAGGCAATGAAGAGTTCTTCTACTGGGAGGGAGGGGGCAGAAGACTGCAAATGATCCTTATTACCACGAGAGCTGGGGGTGTGCTTTCACCATGAAAGCCTCAGCCCGGAAGCTTCACTGGGGCATTTCTAGGTTCTTCCATGCCCAGCGATAATGGTAAATAGGCAATTGCAACAACCACTGACCGGCAGACACAAATGACTCAGGGCTCGGATACCTTAGAGCCGGGGGTCTAAGGTCACCAAGCCTGACTGACGGGCTGTCCAGGGTGCACGGCAGGAGTGGCTGGTGGAGGAGATGGTGGCGTCCACCATAGCCCCGGGATCACCTGCAGCTGTGGGGCCGGGGCTTGTCCAGCTAACCCTCCTGGAGGAGTCTACAGAGATGGTGGGCAGCTGGTGGCCCCATGGTGGGCCGGCCTTTCTGAGGCAGGAGTGGGGGAGCCACATGGAGGTGGACTGTGGGGGCACCTGAGGGGCGGCCTTCCCATAGCCCTGGCCAGGTAGGGGAAACCAGTGGGGCAGAATTAGAATCTGACTACACTGCTGCCTTGGCCACCTGCAGATGTGTCTCTCTGATTCCACCCCTGGCTTCACTGACATCCGACATGGGATGGTCTTGGGGCTTCCTGGCACACCAGCCCAGTCCTGAGAGGGAACTGGCAGCCACAGGCACACTGACCCATGGGGCATGGGAGCCTATGAATGCATGGCCCCGTCTTCCAAGCTGCAAGTAGACAATTTTTTTTTTTTTTTTTTTTTTGAGACCGCGTCTCACTCTGTCACTCAGGCTGGAGTGCAGTGGCGAGATCTCAACTCACCATAACCTCCCTCCCAGGTTAAAGTGATTCTCCTGTCTCAGCCTCCCAAGTAGCTGGGAATACAGGTGCCCACCACCACGCCCGGCTAATTTTTACATTTTTAGTAGAGACTGGGTTTCGCCATGTTGGCCAGGCTGATCTCGAACTCCTGACCTCAGGTGATCCACCCACCTCAGCCTCCTGAAATGCTGGGATTACAGGCGTGAGCCACCGCGCCCGGCCTGCAAGTGGACAATTCTAAGCCAGGTTCTGCTCGGTTCCTCTGATGATCCCAGCCATCAAGCCCCAGGTGCCCGCAGGGAGAAGTCCATGGACAATGCCCCCGTATGGGCCGCCTCCCTCCCGGCTCCCTCTCCCCAGCCCCATTCCTGTTGCCCTGGACCCTTTAGAAATTAACTTCCTCTTCTGGAACTGGGTCTCCAGCTCTGCTTTCCAGAGAGGGGCATGGGTGGGGGACCAGCTTGAGGCAGGGAAGGAGCAGGGAGCAGGAACCCAGGCTGGCGGGCAGGTACCCAGGAGCCTCGAATGCCAGGCGCAGATGCTGGGCTCCTTGGGCTCTCAGCAAATGAAAGTGGCTGAGTCTTTGTGCCTGAGGTGTCTCAATAACAGCAATTGCAGACTTGACCCAGGAGAGAGATGGAGAGACCGACAGAGACCACAGGCACCCACACATACACAACCGGAGAGAGAGAGAGGGAGGGAAGGAGAAAGACCCAGAGAGGAAGAAACAGGGAGATGCAGGGAAATGACAGGGGAAGAGACTGGGGTGGAAGGGAGGGAAAACAGAGTTGCTGGATGTCAAAATCAGCCCTGCCACCCCTCCAGCCTGGGGTTCTGTCTCATAGGACCTTCTGTTCACGGTTCTCCCAGGGACATTTGGGACCGGACCATTCTGGATACCAGGGGCGGGATGGTGGCTTCATTCTGAGGATGAATGCCTGAGGGCATTGGGGCTCCGTGTTCTCAGGGAACCCTTGAAGAGAAAGGCCGAAGGGAAGGAAAAATCAAGAGATGTTTCGCTCACATTAGCCTCCTGCCCTGAGGAGTCTGAGTTCATCCCAGCTGCTGTGAGGGAGCCGTGGGACAGTGCGCAGGGGTTCTTGCTGATGCTGAGTAATCCGACCTCCTCTCCAAATAGCCAACTATCTGCTTTCTTGTACAGAACGAAAGGGAAGTGGGGGGAGAGAAGACGCAGACACCAGTGGGCTCTGAACTTTCATCAGGGAGAGATCCGCATGTGGGTTTCTGAGCAGAAACGCCCAGGACCCGCAGGACCAGCGTCACCATTGTCCCGCTGCCACTCCCTCTCCGGCCTCCCTCTTCTCGTCTTCGCAATGGGCATGTTCACACGCAGCCCGCAGGCTGGCGGTGATGGTTTCGTGGGGTGATGTGCATGAGTAGGTGTTTATGAAGCCAGCCCCGCCCACACGTGCAGATGGTGCTAAGAGGGGCTCCCTCAGCTCTCTGACTCTGACAGCTCAGTTTCCTGGGAGTCCTGCACCTCCCTGCTCCCCTGATGTGTTAACTGTCCTCCAGTGCTGGGAGGTCATGCAGGCAGGCAGCTGAGAACTCCCACCTCACCCCCAAGCTGAGTATGCTTCAGGGTCTGACCCTAACGAGGGTCCCAGGCAGTGTACACACAGGGCACTCCTGACCTCGCTGCAAAAGAATCAAAGCTGAATAGACACAGGAACCCCAGCGCACATAAACCAGACAGCACAAGGACCAGACGTCTGAGCCGTTTAAGCAGCTGCACCGCCTGCCGGGAAAGACACTGAATTCACAAAGACCTGTTTTTAGGCCGGGCGCGGTGGCTCACGCCTGTAATCCCGGCACTTTGGGAGGCCGAGGTGGGCGGATCACGAGGTCAGGAGATCAAGACCATCCTGGCTAACACGGTGAAACCCAGTCTCTATTAAAAATACAGAAAAATTAGCCAGTGTGGTGGCGGGTGCCTGTAGTCCCAGCTACTCGGGAGACTGAGGCAGGAGAATGGCGTGAACCCGGGAGGCAGAGCTTGCAGTGAGCCAAGATCGCACCACTCTGCACTCCAGCCTGGGTGACAGAGCAAGACTCCGTCTCAAAAAAAAAAAAAAAAAAAAAAAGACCTGTTTTTAAGAAGTGATGAAATTACCTTTTATTTTTGCAGGGGTGGGTGAGTAAATGAATGGATGCGCAGGATAAAACTCAGAATGGTGAGAACCCAAACAAGGTAACTGTTACTGTATATAAAAGTTTAAAAAATAATAGTACTGAAACAACACCACCGCCACATAAGCTCCCTCCTACGCCGGGCACACGGCATTCCCTTATGCTACCTAGAATCCTTCACTGAGCCTGCACCACCATCGCCCTTGCACAGACGAGGAAACCGAGGCTGACTCGGCAGAGGGGCCTTCCCAGGGTCACGGAACTGGAGGTGGCAGTGCCAGGACTGGAGACCAGGCCCGCAGTGCACTGTGAAGGCACACAGTAGGTTGAAGTTGCTCTGCCAGGGCGAGCCTGGATTCTGGAATGTTCGTCCACTACACCAGGGTCAGTGCCTGCCCACTTGTGCCCTTCCTCCTGGGAAATCACTCCCCAGAGCTTATTAACCCGGGCCCCCTGCTGCAGAGCACACCCAGGGGGAGCTCAAGCTACCTGCCGCTGGCCATGGCCAAGGTGGTCACACCTGCCTCTCGGGGCTGGAGGCCAGGAGCAGAGGTGCCAGCCAGCCTGGCAGAAGGGACTCTGGGGGCAGGGCCAGAGGCGAAGAAGAGCGGCCATCATAGCCCAAGGCTTAGCCATGCCCTGCCTCCCCTCTCTTCCGCCTTTCTCGGCGTCTCTGGGGCTCCCTCCTGGCCTGTGGCCTCCCCCGGGCTGGGTTTCCTGGTGGCCCTCTGGAGTGCAAGAGACCCAGACTGGGCCGACTGGACCGCCCCACACCCCGACCAACTGTGAGACCAGGTATTTCCTGAGCCCTCGCCGCTCCTCCTCCATAAAAGGGAGCTGGCACTGGCCTTGCAGGGCTGGCGAGGGGTGGAATGGCACAGGAGAAGGGACTTCAGGGAGTTGTGCAATAAACGCCCTCAGGCCAGGAGCTGGAGGTTTTAGATCGATCGATCGATTGATTCGGTAAAGTCTGGAACTTGGGTGAAAAGGCAGACTAGGCTGCATTCACTGAATGCCTTCTTGCTGCCAGTTAAAACTGTAGGTGTGCAGGGTGACTGTCGTTCCTACAGTTACGTGTGTGGCATCTCCAGTAAAGATGAACCTGACTGGGAATCACTTATTTTTCTGGCTAGGCTTATACCTCGCATGTGTCACAACGTTAACAGAGTTATTTATGTATTTGGCCCCACCAGTTAAAGAACCTCCTACAGATGTTACTCCGACTTTCTTGACAACAAGGGTGCTCAGTACTTTACGCCAAGCTGATTTTGAGGCCCGTAACGTTCTCAGGGAGTCTGGGTATGCTGGGAAAATCAGCTAGGTGCCGGTGATTTTGATACCGTTACATTTTGATAGGGACCCACTTTGAAAGCAGCCTTCACGCCAGAGATCTGTGGTTATTCGAACCTTTATTACTAGTGACTCCACGCCTGGTATACCTGCAACACCTGGCAATGAGATCCCCGTAGAGGTGGTATTAAAAATGGTCACTGACATCAAGAAGATTCCTAGTATTTCTCGAATTATGTATGACTTAACATCAAAGCCCCCAGGAACTACTGAGTGGGAGTAACAAACTCCTTGTTCTATTAAAAAAGAAGAAAAAGAAAAGAAAAGGCATTCTAGGGAAACTGAGGACTCCAGGAGTCAGAGGTGGGCAAGAGAGGAGACAGCGGGGCAGGGCCACCACAAGTTTGTGTCATCTGGTCTGCCCCGACCCACTTCACAGCTGGGGACACCCAGGCTCAGAGAGGTTGAGTGCTCTGCCCAAGGTCACACAGCCAGGTTTTGGTAGAGCCAGGAACACCAAGGTGAAGTATATTCTAATCCCAGTGTTTTTAGTGAATTGGACGGACCAAGGGGGCCTGCCAGAGCATTTTATCAGATCACTGTCATCCTTGTCCTTCCAGAAAGTCAGGCTCTGTTTATTATTTGCTCTCCCAAGGTACAAACAGACCTGGGGCCTTCCTGTGTTTTCTTATCCAGAAGACACACTGCCTTTCCGGGGGCCATAGGGGAAGGGAGTGGACGCTAATGCAGCAACAGCTACACGACAAAGGCCTGACGCCAGAGCAACACTCAAGTTACTGAGTGTCCTTGGCGCTTCATCTGTGTGACCTCCTCCCAACAGAGCCGGAGGCTGCTACCTCCATTTCGCAGGTGAGAAAACCAAGGTACACGAGGCCATACCCTCCCCAGTAGCCAGCAAATAGCAGAGTAGAAGCACAGACCCCAAGTGTGCTTGACACACAGTCACAGCTGGAACCATGAACCTCACCTTGCGTTCCTTCATTTAATCACAAACGGTGCTTCCGTGTGGGCTGGGGAGGAAGAGAGGTTGAATCCTGCATTTTTAGTGGCTTAAAACAGCATTTATTTTTGCAGTTTCTGTGGGTCAGGAATCAGGTGCCTCTGGCTGAAGGCCACTCATGAGGTTGCAGTCAGTGTTGGCAGGGTCTGTGGTCTCATCTGAAGGTTGACTGGGGGAGGATCCACCTCTGAACCTGCTCATGCATGAGCCTCATTTGTGAGATGAACAAACTGAGGCTTAGAAAGGTTAAGGGTCTCACTCCAGAAAATACAGCTGGAAGGATCAGGGCCAGGTGAATTCATCAGCCTGTGCGGAGACAGGGGCTCCAGGTGGACACAGCTCTTGGGGCTTCCCAGGGCATGGAACCCACTGTCTTTTGTTTTTGCTGGCAGCTGCCACCGTGGGCACCCACAGCACACTCCTCAGACATCAATCCACAAATCCCAGCCAGGCCAGGCCTTTCTGTAATCCCGTCCTGACTTCATAGATGTCTCCGAGGCTCAGGTGGGGCAGCTGCCCAGGGTCACACACTGGGGGTTTGGTGGAGGTGGGATGCAAACCAGGTCTTCCGGCCGAAAGCCCCTGTTCTTGCTCCATCAAACAGCTTCCTGTGTCCAGTGGCAGAGACACCCGAGCCCCCGTGCAGGGCCTCACCTTGATGCAATTAACTCGTGACCTGGTCATCACAAGCGTGGTGCCACAGGCATGGCGGAAGACACCCCCAGGGAGGCAAGTATGATGGTGGAGTCCAGGCCGAGGGGCCAGAGTGCCTGGGCTGTCCCCACGTTCATCCCACTCCCCAGCAGGAGATGTTGGGAGCTCCCCACCCCTGCATCGTCTCTCAGCTCGCCACTCCAAAGAGTGAAGCCAGAAGCCCCAACCTCGCAGGCTACGCTGGTGATCAGCGTACGCTGACCATACGCTGGCATCCCAGTGGAGCGGTAGCTGAGTCAGCACATGTAGGATACATGCACGGGACACTGTCCCTCCACTGCAGAGATCCATGCACGTTCTCTGCCGTTCAATGCAGTACTACTGTATGCTTAAGGGCTGGGGATCTCACAACTGGAGAGAGCCAGATGAAGCCCAGCCCACCACTTCCTGGGCAAGTCATGTCCCTCTCCCATCCATGGAAGGGGTTGGTTTAGGAACGTGCACTCGGGGCGCTCCCACTGTGGGGAAACACAGGAGGGTCTTAGCCTAGCCCCTGTCCAAGACCAGAGCTCAATCCTGGGTGCTGCTGTTGTTCTTCTGATTTTCCGCTAGAGGGCAGTGGCGGGTCAGGGCCGTCCTCTCCAGGCTGACACTAACTGGGCCTGCAAATGTCAGGGGAGCTGTAGAGGTTGGTGCTCTCTACACACGAGGAGGGACTTGCTCAAAGCTACCAGGGAGAGCTGCCCCAGGCTCCCAGGGCTCATCACACGCTTGTTCACAATGGGCGCTTGTGGAGAGACACACCACAGACAGGTATTGCAAACTCGTGGGGGGAGCCTAAAGGATTGCAAACTTGTGGGAGGAGTCGGGGGCCCCGTGTCAGGGGCTGCTGAAGACCGAGGCCCTAGGAGCCCCCTGTGCAAGGTGTGCTGTCCTTGGGCTGGGCCAGGGACTCTGGGCGCCTGAAGAGGGATACCTCTTTTGTCTATAAACTTTCTCAGAAACACCATCCTCTATACACTTGCACCAACAAATGGCTTTTATTATCACACTAATCACATTTCTTCTGATTGCAAAAATAATCATCTTCTGATTTCAAAAGTAATGCACATGAAAAATACAGAAAGAGGATAATGAACATTTATTCACTCCAACCTGTCACTCTGATGACCGCAGCAAATGTTTCCTTATTTTTCTGTCCAACTTTTTTCTTCTTAAGAGCATTTTTAGAAGCACAATGTTTTGAGATCTCGCCTGCCTGGGGGAATACATTGAGACTGTCTCCCACACAGTCACTGTTCTACTGGAACGTTGCCAGTCACTCTCAGTGGCTCCTGACTCCCTGCTGGGCTGGGCAGACCCCTGGTGTCAGGGACCAAGCTGGCTTTGGGGAGGGTGGGTCCCGGGGAGAGGTGAGGTCCAGCTCCTGCGGCCAGGTCAGAAGGGCGCAGTTCAGGTCCTGTGTGGCCTCGGTGTTACCCACCGCACTGGCCTCAGCCTTCCATTTGTGAAGCTGGGATTCCCCCACTCAGGGGGTCCAACTGTCCCTGCCCTGCCAGAGCACCCACCTATCCTTTGCCTCTCTCTGTGTCTTGCTCTGGCCTCGGGGTGTACTGCTTATCCCAGAGAGAAACAACGGAACCGGCCGCTGGCTGCTGCGGGGCCTCTGCTTCTGCTGCTTGGGGTCTGGGTCCAGCAGTGTCCATCGTTATGTGGGATCTTCCAGCCTCTCATGGGCAGCCTCCACGCAGGGGGCCATTCCTGCCCTTCAAGGCCACCTTTCACCCTTCACTCCCTCACTCGCCCTGCGAGCTCCTCCTAGCTGTGGGAGATTCGCCTCACGGGCCCCCCGTCAAATCTCTGTCCCCTCTAGGGTAGCAGGGTGGCCTGGCCGGCACTTTTAGGATCAAGACTGACCAAAAGAAGGTGGATTGGCTTTATTTATTTCTAGAATAGTCTTATAGAGTAAGACAATACATAGGTAACTCGTGTTTTTTCGTTTGTTTGTTTGTTTTAGACGGACTCTCGCTCTGTCACCTAGGCAGGAGTACAGTGGTGCAGTCTCAGCTCACTGCAACCTCCGCCTCCCGGGTTCAAGTGATTCTCCTGCCTCAGCCTCCCAAGTAGCTGGGACTACAGGTGCACACCACCACACCCAGCTAATTTTTGTATTTTTAGTAGAGACAGGGTTTCACCATGTTGGCCAGGATTGTCTGGATCTCTTGACCTTATGATCCGCCCAACTTGGCCTCCCAACATGCTGGGATTACAGGCGTGAGCCACCGCGTCCAGCCATGTATTCTTAAATGAATTCTGGCTCCATAGTGCCAGTCCCCAAGGCACAAGGAATTATGCATATTTTTGTTTGTTTGTTTGTTTGTTTTAGAGACAGGGTCCCACTCTGTTGCCCAGGCTGGAGTGCAGTGGCACCATCATAGCTCACTGCAGCCTCTACCTCCTGGACTTAAGCGAGCCTCCCACCTCAGCCTCCCAACTAGCTGGAACTGCAGGTTTGTGCCACCATGCCTGGCTAATTTTTCGTAGAGACAAGGTCTCACCACATTGCTCCGGCTGGTCTCAAACTCTTGGGCTCAAGCAATCTCTCCCCTCAGCCTCCCAAAGTGCTGGGATTACAGGCGTGAGCCACTGTGCCTGGCCTCACACACATCTTGTACGCATCAGTGAAGCCCCTTCTCATGTCAATTCTGAGTCCACCACCTTAGATTAAAAGGAGGCAGCCTGGCCGGGCGCGGTGGCTCACACCTGTAATCCCAGCACTTTGGGAGGCTGAGGTGGGCAGATCACGAGGTCATGAGATCGAGACCATCCTGGCTAATACGGTGAAACCCCGTCTCTACTAAAAATACAAAAAATTAGCCAGGCGTAGTGGTGGGCGCCTGTAGTCCCAGCTACTCGGGAGGCTGAGGCAGAAGAATGGTGTGAACCTGGAAGGCGGAGCTTGCAGTGAGCCGAGATTGCGCCACTGCACTCCAGCCTGGGCGACAGAGCGAGACTCTGTCTCAAAAAAAAAAAAAAAAAAGGAAGAGGTCAGGAGGCTGCCGCGGCGTGGGCACTCCTGTTGTTAGGGAGTTCTTGACAATGAGAAGGGAGCAGAGGTGTCTTGAGCCAGCTCTCACACAATCCCGCCCCTTCCCCCTCTCCAGCCTGCCAGAGCCATGGCAATGTCGGTGGAGAAGGAAAATGCCTCCCCACAGTCTGGCAGGTGGGGAGGCGCCTGCTCGGTAACTCAGCCCCACGCCCTCGCTGGAAGGTGCACAGAGCATGCCCAGCCAAGCCCCCCCAGATGCAGACGGGGAGACTGAGGCTGGGATTTTAAATGCAGGCTTCTGACACAGCTCAGCTCCGGGAGGGGACCTGATGGACTGGGGAGGGCAGAGGTCAGAACTTCTAGCACAGAAGAGCTCCAAGTCTCTGCGACTTTAGCCGTGGTAGGCGCCTGAATGCAGACCCAGCTTGGGGCTTCCAGAGTAAGATGTGTACAAGATGTGTCCAAACTGCTGGGCTGCGCGGACCCTATCTCTGCCCTTGGAAATGGGGACGGCTGCACAGACCTCACTGGGGGGCAGGGTGACACCCAAGTCAGAGGCACAAAGAGAAGCACCCAGCGAGTCCCCTGGTCCCCTGCAGGCTCCTGACCTGCAGAGGGTCCATGGTAGACAGTGGCCTGGGACTAATCTCTTCTCAGCCCCAGGGCCTGGCCTCCCTGGTCTAGTGGCCGGGGCACACACCTGTGGCCACCAGGAGCTTGGGGCCCTCCAGGAATTCCAGGGCTCTGGGCAGGTTCCTGAGGATGGAGCCGCTGGAGGCTCAGTCACAGCTCAGCTCTGGCAGTCACAGTCAGCAGGGACCTCCGTGTGGCTGTGGGGTCAGAGAGCTCACCCCATGAACAGCAGACTCTTAGCGCCTGCTGCTGTAGGCAGGCTGAAAGTGTCGCCCCATGTGGCCAGGCTTCCTGGATTTTCAAGAACAGCAGGATGTCTGGCTTTCGGGGGAATCTCCACCGGCTTTATTGCTGGAGACACACTGGGAAGTCTTTAAACCTCACCCCAGTGCACTGAGGGCCACTGACAAGGGTGATGCTCGGGCAATGTGAGCTCCCAAGGTGGGGCCTGTCCGAAATCCCTGGTCCTGGAGCAGCACCCAGTGAATGTGGGGGAAGGAAGCCTCTAGTTGGAGGGACAGGGCAGAGACCCAGTGACTATTGTTACCAGATTGCAACGAGCAGGGCATTATAGAGGCAAATTTGTTGTTTTCCTAATTAAGAGCGAAGAAAAATGTCAAACAATTCATACCTCATTTATTCATTGATTCACACAGATAACAAAAAATGCATGGGCAGTTCCTGCCCAGCCCCAAGGACCAGCTCAGGCCCCAAGCCCAGCACTTCCCCCGTCACCACTGAGTCACAGCATAAGTCACCTGGCAGGGCTGGGTCAGGATCACCAGGATGCCCGATAAAAATACACATCAGGGGTGTGTGTGTGTGTGTGCATGAATGTACATATGTCTCTGTGTGTGAGTGTGTATGTGTATATATGTGTACATATGTGAGTGCACCTCTGTGTATGTGCATGTGTGTATATATGTGAACACACGTGTATGTGTATATGTGTGCATGTATGTGTATGCATGTGTGCACATGTGTACATGCATCTGTGTGCATGTGTGTGTATATATGTGAATGCGCCTGCGTGTATGTGTATGTGTGTAGGTATGTGCACATGTGTGTATGTGTCTATGTGTATGTGTGCATGCATGTATGTGTATGTATATGTGCACGTGTATCTGTGTGTCCATGTGTCTGTGTGTGCATGTGTATGTGTATATATGTGTGTGAGTGTACTTGTGTGTATGTGTATGTGTGTGCATGTATGTATGTGTATGTATGTGTGCACGTGTCTCTGTGTGTACGTATGTCTGTGTGTGCATACGTGTATATGTGCGTGAGTGCACCTGTGTGTATGTGTATATGGGTGTATATATGTGCACATGTGTGTGTATTTGTGCATATATGTGTGTGCGTGCATGTATGTGTATGCATGTGTGCACATGTGTGTCTGTGTGTGTGTCTGTGTGTAGGTCATTGTTTTAAGCCCTGAATGTTGATTAACTCGTTTATTCCTCATAAATACCCGATGAAGTAGGCCAACTACCTATTGTTCTTCCAGCACAAAGACCAGGAAAGGGAGGCACAGAGAGGTTAAGAAACTTGCCCTGTGTCACACAGCCAGTCACAAAGGCCATGCCCAGCTCCCGGGGGTTCAGGGTGCCTCTGTCTGTCAAGGCCCCTGGTGAGTATCTGAAGGTAAGAGTGCTGTTTGGAACAGAGGTTCCCAGAGTCACCTGATGACAAGCATCGCTTAGGAACTTGTTAAAAATCCAGATTTCTGGGCCCCACTCTGGGAGATCCTGATACAGGGGGTCCCGAGTCAAGAATCTGAACCTTTAAGGACATCCCAGGTGACTCTATCTTGAGCGAGTTTGGGGACCAGTCCCTCTGGGCACCACATGAGAGGTCCTGCCCATCTTTGCTGGCCTTACACTGGGCCCCATGGCACACAATAGGTGCTCAGTAAATGTTTACTAGACTCCCAGCTAGCTGCTGTGACAGCCCAGCTGCAGAAACCAGGCTTGGGTGAGACTGGTCAGGTTCTCCTCCTCCCAGCAGAGCAGGGCCTGGCATCTGTTCCTAGGGCCCAGCCTCTCTCCTCTCTGAGCAGGGACCAGGGAGGTGCTCTGAAACCCCCAAAGCCCTGGGCAGACTGGACCGGCCCAGGAGCGCCTCTGCCAAGCTCCCTGCAGTGGCTCCTCCCCGCCCTGCTTGGGAACTGTGGCCCGGGAGAGCTAACAGTGGCTCCTCCCCGCCCTGCTTGGGAACTGTGGCCCGGGAGAGCTAACAGTTCTGACAGCTGATAAGGAGGAGGAAGGTCAGGGAGGAGGACAGCCCTTCCCAGGGTGGGGTGGGGCGGGCAGGCCACAGCAGCACAGCCAATGACCCAGGCCGGCTGCCCAGGTCATCTGATTGGAGCCCAGAGGCCAGGCTCACTAAAAACGTGCACCTTCCTGCCCGGACAGGGTGCTGGGCTGTGTGGCTGTCCTGAGGAACTGTGATAGCAACAGCTGTGGCCCTGCAGCAGGTGGTGGGCCCGGGATCCAGCCTCCCCTCTTCCCCTCCCTGGCAGGGTAAGTTCCAGAGCATTTTGCTGGGTCTGTGCTTGGAGAGCCCTCCCCCCCTCCCCCAAGGCTAAGGCCCCCAGCCCCATGCTCAGTGTCACCTGTCGAGACAGGTGAGGCCGGAGAGGGTTTTCATGGGGAGGGTGCACCCGAAACTCGAAACTCGCCTAGCCAGAAGCAGCAGGGTGGGTGCTGCCTCGAGTGGGGTTTCAGGTGAAGGGCCAGCCTGGTGTTCCCGTGTGTGAGAAATGGGCCAAGAGCCTGATGGGTGGAGCTGGATGCTGTCAGGGTGGCAGGGTGAGGTGGGGGTGCTGTCTCCCCAGGATCCTGACGACTGGGCGGGCAGGGTGCCTGGTGGAAAGGTGAGGTCCCAAGAGGCTGTGGCCAGGGGTTCTGATCCTGGCATGCCACTGAGTGATTCCACCCTCCATGCCTCAGTTTCCCCATCTGTAAAATGAGGCATTGGTGTTGGTGCCCAGAGCAGTGCCCACATGTGGCCAGCAGCCATAGTTGATGGAAATGGTGCAGTGCTGGTGACCCTGGAGGACGCAGGAGCCCTGGGTGGGCCCAGAGTCAGGCTTCCCCTGCACCCTATGTCTTTCATGCTGCCTCTGCCCTCCCGCTACACCAGTGCCAGGGGTCTCAGAGGGGTTCCAGTGGCTCTCTGCATCTCCAAAGCCTCAGTCCCCGTCATGGGGCCAGGGTTCCCACCTGCCATTGGGGATGAGGCCGCCTTCTCTCAGGGCTGGACTTGGGAGTGGGTTTTGAAGGAGGCAGGGACTGGATGCAGAGGCTGTTGGGGCAGTGGAGAGGCGCTGGGGCCTGACCCAGAGGAGGGCAGAGGAGAGGCTGCCCTGGGGGTGAGGGGGCTCTGTGGCCCCCGGCAAGGGGTGGGGCCTCTGTGAGCCTCAGTTTCTCAGCATGCCACCCGCCTGGCGACCTTGCCTCCCTCTCCCGCTGGGACTATAGAATGGTCTAGAGCCCTCTGTGGCAGCAGCAGCAGCCCCGGGCGAGTTCCGGATGAGGAAGGAGCCTGTCCTCATCCTCACCCTCATTTACAGAGGAAGGCAGGGGCTCAAGGTGGCAGGACTGACTGAGGACCACGGGCAGGTCACACCTGGGGCTAGGATGCCCTTTCAAAGCCCTGCCTCGGTTTCCTGGTGCTGTGGGGACAATAACCAGAAACCGGCCCTGCTCCACGCATCTCTGTGATTAACTCACTCCCTGTACAGTGGAGGGAGGCGTGGCCCAGGGAGGCTCCCGGGCTGGCCCGAGGCCCATGGCAAGCAGCCCCACCCAAGCAGGCAGCTCCAGGCTTGGCTAGGATCCCGTGGTGACGCTTGGGTGTCTATGGGCCTTAAAAGTTCACTCTCCAAACGCATCAAACTTGTTCCACCCTACAGGGACTTTTTGTTTGTTTTTCTTTTAATAGACTGAATTCTTTGGAATCCTCTTAGATTTACAAAACAGTCAGGAAGACAGTTCAGAGAGTTCTTGTAAAACCCCACCCAGCGGCCTCTATGATTAGCATCTTACCTTGGTACAGTACATTCATCACAACTAATGAGCCAATACCACCAATTCCTGATTACCAACTGCAGCCCACACCTGACTCAGATTTCCTTCATCTTTACCTAACGCCTTCGCCTGCCCCAGGATCCCACCCAGGACCCCACTTTGCGTTTAGTCCTCCTGTGCAAGTCCACAGTGGTGGGCTTTCACCACCACGCCCAACTAATTTTTGTATTTTTAGTAGATACGGGGTTTCACCATGTTGGCCAGGCTGATCTCGAACTCCTGACCTCATGATCTGCTCACCTCAGCCTCCCAAAGTGCTGGATTACAGGCATGAGCCACTGTGCCTGGCCATGTGTGTTTTCTTTTAGGCCCTCTCAGCTGACAGAGCATGAAGGCATATATGTGTACACCAACCATGTATATATGTATGTCTCTAAGAATGCCTAGATGCAATATCTGTATCTCTATTAGGTTAAATGTGAGTTCATACTGACGTCTCCAACTCAAATCCGGTATTACTAAGTGGATTCCAGCTCCGCCCCACCGGTGATCTGTAACCACCCACTCCAACATTGAGAAACCTGGCTTTCACCATTAGCCATTCATTGACTTAACAGTTCTGTTCCAGTCTACATGTATGGAAGTATCAGAATGGCTGACCCATACCCCTGTGGGAGGCAACTTTATTCATTTATTTTTTGAGACAGGCTGTTGCTCTGTTGCCCCGGCTGGAGTGCAGTGGTGTGAGCATGGCTCACTGCAGCCTCGACCTCCCTGGCTCAAATAATCCTCCTGGCTTAGCCTCCTGAGTAGCTGGGACTACAGGCACACGCCACCACACCCAGCTAATTTTTTATTTTTTCTAGAGACAGGGTCTCATCATGTTGCTCAGGCTGGTCTTGAACCCCTGGGCTCATGTGATCCTCCCGCCTCAGCCTCCCAAAGTACTGGGATTACAGGTGTCAGCCACTGTGGCCGGCTGGAAAGCAACTTTATCAGCCAGAGTGGAGTGCGTCTGTGGGGCTCCTTTTGCCTTCAGTTTCATAGACTTAGTGGAACTTTCTTCCTCTCACTTCAATGAGATTGTCATATACATTTGTGATACAGTTAATTGTTTTGTCAATCTCATGAGATTGTTGTATACATTTGTGATACAGTTAATTGTTTTGTCAGTCTCATGAGATTGCTGTTTACATTTGTGATACAGTTAATTGTTTTGTCACATTTCACATCCTGGGATTCCTCTCTCTGCCTAAGTTTGTTCTTTTTTTTTTTTTAAATATAATTTGCATACATAGACAGGGCATGGTGGCTCACACCTGTAATCCCAGCACTTTGGGAGGCTGAGGCGGGTGGATCACTTGAGGTCAGGAGTTTGACACCAGCCTGACCAACATGGTCAAACCCCATCTCTACTAAAAATACAAAAATTAGCCAGGCGTGGTTGCGGGTGCCTGTAGTCGCAGCTACTCGGGAGGCTGAGGCAGGAGAATCACCTGAACCCGGGAGGTGGAGGTTGCGGGGAGCCGAGATTGTGCCATTGCACTACAGCCTGGGCAACAAGAGCGAAACTCCGTCTCAAAAAAAAAAAAAAAAAAAAGTGCATACATTAAGGCTCCCTGTGCTGTAAAATTCAATGTCTTTTGGGAAATGGAGTCAGGCATCTGTCATCACAGCATCATCCAGAATAGTTTCAGCACCAAGAACTCCCCTGTGGCTCACTGACTCAGCTCCCCACTGTTGCCAATGCATTCATCCTCCTGCGGTTTCTTTTCACAAGTGCAAACAGATACGAACGCATCCTAACCCCACTTTCAGACAGAAAATGGAGCAGACACTCTGCAGCTTGCTTTTTTCTGCTTAATACGTCTCAGGGATCTTTCCTTGTTGGCACTCAGAGAAAGCCTTGATTCTGTATCACAGCTGCTGGCTACCTGTTGTGTGGCTGGAGTGTCGTTTATCTGACACCCAGGTTACCTCCAAGGCATTGCTGTTAGAAATAAGTTGTATGGGCAACTGCGTACCCTGCCATTTCAGAAGTCGACAGTCATCTGCAGGGTGAACTCCCAGGTGTGGGGTTGCTGGGCAAAGGGTCAGCACAGTCGTGGTTTTATGAGCGTTGGTCATTTGCCCTCAGATGGGCCCTGCTGGCACCGTGCTCTCTGCAGCCTGCCCAGGGTGTGCTCCTGGATGCTGGGTGCTGCGGCTCCAGGAGGTGCCACAGGGTCCCTTGGGGTCTTTTTGCACTCCCTGACAGGGGGACATTGAGCAACATTTCCCACATTTTACGGCGATAGGCAGGAGCTGTCCGCACGGGCCCCTCGCTGTTTTACTGTGGAGTTGTCGATCTTTTTCTCTGGTGCTTGAAGCGGAGGTCAGCGTCTCAAGCGTGGTTTCATTAACAGCAGCTGCTGGCGGAGGGGCTGGTGCCAGCCTGACTCTGAACCAAGACCAGCAGCAAAATTTGCTTGTTGCACATTAAAAGTAACGGGAGTAAGGAACATCAGACAAACCCCAGTGCAAGCACAATCACAAAGATACCTGCCAGTTCTCCCCAGGAAAATGGGGACATCTGAAAAACCTTCCCAGCCAAAAGGCACCCCAAAAGACGAGGCGATGAAACCAGACATGGTGTCCCCCATGGGCTTCTGCGTGGAGCAGAAGACGGATGTTAGGAGAAACTAAGGAAGTCAAGTCGAGTGTGAATTGTGAGTAACAATAGCAGGTCCATGTCGGTTTACTGAATGTGACAGGTTACGCAGGTGTGAGATGGTCATCACGGGGAGGCTGATGGGAGTTTATGCCAACGCCCTGCACTGGCTTCCCAACTTATCTATCTAAAATTTCAAAATAAAGTTTAGGTTAAAAAGCACTTTTAAAAAGCCACTTGAGGCTGGGTGCGGTGGCTCATGGCTGTAACCCCAGCACTTTGGGAGGTGGAGGTAGGTAGATCACTTGAGGTCAGAAGTTCGAGACCAGCCCGGCCAACATGGTGAAACCCCATCTCTACTAAAAATACAAAAATTAGCTGGGCGTGGTGGCGCATGCCTGTAATCCCAGCTACTCAGGAGGCTGAGGTGGGAGAATCGCTTGAACCCAGAAGGTGGAGGTTGCAGTGAGATCATGCCACTGCACTCCAGCCTGGGTGACAGGGCAAGACTCCGTCTCAAAAAAAAAAAAAAAAAAAGACATGCTCCTGTACCATTCTGGGACTCCTGACCTTCCCTTGTCCTCTCTGACACCTGCCATCCTTCAAAGCCCTGCTCAGATGTCACTGCCTCCAGGAAGCCTTCCCTGACTGCCAAGCACAGTTAATATCCTCACTTGTACCCTCTGCCACCCAACGCCACTCCCGTTCCACACTATCAGTTGGATTTGTCTGATGTGTTTCTCATATTAGACAGGGGTTATGGGTTCGGAGGAGGAAGACCACGACAGCAAAGTTCACTCCTGCTCGCATCATAGCAAGGACACCTGCTATCAACAGGCTTTGCCATTGATGCTGTTGACCCTGGTCACCTGGCTGAGGAGTGTTGGTTGGGTTTCCCCATTTCCACACTATCCCCTGTGGAAGGAAGCTACTATGTGCATCCCGCACTAAAGGACTGGGGGTCACGCTCCGTCCCCCAGCCTAAGTTAGTTGGAATTCTTTTGCCCAGGGGGTCTGTCTGTCTCTTCTCCCCCATTTACCCAGCTATCCCATGACTTATTTGTACTGGTGTGGACTCATACATATTTGTTTTCTTTTTCTTTTCTTTTTTTTTTTTGAGATGGAGTCTTGCTCTATCACCAGGCTGGAGTGCAGTGGCGTGATCTTGGCTCACCACAACTTCCACCTTCCGGGTTCAAGCAATTCTCCGGTGTCAGCTGCCTGAGTACCTGGGATTACAGGCATGCGCCACCGTGCCCATCTAATTTTTGTATTTTTAGTAGAGACGGGGTTTCAACATATTGGCCAAGCTGGTCTTGAACTCCTGACCTTGTGATCCGCCTGTCTCCACCTCCCAAAGTGCTGGGATTACAGGCGTGAGCCACCGCATCCGGCCTACATATTTGTTTTCTATTTGGGGTTGACATTACCACTGCTTTACTTGTGTTTTGTTGCTCACTTTGTCCCAGCTTTGGCCACTGGGAGCTCTTTCAGTTGATTCCTGTGTCCCTTTGTCATAGTTCCATCATTTCGGGGATCTATTGGTCCATTTAACTATTGGTTGGTCGATGGATCACACTTCCTTACTTCGTGATGCGACAAGACACTCCAGGCCCACTGTGTTTATTTCCTGCCAGGGAATGTATTTCACAAATATTTCATGTGCGGAGGCTGGTGCAGAGCCCCTCCTCCAGGCAGCCTCCCCAGCTGTCTACAGGCAGGACTGGGGCTGTGCAGTGCTCCCCTTTCCCCACCGCTCTGCAATGGCTGCTCCGGCCGAGCTGTCCCATCTGGCTCCATGGCTGTCTCCACCACGAGGCCGAGTCTGGGCTCTCTAGAGGGCGGTAGGCATCTGACTCATCCATGTCGGATGCTGAGCCAGGCCCAGCGTCGGGCAGGCAGGTTGGATCTGGGCAATACTGCCTGCTGATCCTGCCCCACTGAATAATAATGACGACGACTGCTCTCCTTTGCGGGACCCCTCCTCTACGCTGGCAAGTGCTGGGCCTGGGCAGGGCCGTAAAGCAGCTCCCCCAGGGGCTTCGAACCCAAGCTTCAGAATCTGCTCTCCATCACTGGGTTGCACCCCAGCATGTGCTGTGTGGGCCAGCGGGGGAGTTTCCCGGTCCCCTCTGTGTGGTACCTGGACCGCTATGCTACCCTTGGTGGGCAGGGGAGGGCTATGACAGGGTAGGAGGGGTGAGGGGTGTGTCCATCCTGCAGCAAGTGAGGGGAGACCCCGGGACCCACACCTGGCTGGACACCAAAGTGGCGGGCCACGCCCCTGTGACGCCGCCTGGGAGACACCCCAGTGGGTTAGCAGGCATGTGAGGTAGCAGCTGTGCATGTTGGCCTAACAAGGGGCTGCTGCCTGGAGCCTGCACTGGGTACCCGTCATGAGGCAGCCACCCCCTCCCTGTCTCTCCAGTGTCCCAGGGGGAGGTGCAGCCAGTGCTGTGGCCAGATCCTGCCGGGCACTGCTCACAGGCACACGTGGCTCGACATATGAGGCAGGAGAGCTCAAACCCCACCTAGGGCAAGCCCGAGCCCGCTGCAAGCCGGTGGTTCCCTCCCACCCAGTTGCCCACACAGCTCTGCCTCAGCAGACGTGCACTTGACTGGTCTCTGTCCCCTTCTGCATGTCTGGCAGAGGCGAACCCCGCTCAGAATACATGGGGCTGTCAGCTCCCACCTGGCTTGGGCAGTCCGGCCCACTGTCACCGGCACTTGGTTTGTTAGTCATTCAGCAAACGCTTGCAGAGTGTGGTGCTGTGCCGGGCACGGGGCCCACAGAGAGCAAGGCCCGCCAGTGCCCTTGCTGGAGGAGCCCACAGTGCAGGGGACCTGCCTAGGAAGCAAGTGGCAGTGATAGACGATGGCCCCAGTGCCAGGAGGGGCGGAGCATGCTGAGGCTCTCCAGGGCGCAGGGCAAGGGCTGGCTGGGCTGGCGGCCGGGGTAGGCCTCTTTGAGGAGGCAACACACCGCTGTCACAGCCTGGAGGAGAAGGGGTGGTGTGCAGAGGCCGGGGCAGGTGTCGGGGGTGTGTGACAGCACAGGGTGGCCAGGGCCCTGACAGGGGTGGGAGAGGGGAGAGAAGGGGGAGGGGAGAGCAGGGTGAGGCTGGCAAGGGTGGCTTGGATGTAACCAGGTGGGGAAAGAGAGGGGTCACCCGCCAAGTGCCCTGTGGTGCCATCTGCTAAGATTCAGGGCCGGCGGGGGGCAGTAGGTGTCCAGTTCTGGCTGGGTGGTGTCTGGGCTGGCTACTGGCCATCAGAGAGGCAGACGGTGGCACTGGCACAGGCCCTCCTTCTGAGCTGCAGCCTGGGGACCTCAGTAAAAGCAGATGGCTCTGAAGTCCCCGCCAGCGTGAGCTCCCCGCACAGAGCGTGGCCCTTAGAGAAGGCATGACTTCGAGGGGGGAGGAGGCTGGGAGGCGGGAGAAGGTGTCCAAAGGGTGTGGTCAGTGGGTGGACCAGTGGCCCCGAGAGACAAGGAAGAGGGAGCCGGGAAGGGACTGCTAAGCTTGGCCACACTGTGGCCACAGCACACGGGCGACCTGCGCCTGGGTAGTTTTGGGGAGCGCGGGGTGGGGGCGTTGATGTGAGACCAGGAAGTAGGGCATGGAAAACAGCACTTGAGGTTTTGCTGGGAGGCGGCAGCACTGGCCACAGGTGCCTGCGATCACCAGCGTGCCCCCGTGACATCTGGCCCAGTCCAGGTGGGTAGCGGGGGCCTGCAGGAATCCCCCTTGGAGCCCTCCTCCCTTCCGCCTGCTGTGACCTCGGCCCCGGAGCCTCGAGCTCCCAGGAGATGGCTCCCAGCTGGGAGGACTTCCCTCCTTCGGAGGAGCTGGGCACTGTGTGCTTGGGCTGGGTTAATGATTGTGTAAGCCAAGGTCAGGATCAGCCCCCATCACTGGGCTCTGCAGAATGCCAACATTCCTGCTGAGGTCCCACCCCTGATTCAGGAAAGTTGGGGCTCTGAGGAGTTCGGGCCTATGGGATTGGAGGTCCTGGGGGACTCATCTATAAGCTGGGATCTGATGTCCCCAGGCTCTTGGGAGAATGGCAGCCTCGCAGCCCCTGCTGTGTGCCCTCATCTGTGTCCTTCTCCTCTGTGCACTCTGTCGGTCACCCACACCCCACCAGCCGGCTGGTCCACAGGGTGTTTCTGAGGCTTGGCCTCTTCTGGCTCTGTGATCTTTTTTTGGAGACAGGGCCCGGCTCTGTTGCCCAGGCTGGAGTGCAGTAGTGTGGTCATTGCTCGCTGCAGCCTCCAACTCCTGGGCTCAAGCAATGCTCCCACCTCAGCCTCCCGAGCAGCTGGGACTACAGGCATGCACCACCGTGCCCAGCTAATTTTTTTGTATTTTTTGTAGAGACGGGTTTCACCATGTTGCCCAGGCTGGTCTTGAACTCCTGGACTCAAGTGATCCTCCTGCCTCGGCCTCCTAAGGTGCTAGGATTACAGGCTTAATCCACTGCGCCCGGCTCTGGCTCTGTGACTTTACCCTCTTCGCACCTCTGTTCCTTGTGGTTTTAAAGGTGGAGATGCTGAGGACTGGCGGGAGCTGCAGGGCTGCCGTGGGGGCTCCTATGTAGGCAGTGAGGGCTCTCTGGTCAGCTTCCTCCAAGGAAGGAAGGTCCCTCTTCTGAAATCTCCGCTGGGGAAATAGCTCGCTTCCCTCACCACCCCAAGATGAGGAGCACTGTGCTAAGAAGTCTCAGGCACCTGGTCAGCGGGTCAGGCAGACCCAGGGAGAAGGAAGGACTGTGGACCTGCTGGGCTGCAGAGTCAGCGATTCCCTGGGCTCCAGGCTGACGCCTGCCCCGACAGATCAGGACATTCCGGCCAGTTGGGGGTGGGTGTCTTCAGTTCCAGCCCAGGCACGAGAACTGCTGATCACTTCCTGCAGGCCTCCGACCCGGCAGCCCAGCCACCCATCCGGCCGGGGTGGCCATCAGTCATCTGGAAAACCTATGAGCCCTGTGTCCTCGTTTTGCAAAGAGCAGTTCCTGAAATCATGGGGCCTAGAGCTCTGCTCTTCTGATCAGGGGCCGGTTTCAGCAGCAAAGGCCAGAAATAACACACAGTGTGAGCGCTGCTGAGTGGGGCACCATCCTAGCCCTTTCCGGGGTATGACTCATGATGCTGCCATTCCAGCACCAGCTGGTACGGGGCTCCAGGCTAGCGGCTTATCATGCCGGTCCAGATACACCCGTCCTCAAACTTGGGTGTGCAGAGGAATCAACTCAGGAAGGAACCTCGGGAGAGATTTGTGCAGGTCCTTCCCCCCGTTCTCGGATCTGAGTAGGGCTTGAGAATGCCTTGGGAGGTGTGTGGGGACATCTTTGCTTGTTTGTGTTTCTGGGAAACACTGCATTCAGCAGAGATAGCATTTTATACAGGAGGAATCGCAGGCCGGGAAAGATGACAGGGCTACTTAGCGTGGAGCTGGGGTCCAGCCGGGCTGTGTTCTCCAGGGGCAGGGGCCGATCTCTGAGTTACATTTATTTATTTATTTATTTATTTATTTATTTATTTATTTATTATTTTTGAGGCAGAGTCTTGCTCTGTCACCCAGGCTGGAGTGCAATGGCACGATCTCGGCTCACTGCCACCTCGGCCTCCCGGGTTCAAGTGATTCTCTCACCTCTGCCTCCCAAGTAGCTAGGATTACAGGCACCTGCCACCAAACTCAGCTAATTTTTGTATTTTTTTTTAGTAGAGACGGGATTTCACCATGTTGGCCAGGCTGGTCCCGAACTCCTGACCTCAAGTGATCTGCACCCCCCTCGGCCTCCCAAAGTCCTGGGATTACAGGTGTGAGCCACTGCGCCCAGCCCTCAGTCACCTTTAAAATGAAAGGGCCACGGAATCACCAGGAACTCTCCTTCCTGTGCCCTTGGGTAAAGGTCATTTTCGCCCTGCCCTTCAGTCTCCCCATTTGTAAGCCTGAAGGTTGCAAATTACAATCTTCTTATCCAACCACTTGTCTTTATTTTATTTTATTTTATTTTTGAGATGGAGTCTCACTCTGTTGCCCAGGCTGGAGTGCCGTGGCATGATCTCAGCTCACTGCAACCTCTGCCTACCAGGTTCAAGCAATTCTCCCGCCTCAGCCTCCTGAGTAGCTGGGATTACAGGCATGTGCCACAACGCCCAGCTAATTTTTGTGTTTTTAGTAGAGATGGGGTTTCACCGTGTTGGTCAGGCTGGTCTCAAACATCTGACCTTGTGATCCACCTGCCTCGGTCTCCCTAAGTGCTGGGATTACAGGCGTGAGCCACGGTGCCCGGCCCACTTGTCTTTATTTGTTGCCTTCTCTTCCGCTCGGAGTTTAGGTTCATGTTGCCACCTGGTGATTGGCCTCTCTGTGCACACATTTGCACGGTTGCAGGCATGAATAGGGTGGAGCAGCGAAGCGGGGCCTGATGTGATGTACCATGTTTCAAGCCTGTTTTGCAGCACAAGACGGCCTCAGTTCTGTGGTCCACAAACCATATGACCAAATCTGGTCCCCTGTCTTGTATAATAGATAGTTTTCTTGGCACGTGGCCACACCCGTTCACTTACTGCTATCTGTCTGCTTTCCTGCTGTAAAGGCAGGGTTGTGACACACCTGACGGCTGGCAAAGGCAAACACCCATCCCTCTGGCCCTACCCAGAGCGCGTTTGCCTCCCCTGTTCTGGAACGACCTTGGAGGCTCCTGCATGCCTGTTTCTGCTGGACAGGGCCAATGGGAGAACCAGCAGCCTGCTGAAGTGGGGAGAGTGTGGGTACCCTCTAGCCCCTGGGCCTCTGCATTCCTGAGAGTCACTTTTATGGCGTTGTAGATTAACCCCTTGGGGTGCAAGCATGCTGGCCTCTCCTTGACTACCAGTGTCCATAGTTCCCTGAAGTGGCTGTGGGAGATTTTAGCACACTGCCTGCCAGGAGCACAGTTGTTTGAGCTGGCCCTGACCCCTGAGAAGCCCTTTACTCCCCTGTTTTGCCTGGTTCCTCTCCCTCCAAGTCTCAGCCCAGGTGCCTCCTCTTTCAGGAAGCCTTCCTTGATTTTATCCTCCTCTCTTTCCTCCCAGGCCTCCCTTTGCTGCTGCACTGATCATGCTTTGCCATCCTGGTCTGTTTCCCAGTCAGTTCCCCCCACTTGTCTGTGAGCTCCTCCTGTGAGCAGCCAAACCATGGGACGGGTGGGGTCCCAGAAAGCACAGCTGGGATGGGGGTGCTGCCATTGCCAGTGGCAGATGGGGCTCCAAGCTGCAAAAAGCAGCATTACCTGGAGGTGGGGAGTGGGACCGACCCTCAGAGGTGCAGTTTCCTGTGAGGGATGCAGTCCCGGGGACCCCTGCTGGTGTGGAGGCAGGTCCGGATCGCTTTCTGAGCCCGAGATGATTCACTGCAGAGAACTGAAAATGCTCTGAGACAGTGTGATGAAGCCAGAAACCCCCTGTGCCTTCCTATGACTGCAGCTGTCATCATTTGCTGCAGGAAGCTGAAAAACATGAAGACAAAAGCCACCACCCGTGCGGGAGGTAGAAGGCAGGGCCCCTGCTCCCCAGCCAGCACCCCTGGCTTGAGTTGCAGCCTGGGGCTCGGGCCTCAGGGAGCCCGGTCAGCACTCAGGGTGTGTGTCCGAGGCTCTGGCAGGAGCTGTCCTGGGACCTTCCAGGTGGATAATTAAAGGGGGCATGGGGAGGCCCTAAAAAGCCACAGCTGAAGGGCGTGGCTGGGGGCTTCACGCTGCTCTGTCCCAGGTGGGCCAGATTTGGGATTTCCTGAAGGAAGGACGCAGGAACAGGTTTGGTCGCTTCTTTGAGTGACCCGGGACAGTCACAGGAAAAGTCTGAAGGCACACTCACTTTTCCCAGGCCGTGGTGGCCATGCCTGCCGCTTCTAGTGCTGGCTAGAAATCGTGTCCCTAGCACCTCGTCTGCCCCAACTCCTGAGCAGCCAAACCCTGGGATGGGAAGCACTTGCTGAAAATGAGCTTGTTCCACACTCAGGGAAAGCCTCTGGTCAGGGTGGCTTGTTTTATTTTCTCTCCAACTCTAACATACCTGTTCAGCAGCTTCCCAGCCCGGAGCAGGCCAGAAGCAGAGAACAGTCTGGTGTAAAAGTTCGGGTGGGGAGATGGAGAAACTCTAAGAGTATCCCCTCACCCTGGCAGTGGGTCACCTTGCCTTATAATTCAGTAAAACACCAGCTGGTCCCAGAGATCAGGAAAGGGACAGAGGAGGGGCGTTGCTTTCCAGAGCACCATCGCAGATTAACACTGGGGCTTGGTGCTTGAAGGAGTGGGTGTTAGGTTCCCTGGAAAACCCCAGACTACTGGGCAGGACTTGCTTCCCGGGGTTTCCGACAATTGAGGACACCACTGCCTTTGTTTCCGGCTGCTCCACACACACCTTAGAAAGCCCCAGAGGGCAGTTGAGGGAGGGGTGAGGAACACAGGTTTGGTGCTGGAAGGACTGGGATCTGGGCTGGTTCTGCTACATAGGAAATGTGTGGCCCTGGGCAGGTCATGCCTCCTCTAGCCCCTCTGTGAATCAGTCCAGTGGGCATCAGGAGACACTCACCAGCAGGCATCAGGAGATACTCACGAGCAGGCAGCAGGAAATACTCACCAGCAGGCATCAGGAGACAGTCAAGCTGGTGGCGCCATCAGCAAGCCCCATGTGATGATAATCCTTGTGAAGGACTGAGCATCTTCTTGGCAAGTGACAATTTGAATTTATTACAACCACATCAGGGAGCAGAACTGTTGAGCTGGAGGGCACTTAGAAATCTCCAAGCCCAACTCTACCATTTGCAAGATGGAGAGACTGAGGCCCAGAGGAGTGACAGATTGTCTCGGGAGAATTGAAGCCTAAGCTGGGGTTCGGACAGGTCCTCTGGCAGGCAGAGCTGTGTGTGCTTCTGCCCCAGCATCTGCAGCCTCCAGGTGGGTGTGCTTGGAAAGCCCCCAGCCCTGAAGGCTCAGGCACCTTCCTCTAGGAGGCCGCTGGGTGTGCTGTGTGGAGTCGGGGTGCTCTGTGCAGTTGGGGAGGCTCTTGGAAAATTCCCCCGGCCTTGGGCCAGAAGTACAGCTGCAGAGACAAACAGGATATGGGGTCTCCAGCCACAGCAGGGGACAATGGCCAGGAGAGGAAATGTCTCCAGACCCGTGTGTGGATGTGGAGCCCGTCTGGGGGCTTTTTTCAACGTAGCTTCCAGAAAAACAAACACAGGGGAAGCCAAGCATCTCTGGTCAGGAGAGGCAATGGGTTCTTTCCACTCTGGAGAAGGGGTGGAGGTGTGAGCAGGCTGGAGAACTGGGGGCACCCGCTTTGAGTCTCAGGTCACAGACGGGAAACTGAGGCCCAGAGGAGGAGGTGCCACAGGCAGGCAGCAAGTTGACACAGGTGGTCTTGGGCGCCGACTCCCTACTTCTCCCCACAGCCCCTTGGGGCCATCATCTGAGCAGGGGCACAGGGCAGCCCCATCCCGTGATGGGGGAGATGGGGCCAGGGTGCTGGTAGGAGGCGCTAACCTCCCAGGGACGTCGGTTCCTCCCCACCTGCCTGTTGAGCGCAGCCCCTCTGTGCTCCTCGCTGGGCCAAGGCTGCGGAGAGGACCCGGCGCGGGCATTTGTTACATGCACAGAATCTCAGTGCAACTGAGCTGTGCACCTGTGCTTGGCTTGTTAGAAAAGTCCTTGAGTCTAATTTAATCTTTACGGTGACTCAGGGCATGGCCACAGAATCTCACGTCCCCACCCGCCTGACACCCAGGGCTACTTGGAGGAAGTGACCACTCCATGAGGTTGTGCTGACGGATGTGTTGGACCCGAGGCACGAATGTGACCCTCGGTGGAGAAGACTCGCTGAGCAGGGGAGGGAGCTGCAGAGGCTACAGGTGGCACTGGTGGGGACGTGGGGAGAGGAAGACCTGGAGGGGTGGGGCAGGGTGATGTTGGGTGCTTCTGTGGGCATCCACAGGTCCTGGGCACTGGGGTGGCAGATGCCTCGGGGGTGGCCATTCACCCAGGAAAGCAGCCCACATGGAGGAGAGGCGGGTGCCCAGAGTTACACCCATTCCACAGGGAAGCTGCCAGGAGAATCCAGCTCCCAAAGTGCTCTGGGCTTCGGCAGTGGGACCTTTGTGAAGGGTGGAAGCATTACCCAGTCCCCTGAGACAGGGGAGGCAGAGGGAGCCGGACAGAGGCCTTCAGCTGGTGGGGGCTGGGCAGGATGAAAGTTGAGCTCTGATGGGAGAAGGAAGGTGGGAGATGGGGCCGGCAGGTGTCTGCAAGGAAGGGTGGGGTGCTGAGGGCTGGAGTCCAGGAGGGGCTTCAGGATGGGGTCCCCAGACCTTGCATCGTCCATCCCCAAGGCCCAAGGAGGGGGCTGGGTTGACACCAGGCTGGATGGACTGCAGGCTGCTGGGGTTGAGGGGCTGTGGTTGGGGCCAATGTTTCCAACCACCGTCCCAGGCCTGCTTCACAGCTTATGTACCGAGCTGACCCCAAAAGGTCCACCCTGAACCTGTGAACCTGACCTTATTTGGAAAAAGAGTCTTTGCAGATGTAATTTCCTTAAGGGTCTCTAGATGAGATCATCTTGGGTTATTTAGGTGGACCCCAAATCCAGTGACAGGGCGCTTAGGGGAGACTGAAGAGGAGACACAGACACAGAGGAGGAGGCTGGGTAAAGACAAAGGCAGAGACTGGAGCGATGCGACCTCCAGCCAGAGCATACCTGGAGCCCCAGAGGCTGGAGCAGGCAGGAAGAGGCCTCCCCTGGAGCTTCCGGAGGGAGCACGGCCCTTCCCACAGCTTGATTTTGAACTTTTGGCCTCCAGAACTGTAAGAGATGACATTTCTGCTGTCTGGAGACCCCGGTTTGTGGCACTCGGTTGTGGCAGCCCCATGAAACTGATAGAGTGACTGCCCCTCGATGATGCCGGAGAGACCACCATTTTCCTCCTCAGACGCAGCCAGGACTGGGGAGCCGCGTCCCCGCAGGGAAGAAGACCTGGTCTGGGAGCTGCGGCCCCTCTGCCTGTGGGTCAGACTTTCAGATTGCTGCCACTGGGGACTCTCTGAAAGTGTCCTTTGGTGCCTCTGAACACCCCCCCCCCCCCAACCATGTGCTCACTGAGCATGTTGGTTGCAAGGAAGGTGGGGCCTGGCCAGGCCGGTCTGGGGAGCCTGGAGGCTGGGCCCCTAAGGGGCTTGGGCCTCACGTGGGCCCTCCTCAAGGTCTTTTTGGGGCAGCGAGGGGATGTGCCTGGGGCATCTGCAGCTGAACTCCAGCTCCCGGGCCCTGGCCTCAGTGGGGAGGAGGGAGGGTGTGACTTGAGGGCTCCCCGTGCAGGATGCAGGGACTTGAGGCAAGTGACGGCCCCTAGGCAGAGCCTGTGATTAGAGAAAGGTGAACAGGACGGGAGGGTGAGGATGAAGGACGCAGGTGTGGGCTGGGAGGGGCTTTGACCTGAGTAGCTCACCTGGGCTGGGAGTTCTCAGCCTGGGGCGACTTCACCCCCAGGGGATCAATATCTGAGCTATGTTTGGCTGTTATGATTAGAGGAGGGGGCTACTGGCATCCAGTGGGTGGAGGCCAGGGACCAGCTAAAACCCTCCAGTGCACAGGACAGCCCCCCGCCCTGCAACAAAGAAGGATGCGGCCCCAAATGTCGGTAGTGCCTTGGTTGAAAAGCCCAGCCCTAAAGCCTTCAGAACCAGTCAGACCTGGTTCCAGTCTTATCTTCCTGTTGGTCACTGGCCTTGGGCATGTCATATTACGTCCCTGAGCCTTAGTTTTCCTGTCTGTGAGATGGATACATTACTATTTAACTTAGGGATTATTCTTGGTTTTATCAAACCAGGTGTGCGTAAAGCACCGACCTATCACAGCATAGGATGGAGGGATCCCTCCCATTCCCACTTCCTAGAGCTGGGCCGGAGCCAGCAGCCCACACCCACCACGTGGGTGCTCACACTCCTGTGTTGACAAGGGCATCAGAGCAGGCAGACTGGCGGGGCCAACAGGGCAATTTGAGTTCAGTTCTGCCTCTTGTCCGAGCTGACGTAAGCCCAGGCGAGGCTTCCTCAGCAGGCAGGGGCAAGATGTGCCTTAGCCTTGGGTCCGCCTGGCCAGGAAGGTTTCTGCTCTCAAACGTGGCTCAGGCCTGGAGACAGTGGGAGGGTAAAGAGGTAGACCCATTGGGACAGGCCAGGCTAGCAAGGAGAGCTTCCGGTGAGGAGGAGGAGAGCCCATCTCTTCCCCTAAATGTTCCCATTGGTGGAGCCAGTGGCCCGGACAGCACCTGGGCAGAGACGGAAGGAACTGCATGTGAGCGTTTGTGTGCATACGTGTGCCTGTCCATGTGTGCACACACTTGTGCTCGTGAGTCTCTGTGTGCCCACGCACATGTGTGTTTGTGTGTCTGCATGCATATGTATGTGTGTGCAGTAAGTGGAAGAGGAACAGAGAGCAGAGCTGAGGCTGGCAGGGCTGGAGGGCCGGTGGCTGGTGGACTTCCCCAATCCCAGCCTGGCGGGGGACTGGGTGCCCCTGGCCTCTACTACAGAGCCTGGGGGCTGGGCAGCGGGCAGGCAGGACAGAGCCTGGAGCCGGTCCAGGAAAGAGCTAATGATCAACTGGCTGCGGTGTCTGTGCAGCCGCCCTGGGCCTGTCTCTCCGTCACTGGCCCTCAGGCGCAGGGAGGAAGCAGGGCAGGAAGCAGGGGGCGGAGGCCGCTGTGCAGTCAGCCCAGCTGTGGGCGGCCCCTGCCTGCTCCATCCAGCTGGAGACAGCCCCGTGGGGCCAGCCAGTGCTGGGCCAGGAGCGGCCACCTGGTTCCTGTGTGCTACGGCCCCGTGGGCCTGGGAGCTGCCTCTGAGGAGCACACCGCAGGTACGGGGGGCTCTGGGGCAGGCGGGGCGTGGACTGGCCGAGCAGGCTGCTGTCTGCCACTCTTGCCACGGTTGGATCTTTACACTTTCTTGAGGACTTTTCTGACCTGTTTGGGATGGGGGTGGAGCGAAACTGCGAGCTGGGGACCTCAGGGAGGTCATCGGCACCCTCAGCAGACCCCACTCAGAGCTCACAGGTGCTGGCAGTGCCAATCCGCAGTGATTGCAGGCAATGATTTCAGCTTTGACAAAGCACCCTTGCTTCTGGGACCTGGCCTGACCCCATGCTGACCCTTGGCGTGAGCAGCCCTGGGGGTCTGGGAACAGAGCCAACCTGTTGCTGGATTCCAAGTCCAGCAGGTCTCAGGTGTGACCCCAGCCCCCGGTTAGCTTGGGCCGCACTGCCAGACCCACCAGGGCGAGCCCGGCACCTCTGAGCCTCACCCGGCACCGCGGTGGCTATAACCGGCCACTCTGATGCTGCCACCTGGGCCTCTTTTCCAACAACCAAATGGACCAGCGACTGGACCAGGGGCTCCAGCCTGAAAATTCCAGGCAGGGCCTGGGCCCAGCCTTCAACTTCAGGTGTGCCGGGGCGTGTGCTCCTGTGTGTGTGCACCCCTGAGACCCCTCTGGGCCTGTGTGTGATCCCCCAGGAGCCGTGGGAGCCCTGCCCTGTCTGTGAAGCGGGAGTTTCCGACCTTTTGCCGTTGACGAGGCTCAGATGAGATGAATAGCAAAGTGACACTGGGGGGAGTTAGTGGTGTCAGCCAGTGCCAGGGCCAGGGGCAGCCTGCATGTGGGCTGGCCACTCAGGGTGTGGCCTCCCAGCACCAGGCAGCGGGGCTGCGGCTGAGCTTGTGGCTGGAGGCAAGCCTGGGCCCGAGTCAGGTTTGGGTTTAGGATGGGTATGTGCGGACTGGGCTCTGACCGCCTGGGTTCAACCCCATCTGTGCTGCTTGGCTGTGTGACCTTGGGCAGGCAGAGTCACCGCAGCTGATGGCTCATCCGTGAAAGGGGCACGGCTGTGCCTCCCTCCTCCAGGTGAGCCGAGGATGCTGTGAGCACCCTGGATGGCCATAATTACGTGACTGTCAATATCGTTGTTGACAGCGATGACAACTATGTCCCGTGTCGGGCGCTGGGCCAGCGTTTTTTGCATGGGGACGTCACTCACTCTTCCAGCAACACGGGTGAGGATGGCCGCACAACACAGAAGAGCAAGGCAGGGCCCAGCAGCGCACGGGTGCACCGGTTTCTCGTGCTGCCAGAGCGCAGGACACAGCCCTCTCGGTTGTGTTCTCTCGCAGCTCTGGTGGTCAGAATTCCGAACTCACGGCTCCTGGGGCGGCTCCTCCCTGCCTCTTCCTGCTCCCTGTGGCTCCGGGTGCTCCTTGGCTGTGATTACATCAGTCCACTCTCCGCCCTGGTGGTCACATGGCCCCTCCCCGGCTCCTGTGTGTGCCTCCGTGTCCTCTCTTTTACAAGGACGCCAGGCACTGGATTTAGGGCCATCCTCATCTGGAACACCCTCATCTCAAGTGAAGGTCGCTTCATCTGCGCTGACCATTTCCAAATACGGCCCCATTCTGAGGTTCCGGAGGGCATGAATTTTGAAAGGACAGTGTCACCCCAGGATGCGAGGTGACAAGCCAACCCTCCGGAGGTGCTTGGTGGCATAGGTGAGGTCTCAGTGGCCCTAGAAGTATTTGTTCCGTAAGAGCCTGGCGAAAGCTTGGCCAAAGCTTCCCAAACCCGTTCAGGGCCGGCCGGGGCCCTCTGCCTCCTTCTTCCAACCCACATTCACCAAACTCTGACTGTGGACCGGGAGCACTGTCCCTTTAACCCACTCGACCCACTTGTGCGGTGTGCGTGCTCATTCTCATTTTCTGGCTGAGTAAATTGAGGCATGGAGAGGCCTCCCAGACACCGGGGTTTGGCCCCACGTCTCCATGTTCTGGAGCCAAACTCCACCCCTTCCTCTGGGGCTGGAGGCTGGCCTGGGGCTGGATCCTGTTCTGACCCATCCAGGGCCCCCCAAGGGTTTGTCCTGATGATAAACTGAACAAACAGGATGAAGGCAGGAAGGAGAGAGTCCTGCCGGCTGCTTGGTGGTCCCCCAGCTGAGTGAGCTGGCCCCTGGGGGCGTCAACACCTGCCCGTGGTTGGGGCCTCTGCTTGTGCAGTGGTGGCTGGGCCTGCAGGGCTGAGGGAGGGGACGCTGAGGAGAAGGCACTCACTTCCTCATCGCCAGGCTCTGCACAGGAACCCCACGCTTAGGGTTGTAACAGTAGGTGGGAAATTCCCTGAGCCTGGAGAGCCCTCCTTTTCTCAGAAGACAGTCTCTGAGCACTAGCTGTGTACCAGGCCCATAGAAGCCCTGGATGCTGTTTCGAACAGGCCCGTTCCTAACCCAGGGGGAGGTGGTGGGCTGGGAGGCGGGGAGGTGGTGGGCTGGGAGGCAGGCAGGTGTCCCGGGCATCAGCCAGTGGATGGAGAAAGGCTGCTGAGACTCCTGCTCTGCCTATAGGGACATAAGACCCGGCTCCTGAGGGACAAAGAGGCAGAGATGGGAGGACGAGGGCTCCGAGGTCAGGCGTTGGGAGCGAAAGACCCCCTAAACCAGGAAGCTCCCATGCCTAGGGAGTGGATTCCAGCGCTTTGTTGAGACACCCCCGTGTGCTTCTGGAGAGGAGACGGAAGACAGCCTGGCCTTGCAGGCAGGGGCTTCCTGGCGCTGCCATACACTTGGGGCCAGGTGGTGGGCACAGGCAGCCACAGGTGCCATGACCGCAGTCCTGCAGAGCAATGAGGAGAAAGCAAAGTCCGAGGCTGGGCGAGGGCAGCAGGGGCATCCTGCACTGCCCCTGAAGGTGCCCAGAGCTCTCCAGGTGTGACCAGGATCCCAGGACATGGAAACAGGGAGGGCGAAGGCCTCAGGCTGCACAGGGCATTGGATCAGTGAGGCTGTGTTCTGCGTCCGCAGTTCCACGCACGCTTCCTCCTTTGGAAAGCAAGTCTCGTGGGCTGCACCCTGCTCCCACTCCTGGGCGAACAGCTTCCCTGGAGGGTCTCTTGGGCGCCTCTTGGCGTCAGATGTCTCCTGATTCACCATTCCCGGCCCCCACAGGTCCCAGTCCCTGCCCCTCAGAGGTGGTTGGGGGGTGGGAAGGATTTGGCCACAAACTGATCAATCAGATTACAGTTGGAGCAGGTGTGCGGGTGGGAGGGGGTGTGCCGGGGCCACCTCACAGCCAGGGGCTGTCGCCTCTGCAAGACTTGCTGGCCCGGGGCTGGTCCGGCTGAGGCCCTGCAGTCTGAGCATCCCCAGGGAGCCTTCCCTGACTGTGGGATTCCCTCCCCGGCCAGGGCTAGGGGACCCTCTCTATGCTTCATAGAACCTGCCTTACGGAACCATCGCTATTCTGTCTAAATTCCCAACTTAGCAGGCCTGGGTCTCCCTCCCTCTGTGTGGGAGGTGGGTGGTTGTTGAAACCAAGGACTTTAGACCGTGGGCTCCTCCTGCCCTGCTCTGCTGATGGAGCCCAAAGTGTGCGGTGAGCTGGGGCCTGGGAGGCCAGTTCTCAGGGTGACAGCCACAGCTGTGGGGGCAGGGGTGGTGGCTGGGCTTACATGACACCCACTCGTCTCTGCCTGCAGCCGACTTGCCCCCCATGAGGGTTTCATCATCCTGTACTAAAAGTTACAGGGGAGTTGCCTCTTGGGGAGCAGCCTCTGTGAAGGGACCTGTTGCCACAGTGGTGGCCCGAGCCGAGAGCAGTGCGGGGAGGGAGGAGGTGCTCGTGGGTGGGAAAAGGCATGGCAGGGATGGCAGCTGCAGTGTGCACTTCTGCTTTGGTCTGACAGGTGTGCGGGTGCGTGTGTGTGTGTGTGCGCGCACGTGCACATAGGCTTGAGAATTGCCTAACCTCTCAGAGTCTCGGTTTCCCCATCTGTACACTGGGGAGGTAGGCCTTCCCTGGGGGTTGCTGGTACCAGGAGGTGTGCCAGTTGGCACCCACTGTCCTGGGACTGTCCTGAGGTCAGTCTTGACCGCCTCTGGGTTTTCAGGCTCAGAGCCTCGGGGGAGGGTTGGGGGTGCTAGGGAAGGAAACCGGGCTCCATCTGTGCTTGATGTATGGTGAGATTTTCCGTGCTGCTGTCTAATGCAGGCTCAGCTGCCCCTGTTTGGTAAAAAACTGAGGTGGGGAAGAAATAAGCCCAGCATCCACGCAGCTCCTGCCTCCCATCTCCCCACCCCTGCGAGACATTCTGAGCAAACACTGGGACAGACTTTGTGGCACGTGGACTTGTCCCCCTGCTCCTGGCTTGAAGCTCCCAGGGGTGCCTCTCTGCCCTTCCCGGGTGCTCGATATCCAGGGCCTCCTGCCTCCCCTTCACAGCCGCGTCCTGTGTCCCTGACTGCAGACCCCACGCACCCCCAACCGCTGCGTGATTTGCCTGTCAGTCCCCTTCCACATTCCCTACCCGGAGACCAGGGTGGAGGTGGGAGATGGGGACAAGGACAGGAGGCTCTGGGGGTTGTCCTGGCAGCTGGCAGACCCCAGCCTCCTGGGCCCATCAGGGCTCTGAGGCCCGGACGGAGGCCCTGGCAAGCCCTGGGTGCCCTGCCCCCCAGCGTCCACCACAAAAGGGGTGACAGGACAGCAGAAGGCCAGACTTGCGCTTCTGCTCCCAGACAGAGGTCAGAGGCGTGGCCGCCCTGGTTCTCCATGCACTGCCTGCAGAGGGGATGTTTGCCGGCCACCGGGGGGCTTCAAGCCAGGAGCAAGGGGATGAGTCCACACACCGGAAAGTCTGTCCCATGTTTGCTCAGAATATCTTGCTGGGCGGGAAGATGGGAGGCAGGAGCTGCGGGGGACACTGGGCTTATTTCTTCCCTACCTCACATTTCACCAAGCAGGGGCAGCGGAGCCTGCGTTAGACAGCAGCAGGGAAAACCTTCTCACCACACATCAGGCACGGACGTAACCCCTTTTCCTTCCTCTGCATCCCCATTGCTCCCCAAGGCTCTGGACTTGAAAACCGCCCTGGCCATGGCGTTCTGGAGGGGCAGGGTGGACCTTTCCCCACTCACAATCAGGGAACAGTGAGGCCCCCCCATGACCAAGCCCTTCCTTTGTGGACAGCAGGGTTCTGACTGTGTGCTTGCCATCCTCCTCTCTTGTTAGCCCCTCTGCCTGAGGCCGGAGCTGAGGAGGACGTGGCTGACCCCGCCCCTGCGGCCGCAGCTGGGGTTTGTCCCCCGTGCACCTCAGCCCTGGCCCAGGCTGCCGTCCCCATGGCCCCTGTGCCTGCTTGTGACTCTGGAAGGGGGACTCTGTGTCCTTCTGTGTCTTCTGACAGGCAACGGAGCACTGTTCCAGGAGCATGGTCTGTCAGGCGTGACGGCCCAGCAAAGAGGCAGTGACTGGCTCCTGAGGAGGGGCCCAAGGCACCCAGGGGTTCTGCCTCGACGGGGAAGGGGCCTCCAGGCAGAAAACAGCGAGAGGAGGCCCCATGGAGGAAGGGAGCACAGCAAACCCGAGATAGGGAGGGGAGGCGCAGCAGCGGTGCGGGATCACGTCTACCACAACACGGTGCACGCTCACCTGCTGCGGTGAGGGGCTCGCTGGATCTGAAAGGTGCAGGCGCTCAGCAACGCTGGTGTTCTCTCCTCTGGACCCGAGCCCTGGACACAACCTCCATGCTGGTTGTGGAGGGGCCACCTCTCCTGACCACACCCCTTCTGTCCACAGGGCCAGGCATGTGAGGCCTCTGCGGGTCATGGAGAACCTCCCTGCTGTGACCACTGAGGAGCTGACCCCCATGAGGAGGGGTCCCGTGGGACCCTCAGGAGGTGGCAGCAGCCGGGACCAGGTCCGGACTGTGGCCATGAGGCCCTCTGTGAGCTGGGAGAAAGCGGGGCCCAAGGAGGCCAAGGCGCCAGTGAGAGGCTGTGAGTTCATTCCACCCTCACCACCCACCCTCCATCCCACCTACTTCTCCACCCCACCCGCCCCATCCATCCATCCCTCACCGCCCTGTCTGCCTCCAGGCCTCTTGGGGCTTGGGCTGGGGCTGGGGTCTGCTCTCCATCACTTCTCGTTTCCCTCCCCCACGTGTGTTTAACAGGAGCCACTGTGCCCGCTGAGTCACTTGAGAGGCCAGGGCCCAGCTCGTGTTTTTCCAGGGACGCGTCAGTGATAACAAAACTGGCAAAGAATGGGGCAGGGGCCTTTGAACCTACATGTTCAGAGACCATTCCAGAAACAGTCCGACGGGTTTGGCCTTGGAACCCCTGAGAGTCCTCAGGATGAGGCATCCTCATTCTCCAGGAGGCACCCAAGGTGCAGAGAGGGAAGGGCCAGGCCAGGCCACCCTGTGTTCAGGGGCTGGGCCAGGACATGCCCCCAGTTTCCTGAATTCCTGGGAAACCTGAAGAGTGGGCTAGGTGATCTCTAGGATCCCCTCTTACTCCCATCCTGAGACCCTGAAGGGGGCGAGGGGAGAGGCAGGGGAGACCAAGGCCTGCACGGCCCCTCCCGGCAGGACACAGCTGCGGCTGTGACCCGTCCCTGGGCCTCCTCTTCCCAGTGTCCAGCCTCAGCCCAGTCTCCTCTTAGCTGCCTGCATCCCTGTCTCGGGATTCCAGGGCTTGGCACGTGGTAGGTGCTTCGTCACTGTTCAAGGGGTTGTTGAGCGAACAATGTGTTTGGACAGTGGCGTGGAAACCTCAGATGCTGTCGCCTGGCTCACAGCCAGGTGTGGGAGTGTTTTATATCTGTGATCTTGCCCTTCCGCATGAGGGTGGAGATGGGAAGGGGTTGATGGCCTCCTGCACTGAATCACAAAGGGGAAGTGGTCTTCAGGTACCGGCATGCCCACCAGGAAGGGTGGCTCAGAGGTTTGGGGTGGGGTCTGGGCCTGGGGAGCCCACCCGGCCATGGAATCGCGTTCCCTCCAGGGCAGGCCTCACGGAAAGGAAGGGGCTGGGCTGTGCCCAGGGCCACGAGTGCACAAGGAGACTGAGATGCGCAGGAGGGCCCTGGCCAGCCTCCCACAGAGCTGCGGGGCCAAGGGAGGAGCTGGGAGCCTCTGAGAAGGGGAGTGGCGGGAGTTGGAAGCCTTTGCCCTGAGTGGCTGGGTGTTTCCTCCTCCAGAGGCTCAGCAAAGCACCGTGGCATCGCCTCTGCCTGGAGCGAATTTCTGTGGACCCAGTGGAGGGGAGCTGAGGAACCTCTCCCTGCTTAGGAGGCTGGATGGGCTGAGGGAAAGCTGGCTTGGGGTGGGGCTCCTCATCAGCTCCTTCACCTCCTTGTCTTCTCTGGACAATTTCAGATAGACATCAAAGGTGGCAAGAAATAGTACAGATAATTCCATTTGCCCATACCCAGCTTCCTTGAATGTTCACATTTTAGGACTTTTACTTTGTGTGTGTACTCGTGTGTGTGTGTGTGTACTCGTGTGTGTGTGTGTGTGTGTGTGTGTGTGTGATTTTCTTCTGATCCTTTTGGGAGTAAATTGCAGATATGATGCCCCTTCATCCTAAAAGGTGTCCATATTTCCTAAAACCAGGACATTCTCTTACATAACCGCGTTGTAATTATTTCAATGTTAATTCCCTGGTTTTAACAACACCATCACCTCATCTACAGGCCTCATTCAGATCTTGCCATTTATCCCAATAATATCTTTTATAGCAAAAAAAACAAAAAAAATTCCTGAGTCACACTTTGTGTTCTGACGTTACCGTGACCTCTCTGAGGTACCTTTTAATCTGGAGGCTGCTGTTTTGAAGGATACAGTTTGGATCTTTTGTAGAATGTCCCTCGATTCGAGTGCAGCTACTATTTGTTCATGATCACATTAGGGATTTGGGCAGGAATTCCGCAGAAGTGATGTTTCTTCAGTGCAGACGATGTCCATTAGTCTCCGGCTGGTGACGCTAATTTTGGTCCCTTGGAGATGGGGCGGCTGCCAGTTCTCTCCGCTGCACAGTTTATTTTTCTCCCCTCTGCAGTTAGTAAGTAGCTGGGGGGACGACACTCTGAAACTGCATGAATATCCTGTTCCTCATCAAACTCATGAAGCGCTATTGTTTCATCATGGGCTGGCCTGGCTGAAATAATCCTTGTGACAGAGGCTGCCAGGCAGTGACTGTCTAATGAGGCAACCCTTCTCGGTTCAGCAATCAGCTTTCAACTATAAGGAAGAACTGTCCCGCTCCCCAGTTATCCATTGATTTATTTCAGCTTAGGCTCACACATCTTTAATTGAGTCTCCAGACTATATACATCATTACCTATTTTGTCATTCAAATCACCCTAGATTTGGGCTTTCTGTGTGTCTACATCCCTCAGTGGCTGTGTCCTCACTTTCTGGGACATGAGATGTTCCAGGCTCATCTTGCACTTTCCCTGCCACAGCCCTGAGATCAGCCGTGTCTCCAGGGAGCCCTGGCTTCTGAACTGGAGGATGGTGTTTAGAAGGTGTCGGGCTGGAACTCTATCAACTTCAATAGGGATGGCATCTCATTCGAGAGACTGAAGAGGAGACCCAGAGCCAGCGACCATGACATAGGGTTGATTGAGAGGACTTACATACAGGGTGGTTCAGCAGTGATGGGCTGGACAGGACCCCTGTGAAAAGCATGCAGCTGATGTAGCATTTTCCCTTAGCACCCACCCTCTGCCATCCTCCACCTGGCAATCCTCATCCAACCCTTCCAAACAAAGGGGCAAGATCTGCATGGCCTGCATTCCCTGTGATGAGCCAGGGGCTCAGATCTTCTTCAGACAGGGAGTGAATCTCCAAGCTGGCTGCTGCTGGATTCTTTAGCTCAAATTCCGAGCACACGTTCTTCTTAGCCCACGGGGGCATCTGCGGGGTGTGTTTTGGTTACTGCTGTCAGGTGCATTGGCCAATGGAGTCGAGATCTGAGTACCACACGCTTCTTTCCATTTGAAATATTTCTTTCTTTTTTTTTTTTTTTGAGATGGAGTCTTGCTCTGTTGCCCAGGCTGGAGTGCAATGGTGCGATCTCGACTCACTACAACCTCTGCCTCCTGGGTTCAAGTGATTCTCCTGCCTCAGCCTCCCGAGTAGCTGGGACTATAGGCGTGTGCCACCCTGCCCGGCTAATTTTTGTATTTTTAGTAGAGATGGGGTTTCCCATGTTGGCCAGGTTGGTCTCGAACTCCTAACCTCAGGTGATCTACCTATCTCAGCCTCCCAAAGTGCTGGGATTACAGGTGTGAGGCACTGCGCCCAGCCCATTCGAGACATTTCTGAGCCCCCACTGCATGCCTAGCTCTGGGCTTGGGCTGGGGCTGCAGAGCAAGTGAGGCCTAGGAATGGGCTCTGGCCACACCAGGTGAGCACACGCCACTGCAGGCGGTCAGCAAACGCTGGTGTGAAGTGAACACCATCGCGATGCAAGGCCCAAGACCACTGTGGCTGAGCTGTGCCCAGGGCTCTCAGTGAGACATCTAGGAGGCTGTGAAGACCGGCCACACAGAAGTTCACTACTCTCTGCTGCAGTTGCGGATTTTCCTAATCAGATCCCCCTGGATCCTGAAGCCTGGATAGAGAAACTGCGCAGGACAGAGATGAAGTGCCCAGGCCAAGATGCAAACTCTGCAGGACCAATGGCCAGAGGGGTGACCCCCAGCAGGGAACCGAGCAGCCAGTAGGGGTCCATGTCCTGGCTCCCACTTGCACAAGCTGTGAGGCTGAGCCCATCTGTGGGCTCAGATAAAGTCCCCCAAAGATGCCCACGTCCTTATCCGCAGGACCTACACCTGCATTACCTCATCCAGCAAAAGGGACTTTGCAGATGTGATCAAAGGCAAGGATCTCGAGATGGAGAGATGATCCCGGATGCTCCAGTGGGCCCTCCATGGAATCACAGGGCCTTTGTAGGAGGAAGGCAGGAGGGAGAGGCAGAAAAGGAGATGCAGTGACAAAGCAGAAGGAGAAGTGGCGGCCACAAGCCGAGGGATGGGTGTGGCCTCTTGAAGGCGAGGAGTGGATTCTCCCCAGAGCCCCTGGGAGGAACAGGGCCCTGTCCACACCCTCACTTTAGCTCTGTGAGGCCCATTGGAACTTGAGAGCAGCGGGATCATACGAGTCGTGTGGTCTTAAGCCTCTGAGTGTGGGGCAGCTTGTCACAGCATGCTGGGAAATGCAGGCAGCTTCCCTCCTTGCTGGGCTCTGGGAAGACTGGGGGAAGGCAGCTGTGGGAAAGGTGGCTCGTGTGGGACAGAACTCACCTCTTTTCTTGCAGAGAGACCTGGAGCGTTTGGCGCCTTCAGAGGAGCCAGGCGTTTGCTTGGTCTCCCCTAATCCTGGGAACCTGCTGTGTTGCAGACGAGCCTCCTCCCGCCCGCGTGGCTGGGCCTGCTGCTGGGACCCCTCCCTGTCAGATAGGAGCTTATCCCACAGGTAAACATCCTGGGCCCTACACAGGGCTTCAGGTTCAAATCCGGGCTGTGCCGCTCCCTGGGCATCCAAGAGTCTAACCCAGGGCTTCTCAAAATGTGGCCTCAGACTTCCCGCCTTAAAATCACGGTGGGAATAGAAAGAGGGGCTTGTTAAGTGTGGATGCCCAGGTCCTGCACCCAGAGGGGGACATGGCCCCTGGGGGCTCCCCTAGGCATCCCTGTGTGCACCTGCACAAACAGGGGACACGGGTCCTGGGGGCTCCGTGGGTGACACCCCGGGGAGGGGCTTCACAGGTGCCATATGGTAAGAAGTAGATGAAAGTACCCACTGCATTGTGGGGCGAGGTGTCCAGGCACAGGCTTCCCAGGGATGGGATCTCCGCAGGGCACAGGTGGAGGGAGGCAGCCCTGGGCCGGGGAGCGGAGCCCACAAAGGGGGCCCAGGAAGCTGTGGGCTGTGGAGGTGGTAAGAAGCCCTTTACCCTGGAGACCCCCCAACCCCCAGCTGGGGAGGAATGGAGACCCCAGCACCCATTGTTGGCTTTTCACCTTTGCTGTGATGCCCGACTGTCCTCTGACTTTCCTTTTGTGTGGTCAGCACTGCTGGTGGCCACTTGGGATGACCAGGATGCATTAGGCAATAGGACAAGTTATTTAGAATTTGAAAATGCAGGCCAGGTGCGGTGGCTCATGCCTGTAATCCCAGCACTTTGGGAGGCCGAGGCGGGTGGATCACTTGAGGTCAGGAGTTCAAGATCAGCCTGGCCCATATGGTGAAACCCCATCTCTACTAAAAATACAAAAATTAGCTGGCGCATGCCTGTAATCCCAGCTATTTGGGAGGCTGAGGCAGAAGAATCACTTGAACCCAGGAGGCAGAGGTAGTGAGCCGAGATCGCGCCATTGCACTCCAGCCTGGGCAACAGAGCGAGACTCTGTTCTTAAAAATAATAAAAAAAAAAAAAGCCATCACAGCTCAGGAACCATTGTGGAATGATGGGCTGGTGCCTCCTGTTGGGGGAGTGGATTCCAGATTCCAGAAGTCTCCAGGTTGGCCCGGTTGGCCCTTCCCCCATAGGGGGTGAGGGTGTTCGCTCAAGGGTCCCCTAGCAGAAAACTCTCAGGCAGGTGCTTTAAGCTTATTCAAAGGTGTGAGAATCCGTCTCTGTCTCTGTCTTGTTTCCATCTGTCTCTCCCTCCCATTTTCTCCCCTCTTCCTCTCTCTCTTCCTCCCGGTTTCTCCCCCCTCCCTCCCTCTCCCCCTTCCATTTTCTTCCCACTTCTGGTTTCTCCCCTCTCCCTCCCTCTCCCGCAACCCATTTTCTCCCTTCTCCCTCCCTCCTTCCTCCCCTTTTCTCCCCCCTCCCTCCCTCCCCACCCCGGTTTCTCCCCTCTCCCTCCCTCTCCCCACCGTCCCGTTTTCTCCCTTCTCCCTCTTTCTCCCCCTCCCGTTTTCTCCCCCTCCCTCCTTCTCCCCCTCCCATTTTCTCCCCCCTCCCTCCTTCTCCCCCTCCCGGTGTCTCCCCTCTCCCTCCTGATTTCTCCCCTCTTCCTTCCTCTCCCCCTCCTGGTTTCTCCCCTCTCCCTCTCTCTCCACCCCCCTCACCATTGTCTCCCTTCTCCCTCCCTCTCCCCCTCCTGGTTTCTCCCCTCTCCCTCCCTCTCCACACCCCCCCCCCACCGTTTTCTCCCTTCTCCCTCCCTCTCCCCCTCCCGGTGTCTCCCCTTTCCCTGCTCTCCTTCTCCCCTTCTACTCCTCATTCTCTTCCCCTCTCTCCGCCTTCTCCCTTGGGGCAGCCCTGCTCTGTAGAGGCCAAAGCCCCTGGAATGCCACTGCCTAGAGATCTGGGGCCGAGTCTTGACCTGGAGGATTGGGAAGACTTTTTTCTCAGCATTTCCAGGCACTGGGAAGGGATAGTGCATAGGGCAGACGGGGTCACAGCCCCGGGAGCCTGGATTCTAGTGGGAAATTGCCAACCTCAGACATTGAGGAGGGGGCTGGATCTCAGGAACTCCACAGCCCCCGTGGCGGGTGGCCCTCGGATGGGACACAGCAGACAGAGCACGTGCCCATCCCTGCAGAAGGTTCCGCTTGACGGTGCCACAGGGATGGCCCAGAGCAGGGCCGATGGGTTGGACCATGCTGTCATGGGGTCCCAATGGCTCTGCGCAGACCAGAGGACAGACAGGAGGGAGGGCCAGATGTGGATAGCTGCCCACGTCAGACCCACCAGGGCTCAGAACCACGATGGGGGCAGGGGTGGGGTGGGGGGTGGAGCCCATGGGGTTGCTGGTGGCTGACATGGTGTGTGAGTGGGAGGTGTCATTGATCCGAGCGGGGGTGGGGGCCCTCTGCCCTCTGAGAGACAGGGAAGAAGTGGAGAGGAGCCGGCTTAGGGAGGCAGAACTGAGATTTGCAAGGTGCTTGTGGGGTGTTTGCTGGAGGTAGGTGCCCCCATGGTCCCAGACTCCCCACCTTACAGTCACCGTGGGGGTGGAGGAGAGGCTTGCTAAATGTGGCTGTCCAGGTCCTGTGCCCGCAAGTTCCGACGCAGCAACCATCTGGGGTAGGGCGCTGAGGGGAGGGGTTGGAGGTTACGGTGACAGGGAGGGGAGACCATCTGCGTGCAGTGGTTTCAGTGCCAGCCTGGCCTGCAGGGGACATGAGTCCACTTGTCCCCACTGCTCCGTAGGACAGGCACTCACCCTGAAAGAAACAGGCTGGGAGCTAGGCAGTGGTCCAAGGCCTTTATAGGGGTGGGGCAAGGTTGTGATCTAAACCCAGGGCTTGAGCTCCCCAGGAGCTCACTGCCCAGGCCTTCGGGCTCAGGTGTGTGGGTTGGAGGCTGGCAGGTGGAGTACAGTGCCCCACAGACCTCCCAGCCCAGGTCAGACCAACTGCCCAACCTCCACCTGCCCCTCCAGACCTGACCCTGCAGCTGCTGGCTGTACGGAGGAAGAGTGGACTGCGGGACCCCGGCCTACAGCAGACCCTCCGGGGCCAGCTCCGCCTGCTGGAGAATGACAGCCGGGAGATGGCCCGCGTGCTCGGGGTGAGTAGCCCTCTGGGGACTGCTCAGGGATGGGAGCTGGAGTCGGGAGGAGGGAGGGGCTGAGGTGCAGTGTCTGAGACTGGGGACAGAGGAGGCAGGCCTCAGAGAGCGAGAGGAGAGTGGTGGCCTTGGAGGGGCGGCTGTGATACCCAGCGGGTGGTGAGGGCTTGTTTCTCCCACTTGCTTTGTGGAGGACACTGTGATCGTCCCTCTGCTCTCCCACAGCCCTAGCACAGGGGACCTTGAGCTGTCCCTTTCTCCACCCCACCCGCGAGGAATGTCAAAGTCTCTTTGATGGGGAGTTAAGGACAAGTGTGAAGTTAGTCTTATTATTTTTTTCCTGATGACAAAGCCAGCCTCCTGCGGGCTTCTGCACATACCAGCTTTCTGGGGAGGCTGGCACAGCATGTGTCTGGGCCTGGCAGACCTCCCCATGGCTGAGGGCCCGGGGCTTGGGAGCTGGGCTGGGCGTTACCACCACTGACTGTGGTTGGACCAGCCTGGCCTTGGCCGATGCCTCTCAGCCTCTGTGAACCCCGCTTCCTCAGCCATATACTGGGGATGCTTAGAATTACGTCCCCGGGAGCTGACTTGAGGGTTATGTGATTAACTCATACCAAGCACCTGCAGGGTGCTGGACAAATAGTACCTGCTCGACACGTGGGGCTGTCATGCGGATGTTGGGCACAGGTGAACTGGGTCAGCGTGCCGGCTCTGGGTTTGAATCTCAGCTGAGCCACTGACAGAGGTCAGACCTTGAATAAGAAATGGGGCCTTCAGCGGGACATGGTGGCTCACACCTGTAATCCTAGCACTTTGGGCAAATGAGGAAGGAGGATCACTTGAGCCCAGGAGTTCAAGACCAGCTTCAGCAACATAGGGAGACCTCGTCTCTACAAAAAAATTAAAAAGTTAGCCAGGTGCGATGGTGCACACCTGTGGGAGGGTAAAATGGGTGGATTATCTGAACCCAGGAGGTTGAGACTGCAATGAACCGTGATTGTGCCACTGCACTCCAGCCTGGGCAGCAGAGTGGGACCTCATCTCTAAAAAAAGAAAGAAAGAAAGAAACGGGGCTTTATTTTTTGTCTCTGAAATGGAGACTCTAATAGTACCCCCCGACACACACTTCCCGAGCCGGAAGAGTTCCAGTGTTAGCTGCTGTTATTTTTCATGCCCCATCAACACTGATTAATGGAAATCAGAGGAGAGGGGATGCTGGCCGGGGGGATGGAAATCAGAGCTGAAGCTGCAGGTGGGGCTGGGGCCACTCAGGGCTGAGAGTACAGCCGAACGGGGACCAGCTTAGGTCGGGAGAAGTGGCGGTCACTGGTGTGTGGGGGATAAGGCACGTAGAGTGCTGAAGGGGAGGCGTAGAGGGTGAGGGGCCAGGGCATGGGGGCCACGTGAGCTCTGGGAAGGGCAGGGCCTTCTCCCCACAGGCTCTGGAGAGCCACGGCTGGCTTGAGAGCAGGGGAGGAGCTGACTTGGGTTGGGAAGGAATCTGCCCTGGGTGTGTCGCCCCCCGCCGGGGCCACATCTGCGAGATGTCTCTGTCATGTGGACCCTGTCCTCCTGACAGATGCCCCAGAGCTCCTGGGGACCTCTCGAATTCCTATTTCTTTCTCTTAAGGAATTATCAGCCAGGCTGCTGTCTATCCACAGTGACCAGGACCGGATCGTGGTGACGTTTAAGACTTTTGAAGAAATCTGGAAGTTTTCCACTTACCACGCTCTTGGTAAAGAGGTGACCCTCCCAGAATTGGTCATGGGGACGCCCGTTGGAAGGTGCTGGTTACACACCATGCACTTAGAGTACATATTGGTGCTTTGTTTATTTATTTATTTATTGTTTTAAGACGAAGTCTCGCTCTGTCACCCAGGCTGGAGTGCAATGGCGCAATCTTAGCTCACTGCAACCCCTGCCCCCCGAGTTCAAGCGATTCTCCTGCCTCAGCTTCCTGAGTAGCTGGGATTATAGGCACAGGCTACCACGCCCAGCTAAATTTTTTGTATTTTTAGTAGAGATGGGGTTTCACCATGTTGACCAAGCTGATCTCAAACTCCTGGCTTCAGGTGATCTGCCCGCCTTGCCCTCCCAAAGTGGTGGGATTACAGGCGTGAGCCACGAATCTGTGCTTTAGAACAGGCAGGTTCACAAAGGCCTCACTAGCAAGATAGCAACACTGGTGTGCACACCTGTTGCTCAGGGAGAAATGCCGGGTAGGCGGAGTCGTAGACGGATGTGGGTCTTTGTCGCAGGAAGGATTTAGGCTGTGCTTCTGGTTGCCTTCACACGCTGCCCTCTGTAATTTCACTCAACCAGAACTTGAGGGAAGCTGCCATCCAGTGGCCTCAGTGCTGACCGGGAAGGCTGTTATTTGAAAGCTGACCCACGTGAGCTCTTCCTGGAATATTCCCTGTTCCATTTGGAGGAATTCCAGGCTCCAACGGAGCCTCCCTGGGGATCTTGCGACACCACCCTTGATTTGAGGGCTGAGTAAGTTAGGGAATAAGAATTTGTAGCCACAGTTCCCCGAGCACCGGTGAGCAGGGCTGATGCTCATCCCACTGTGGACGTGGGCTCCTTGATCTGGTTCTTGGAGGAAGTGGCTCATCCATGGCTGCCCATCCACAGTGATGGCCATTGTTGGGGGATGTCCATCCAGAGGGCAGCAGGCTTCGTGTCCCCCTCTTTCAGAGTCCACTCTACGCTGAGTGTGGAGGCAGGATTCTCACATCACTTGCCTGTGCCTTATGTGTGCACCGAGCCTCCTAGTTCAGCTGTGGTGAACGAAGCCTCACTGCCTCAGACGGGAGGGGGGAGCTCGCAGCATCCCAGAGACAAGGCTTCACCTGATAGAAATGGAAACAGATACCAGCTCATGATGCGGGGTGGGGCTCACACATGTGCGTTTCAGACCCACCTTGCTGCTGGCCCCTACCCCCCGCGGCCTGCACGGCCCCCGACCACATGGTCTCCATCTCACAGAGGGGAATATGGAGGCATGGAGAGGTCAGATAACTTGACCACGGTTGCCACTGGTGGGTGGTAGAGCTGGGCTTGACCTCTCACAGCCCGGTTGGTCAGGCCGTGGGCCGCTGTGTGTAGCCAGCACTGTGGGCACCCCAGGGCAGGTGGGTGTCTTCCATGGTCTCCCTGGACCTGGTCAGTGCAGGGCTCAGCCGACCTGGGACCACACAGGCTTCCCTGCCTCCCCGCCCCTCTTCCGGAGCCCTCGGGTGACTGGGCCTGGCCTCCACAGGCTTCACTCATCACTGCCTGGCAAACCTGCTCATGGACCAGGCCTTCTGGCTGCTCTCGCCCAGTGAGGAGGAGGAGACGGCCATCCAAGTCCACGTGGATGAGAACGCCTTGAGGCTGACCCACGAGAGCCTCCTCATCCAAGAAGGTGAGCGTTGCGTGGGGTGATGGCCGAGATCCAGCTGGGCGGGGCACGCCCGGGCTGTGGGGTGACAGCCTGGATCCCGCTGTGCTGAGCATGCCTGGGGCTGTGGGCTGCAGAGCCTCTGGAGGCTGAGGGGTGCTTCAGGCAGGGAGGTGTGCTTGGTGTGGCACTGTCACTTAGCTGTAGAGACCCTGGCCAGCCCCCAGGGACACAGAGGTGCCTGGAAAACAGTGGAAGAGAGGTTCTGTCTAGTGCCAGCCCCCAGCTCATGTCCCTGACATGGCTGCTGCCCTGGCTTTGCGGTTGGCCCCGAGTCTGAGGAGGGGACATGAGGCTGTCTTTCCTACCTGACCACAGCAGGAGGGGGCCTGCCAGCAGTGGCTGGGGTCACTGGGGCGGTCCATGGAGAAGGGCCCTGGGGGTCCCATGTTTGGCTCCGCATCGCACAGTCAGGGAAACTGAGGCCCAGGGCGAGGTTCTGAGGCTGAGCCAGCCTCACACAGCACATGGAGGCAGAGCTGGGACCTCGCCCCGGGCCCACCTCTCTGTCTGAGCCCCTTTGGGTCTCTGTACCTGCAGACACTGGGAGGGGCCATTCCTGCGGGTGCTGCCTTCATTGTCTGCGCGGCAGGGGTATGGGGGGCAGGGCCACAGCTGCGCCCAGTCTGGCCACCCTCAGTGACCGCCTCCATCCTTTTGAAGGGCCCTTCTTTGTCCTGTGTCCTGAACACCATGTGAGAGAGATGACGGGTCCCCGGGATGCAGGAAATGGCCCCCAGGCCCTCAGGCAGGCTTCGGGGGCTCCCCAGGGAGAGGCGGCACCAGAAACAGACTCTTCACCGCCGAGCCCCAGCGTGCCCTCCGAGGAGGTGGCAGTGGCAGCCGCCCCGGAGCCTTTGATTCCGTTTCATCAGTAGGTACCGGCCTTTGCTGCTCTGAGAGCTATTGGCCTCGCTGAGACTCCCAGGCCCGGGTCATCTGGAGGTCAAGGGGATGGACAGGGAATGGTGGGAGCCCCGGACGGACCTGGCCATGGCCTTGTTCTGCTGCTTCCCAGCTGTGTGGCCTCAGCAAGTTGGTCCACCTCTCTGGGCCTCTGGCCTGCCAGCTGCATGATAGGCCAATGACATCCACTTGGCAGGGCTATCCTGGGGTTTGATGGCACAAGAGGTGTGGCATGAGCTCTCACCAGGCTCATCTGAAAAGCTTTTGAGGAAGCTACATAAAACATGCGTATCCAGAGTGAGAAGGCACACGGGACCCACAGGTAGAGCTGGGGGATGTGAGGACAGGTGACATGCAAACTCCTGTTCACTTGCTGAAGCAGGGGGCATTAACTTGGGTTGTAGCTTCCTGGTAGCCAAAGCAAAGAGAGAACCTCAATCTCTTGATTTGCAGTGTCTCAACTGACAGGCTGTGGCTTGGCTTTTCTCATTACTGAGACCCAAGAGGAGCTTCTCCTAAGAATCCTTCCTATGTTCTCTGGCCAGTGGTGTCCCAACAGGGGACACTGAGAGTGTTCTGCCATCTGGGAAAGAGGGACTGTCAGTCATCTAGTCCAGCTTCCTTTTTTTTCTGGCTGAAGGAACTGAGGCCGAGAGAGGAGTGATCTGTTCAGGTTATATGGCAAAGTCACAGTGGTGCAAGGATTTGAATCCAGGCCTCCAGAGCCCCAGGCTGGGATCTCCCTCACCCCTCACTGTGTGGAGCTGGGGGAGGCAGGTGCTTTGGAGGTCTGCAGGGTTCCAGGCCCACAGGGGTGGCAGTGTTTCCAGATGAGGGCCCTAGGCTGAGGGGTGTGGGGCTCCCTGGGGGCAGTGCCACACGCACGGGGCCTGAAGGCCACACACCTGGGCAGGCGTGTGTGTGTGTGTGCACGTGTGTGAGTCGGGGGAGGCGAGGGATCTGCTCAGGTTGCTGGGGGCTGCTGACCTGTCCAGTCTCTGCACAGGATGTATCTGCCCCAAATCTGAAATCCCGCAGCAAAGACCTCCCTCTTCCGGCTCCAGGTGGGCTCTTAGGGTCCCCCAGGACCCCATCGATGACGCCATGGGTGGCCCTGTGATGCCCGACAACCCGCTGATGGGTAAGTGTTTCCATGGGCCTCTCTTTCCTGGGGAAATGTGTGTGCCAGGGAGCAGCACCAACATTTTGGAAGTTGCCCTATATCCTCCCTGAGTCAGAGAGAGAGCTATTAGGTAGTGCAAAAGTAATTGTGGTTTTTGTTATTACTTTCAATGGCAAAAACCGCAATTACTTTTGTACCAACCGAGTCTTCTCCAGCTTGTGAGGTCATAACTGACACTCAGGAGGCTCTGGGGGATGGTGCAGCCTCACAGGATGCTCAGTGAAGCTGCACCAGGGCCCCTGGCCACTGTCTCCAAAGAGCTCCCAAATGTCACTTCTCAGTGCAACCCAACAGTCTCAGACTCTATCCTTCTGTCACCGTGTGAAACGCCTGGAAGGCCCTCGGCCGAGGTGGGCTGGCGCTGGCTGAATTTGCCACACTTGCTAACAGAGGATGGTGACCACGTCCTCTTTATGAAAAGCTGGGACTGCCAGCAGCCCTTCTCCTTGGATGCCAGGTCCGGAGGTTTTTGCTCTGTGGCAAGCTGCCAGTGTCTGGATGGCCTGTGCACCTGTCAGAGCTGCCGGTGTCTGGATGGCCTGTGCACCTGTCAGGGGGACTAAAGCCCCATGCAAGAGCGGGGTGGAGAGTAGGTGGGGCCGGGGGTTGTGGCTGCAGAAGGAAAGGAGGAAAGAGCCTTGGCCTTGGAGGCTGATGGCCGAGACTCATTTATCAACATCTCTGAGCCTCCATTTTTCTCATCTTCAACAGAGGGATAAAAACATCCCCTCTGAGGACCATGTAGACGTTCCCTCCCTCATTGCAGAGACCAAGCTTTACTACGAACCTCCTAGCAGCCAAAAGATGAATTCCCCATGGTTCAGGGTGGCTGGCATCGGCCCTGTCTGCCCGCTCTGGCCCCCATTTGGTCTCCCGGGCACTCACCATGTAGCTTTCTTCCGCAGCTGTGGGCCTGGCCTCGGCATTGGCAGACTTCCAGGGCTCGGGGCCTGAAGAGATGACCTTCCGAGGTGGAGACCTTATCGAGATCCTTGGGGCGCAGGTGCCTGGCCTGCCCTGGTGCGTGGGCCGACACACAGCCTCGGGCCAGATGGGGTTTGTGCGGAGCAGTCTCATCAGCACGCAGGACCCCGTGTCCCAGTGAGTGGCTGAAGCCCCGCCCCTTTCCTGAACCCACCCCCATCTCACCTAAGGGGAAGTTGTTGCGTCCACCTGGCTCCCCCGGTAACAAGACTGAAAGTCACTGTGGACGACGCCTAGTCTCTTCCCTTGTCCTCAGGCTGCTGCCCCCTTGGCCCCAGTGCCTGACTCCAGGGTCCCCTGGTGTCCTTCCTCCGGGCTGCTGCAGGGAGAGCGTTCCGTCCAATGCACACCTGCCCATGTGCATCATCTTCCCGTGGCTACCGTGATAAGGCACGGCACACCAGGGGCTTAAAGCAACAGAAATGTGCTCGTTCAGAGTTGTGGAGGCCGAAAGTCTAAAACCAAGGCCGGAAGGGACACATTTTCTCTGGAGACTCTAGGGGAGGGTCCTTCTTGCCTCTTCCAGCTCCTGGTGGCCATGGGCGTTCCTTGGCTTGTGGCCACATCACTGCACTCTGCCACCGTCTCCACGTGGCTGTCTTCCTCTGTGTATCAAAGTATTCTCTTCTTATAAGGGTGCCCATCTCCTAGCACCCATCTGACTCCAGTCTGACCTCATCTTAGCTGAACTAATTACATCTGCAAAGATCCTTTCTCCAAAAAAGCTTACCTTCTGAGGTTCTGAGAGACATGAATTGAGGGACACGATTTAATCCAGTACACACGTCGCTCTCCTCTGTAAAGCCCCAGGAAGCTTCTGGGCCCGACCTTGCAGGCCCCCATGGCCAGGGTGGCCCTTGACATCAGCTCACCCGAGTGCAGCTGCACAGAATACCTTGTGCCTTCTAAAACTGCTCTGGGTGACACGTGTGTCCTTCTGCCTGGGATGCCCCCTCTCCTCGATCCCCCTGTTCTCCTGGGACCTCCCATCAGACCCCGTGGCTCCTCTGTGGGAGCACTCTTTTGGCCATATGCCTCTTCCTAGAGGAGCACTCTTTTGGCCATATGCCTCTTCCTAGAGGAGCACTCTTTTGGCCATATGCCTCTTCCTAGAGGAGCACTCTTTTGGCCATATGCCTCTTCCTAGAGGAGCACTCTTTTGGCCATATGCCTCTTCCTAGAGGAGCACTCTTTTGGCCATATGCCTCTTCCTAGAGGAGCACTCTTTTGGCCATATGCCTCTTCCTAGAGGAGCACTCTTTTGGCCATATGCCTCTTCCTAGAGGAGCACTCTTTTGGCCATATGCCTCTTCCTAGAGGAGCACTCTTTTGGCCATATGCTTCTTCCTAGAGGAGCACTCTTTTGGCCATATGCCTCTTCCTAGAGGAGCACTCTTTTGGCCATATGCCTCTTCCTAGAGGAGCACTCTTTTGGCCATTTGCCTCTTCCTAGAGGAGCACTCTTTTGGCCATATGCCTCTTCCTGTGTGATTTGCACGCCACCCATGACCTGCCTGCCCCCAGCCAGGGAACTCCAAGAGAAGAATTCCCTGGTCACTTCTGTGTTCTCACTGCCCGGTGCGAGCAGCAGCAGGGGGTCTTTGGAGAGGAGTCAGCTGTGCCTATCCTTTGATGGAATTCTGTTTCCCTGGACTTGACCTTGTTAAGATCTCAGTCAAGGAGCCCAGAGAATGTGGGTGCATGGAGAGGCCACCTTCTGGGTCATGTGACCCTGGTCGTGGCCCCATGCACTGATGGCTAGGCCATGCACTGATGGCTAGGCCATGCACTGATGGCAGGAGCTAGACCAGCAGTTCCCAAAGCATGTTCTCACCCACTGCTCCATCACAGACTTCATCATGCCCTAAGGAGTGGGGAAAAGCTTTGTCCACATCCCTTGTGTGTGATCCCAGGGATTCCCAGCACAAACAAGGCATCCTTTTCCTGTTGAAATGCCTTTTCCACACTTAGGTAACCTCCAGAATCCTCTTCTCACACAACCTTGTTTGCTTTTGACTGAGCTAGTGTTCCATGGAACACTGTTTGAGGATCCCTGGTCTAGCTGATCCCTACCATCTCCAAGGGAGACCACAACTTCTCAACAGGTCACTGGGGGCCGTGTGAAGTCAACATGTACTGAACTTACAAAGGGTCAGAGAAGAGCTGGGGAATGAGCTAGTTTGTTCCCTTCCTTTAACCCAAAAGGATGACAGGGCTGGGTGCCATTGGTCCTGTTCACAGCTGGAGAAATTCTGACTTCTCTCATTCACTCAACAAATGTTTGCTGAATATCTTTCCTATTCCAGACCCTGGGTTTTCATCTTTTATTTAATGAACAACTGGTGGCTCTTCTTTTTTTTTTCTTTAACTTTATTTTTGACACAATTTCAGGCTTAGAAGAGAGTTGCAAAAAGAGTATAACATTCCCATACGCCCTCACCCAGATTGCACAAATTGTTAACATGTTATGACATTTGCTTTATTACTTTCTCTCTTTCACTTCTATTTTTTTCTAAACCCTTTGAGAGTAAGTGTAAACATGATGTTCCTTTACCCCTAAATAATGCAGTATGTGGTTCCAAAAGCAGGACATCTGCTTACATAAACACAGTACAACTGTCGAAATCAGGAAATTAACACTGATACAATGCCATTATCTACAGATCTTATTCAGATTTTGCCAGTAGTCACAATGATGGCCTTTGTAGACAATGAAAATTTCAGACCACGTGTTCTACTCAGATGTCCTGTCTTGCCTCCTTAATATGAAACAGCTTTTCAGTCTTTTTTTTGATGTTTTTAAAGAATACAGGCCTGTTATTTTGCAGAATGTGCTGTAAGCTACTCTAAGTTTTTAAAAAATCTGAATAAGATGCATTTCAAAGTTTCATATTATACTGGTAATTTAGTCCTATAAGCAAAAATTGCCTCCTTTCTCCTTTCCTCTCTCGCTCTCTCTCTGTTTCTTCCTGTAGTTCTTCTCCCTGACTTTATGAGTATGCCCTGAGTGTATGTTGGGCACTCTGGGGAGCACGGAGGTTGTACAGAATCAGTGGGAGTTTACAATGTGGAGAGATTGGATTGGTTCTGTCTGCAGCTGTCACAGGGGACTCCATAAGGGAGGGGACATTTGGAATGGGGCTTTGAAGGCTGCCTAGGAGCTCACTGTCCTAGGACGCCATTACCTGTTTACATCTGTTGCAGCCTTTCTTGCTTCTGAGTATCTGCCCCTGGCCAGACAAGGCACCCCTTGAGGGCAGGATCTGTTTTTTGTTTTTGTTTTTGTTTTTGTTTTTGTTTTCAGACAGAGTCTTGCTCTGTTGCCCAGGCCGGAGTGCAGTGGTGTGATCTCGGCTCACTGCAGCCTCTTCCTTCTGTGTTCAAGTGATTCTCCTGCCTCAGCCTCCCGAACAGCTGGGATTACAGGCTCATGCCACCATGCCTGGTTAATTTTTGTATTTTTGTAGAGACGGGGTTTCACCATGTTGGCCAGGCTGGTCTTGAACCCCTGACCTCAAGTGATCCACCCACCTCAGCCTCCTAAAGTGCTGGGATTACGGGTGTGAGCCACCACGCCTGGACTTTTTGTTGTTGTTGTTGTTGTTGTTGTTTTTAAATCTCTGTCTCCACCCCTGGGCAGAGAGTCGTGCTCCGAGACTGTCTGTCAAATCAAGGAATGGAAATGTGTCTTAGTGTGAAATGCTGACTTTGCAAATACGTTATTTTGTATAAAGCACTTCATTTTTTCCAGGTTGGAAAGTGCGATTTTTCTCAATGAGGAAGAGAAGTCATTCTTCAGTGAGGGCTGCTTTTCTGAGGAGGATGCCAGGCAGTTGCTGAGGCGGATGTCGGGCACCGATGTCTGCAGCGTGTACAGCCTGGGTGCGTGTAGGCGATGCCTGTGGCGGAGCCGCTGCCCTCCCCTTTCCCTTCTGCAGCCCCCGCTGCCTTCGTCCATCCACAGATAGTGAGTGCCAGCCCCTGGGCGCTGAAAGGTGAACAGACAGAGGTTGCAGCTGCCTCCAGGGCACACGGGCTGCAGACAAGCCAGACAGGAGGGAGGAGGGGTGAGGGGCTGGGGGCACGGGAATGCGGCCCTGAGACTCCCGTGGGCACCAGGGAAGCCCTTCCTTCCCTGACCCCAGGTACCTGCCTGAGACGCTGGGTGAGGGAGAGGGTGTGGGCCTGGTTCTAATTTGCCAGCCCTGAGGGCTCCTGTTTGGGGCCCAGCCCTCTTCCCACTGTGCTTTGCCCGGGTGAGAGAGGCTTTTCTCTTTGTCACAAGACAAAGAACCCAGGCTGTGGTGTGGCCTGGTCACCTGGCTGCCAGGGAGTGTCACGGTGGGACCCCAGGGCTGCCGCCTCCTAAGGACAGAGATAGTCCCTCTGACCTCAGTGTCCCTCTGTGTGCGAAAGGTTTCTCTGGTGGCTGCAGTGCAATGCATAGATGAAGGTGGCATGTCACCCACAACATAAAGAAACATGGCAGAGGCCGTGCTATCTGCTGGGTGTAGATAAACACAAACGGGCCTACACTTTTTTTTTTTTTTTTTGAGACAGAGTCCTGCGCCGTTGCTCAGGCTGGAGTGCAGTGGCATGATCTCGGCTCACTGCAACCTCTGCCTCCCGGGTTCAAGCGATTCTCGTGTCTCAGCCTCCCAAGTAGCTGAAACTACAGGCACGAGCCACCACACCCTGGATTAGTTTTGTATTTTTTTGTACAGACAGGGTTTCACCATGTTGGCCAGGCTGGTCTCGAATTCCTGACCTCAGGTGATCTGCCAGCCTCAGCCTCCCAAAGTGCTGGGATTACAGCTGTGAGCCACCGTGCCCAGCATCTACACACCTACTTGTATACCTGTCTACACACGTACAAACACAGACATAAACACACAAATACACATGTAAATACACACTGTGTGCATGCACACATGCACTCACATGTATACACGCACACACACACACACACCCATGCAGACATGTGTGCACATGTGCCTGCAGAGGTGTACACACACATACACACATGTGCATGCACCCCCTCACAAGATGTACACGCACACGTACATACATATGCATGCACCCCCACACACACAGATGCACACACATATATAAACAGATACAATTCCACACACACTTTTTTCCTGCTTGCTCGGTGACATGCATTACAAGACCTTTTCCCCACCAATATTAGAGTTAAAATTTGTAGACCCCACAAATCAACTTCCCTTCCTGAATGGACAAACTTCGACTTGACCTCAGCATATCAAGGCTCAGACCCCCTGGATGGTATCTCCTGTTCTTTTTAGGAAGCAGGTTTGAGACCCTCCACACTGTGGGGTGTTGTGGGTGGGGGCATTGCAGGGTGCAGGTGTCATAAGTGGGGGTGTTGCAGGGTGCAGGTGTTGTGAGATGGAGGCATTGCAGGATGCTCCCCAGAACTGCACACCTGTTATCCCAGTTCACAGCGCTTGACGCTGTCCACATCTTTTTACAGCTATTTCTCACTTGACCTCCATGGAAACCCAGTAAGCAGTTAGTGTCAGCCACTTTACGGGGTGAAACTGAGACCCGGGAGCTGCCTGCCCTGGGATGAAGAGGGTGGGGGTGCACTGCAGAGCGGTGTTGATCCCTGGGCTGTCGGACTCAGAGCTGCTGCCTGTTCAATGCGCCCTGCTCCCTGATGGAGCTGATGGAAGCCGAGAGGGTGCTCCCCACTGATGATGGGAGGATGTCCCCAGAAGATGGGAGAGTGGAGTCCCCACAGGGATTGGGTGGGGTGGAGGCCTGGAGATGCTGGAACATGAGAATTCTCTGGCCCATTGGCTGGTGCCTCTTCCTCAGGTGTCAGGAGTGCTCCTATGCTGGTTGCACCTGCACCCTGCAACACCCCAGCCCACAACACCTGCACCCTGCAACATCTCAGCCCTCAACACCTGCACCCTGCAACATCTCAGCCCACAACACCTGCACCCTGCAACACCCCAGCCCACAACACCTGCACCCTGCTACATCTCAGCCCTCAACACCTGCACCATGCAATGTTCTCACCCTGCAACATCGACACCAGCTCAACCTGGCAGGGGACCAGAGGTGCTGGCCGGGGGTGTTGATTGCTTCTCTTTTCTCCCTTGCCAGACTCAGTAGAGGAAGCTGAGACCGAGCAGCTGCAGGAACAAGGTGGGTTTTGCCGGTGGCTCAGGCTTCCTCTGGTTATGAGCTGGGTCTTGGGGTAATGCCGGGGGAGGTGACAGAGCTGAGCACGGTGGGCATTGGGTGCGGCTGTCACCCCTCTGTGGTGTGGGCTGGGGGCTTGACGGAGGTCGCCTGAGGTGGGCCTGAACCTCCCATCCACTGTGGCACTGGAGGCCGTGGGGTCCCACACTTCTTCCAATGAACATGCTGGACCCCGCCTGGTCCCCGACCGAGGTGGAGCGTCCTTTCCACTGCTTGGGCCCACTTGTAGCTGTGGGTTCCTTTCTCATGACCTGGAGAAGCTGCAGCTCCCTTCTGCTCTGCCTCAGAGGTGGGAGGCCACACTGCCCTCAGCGGGTGGCAGAATTCAGAGCCTTAGGTTGCAGGGGCCTCAACTGAGGTCCCTCAAGGGTCTGCTCCTTCCTGAGGGGCTGATTCAGGGAGACCCTCCCATCTCCCCTCTACAGCTCTGTCTCTTCCCCTCACACAGGGTCCGCATGGGGAGAGCCTGGGGATGTGGACACCCCAAGGGCCCTCGAAGTTCCCTGGGAATGGGATCCATCCCAGTACATCTGGGACGCAGGCAGGAGGTCCCAGAGGAGGCCAGGAAGCCAGTGGGGAAGGGAAAGCTGTTGTAGGTTTGCCTGGGGGAGGGGGTGGATCCACCCTCTGCCGAAGTCCCTGGAGCAAAGGCCAGTGGCTCTCCAGCTGCCCCCAAGGCCAGGGTAATGGCTGGGAGGGGCTGTTTGCCTCTGCCGGGCGGGGGAGATTTCTTAGCTAATCTAGTGTAGTCAAGTCAGACATTTGCCTCTAAATCATATTTAATTTTTTTTTTAATTCCAAGGCTTTACAGATGAATAAGGAGACAGTTTGTATTGAAAATATTTTTTACATGTGAGCTTGAAACAGAGAGTCTATTTAAATCTAGATTCTTTCCTTCCCAGTAATGTCTCCTTTCGTCTCAGGTTTTCCAACAGGAAATGCGCTTGTTTGCTCACCTCTGGGAGGGGGCTTTGGCTGGGAATCCACCAAAGCCAGCAGGCGCCAGCCGGCTGCATGGGCAGCCTGGCCTTTGTTAACCCTTTAGGAACTGCGGGCTTCAGGTTTTCAGACCGTCCAAGGTGAAGGTGGCCACAGGAGCCTGGAAGCTTTCCCATCCTTCCTGCAGGGATGGTCCATTTCCCTGCATGGAGCTGGGTACACGGCTACAACATCCCTGTCCTCTGCCATGGGTGGCTTTACCAATTTTGCATAGCAGCTTTTGAGCTGATCAGTAGCTCTGACTGGCTGTTGAGGATTTCATGGATTCCTGTACCCCATCGGGGGGCCCAGTATGCTGACAAAAATTACATTTGTACTTGTAGTGCTGCATATACATGGGTCCGATTAGAAGGCTTTGATTCTTTCTAAAGGGAAAGGCATCTCTGAGGGATCACTGAGCTGACACATAGTCTCCTAAAACCATGCTGTCAGGTGGGTGACAAAGGAGGACAGGAGGGTGATTTTGTGGGAGAGTCGGGCCACGGGCCTGCGTTCTCTCTGTCCCCACAGTACCGGAGTTCCTACGTGCTCCAGGCCCTGGGTTTGCATTGCACATACTACTCAAGGGCTCATGGCCAGCCGGCGGGGCAGTATCGTCTGGAAAGTGCTGTGCCAGGGACACAGAGGCCGGGGATGCTAGGACCCTGCCCCCGGTGGACCCAGGACTCACTGCTGGACTCTAATCTGTCTAGGTGTTTTTGTGACTTGCAGAAATACCTCCACCTTGCCTGAGCCCGGAGCCACAGGAGACCCTGCAGAAGGTGAAGAATGTTCTGGAACAATGCAAGACCTGCCCAGGCTGCCCCCAGGAGCCAGCGTCCTGGGGTCTCTGTGCGGCATCCAGCAATGTGAGCTTGCAGGACCCCGAGGAGCCCCCCTTCTGCTTGGAAGCCAAGGATGACTGGGAGGACCCAGAGGCCCTGAGCTCACTACTGCTGTTCCTGAACGCCCCTGGGTACAAGACCAGCTTCCGTGGCCTGTATGGTGTGGCGCTGCCATGGCTGAGCAGCATGTTCCGCAGCTTCAGTGACGAGGAGGAGCTGGCTGGGCACCTAGCACGGGCCCGCGGGGCGGCCAAGAAAGCTGGCCTCCTCATGGCCCTGGCCAGGCTCTGCTTCCTCCTGGGGCGGCTGTGCAGCAGGAGGCTCAAGCTGTCCCAGGCCCGGGTGTACTTTGAGGAAGCGCTGGGGGCCCTGGAGGGCAGCTTCGAGGACCTGTTCCTGGTGGTGGCTGTGTACGCCAACCTGGCCAGCATTTACCGGAAGCAGAAGAACCGGGAGAAGTGTGCACAGGTGGTGCCCAAAGCCATGGCCCTGCTCCTGGGGACGCCCGGCCACATCTGCAGCACCGAGGCGGAGGGGGAGCTCCTGCAGCTGGCGCTGCGGCGGGCGGTGGGTGGCCAGAGCCTGCAGGCCGAGGCCCGGGCCTGCTTCCTGCTGGCCAGGCATCACGTGCACCTCAAGCAGCCCGAGGAGGCCCTGCCCTTCCTAGAGCGGCTGCTGCTTTTGCACAGGGACTCGGGAGCCCCAGAGGCTGCATGGCTCTCAGACTGCTACCTACTCCTGGCTGACATCTACAGCCGCAAGTGCCTGCCCCACCTGGTGCTGAGCTGTGTCAAGGTGGCCTCATTGCGGACACGGGGCTCGCCGGCCGGCTCGCTGAGGAGTGTGAACCTCGTGCTCCAGAACGCCCTCCAGCCCCACAGCCTCCCCGCCCAGACTTCCCACTACCTCAGGCAAGCGCTGGCCTCCCTGACGCCGGGCACGGGCCAGGCGCTGCGCAGCCACCTCTACGCCAGCTTGGCCCAGCTGTACAGACACCACGGCTGCCACGGCCCGGCCATCACCTTCATGATGCAGGCAGTGGAAGCCAGTGCTGTTGCTGGAGTCCGTGCCATCGTGGACCACCTGGTGGCCCTGGCCTGGCTGCACGTGCTTCATGGGCAGAGCCCGGTGGCCCTGGACATCCTGCAGTCTGTCCAGGATGCGGTGGTGGCCAGCGAGGACCAGGAGGGCGTGATTGCCAACATGGTGGCCGTGGCTCTGAAGAGGACCGGCCGGACGAGGCAGGCAGCGGAGGGCTACTACTGCGCCCTGCGGGTGGCTCGGGACCTGGGCCAGCAGAGGAACCAGGCAGTGGTGCTGGCCAACTTCGGGGCCCTGTGCCTGCACGCGGGTGCCAGCAGGCTGGCCCAGCACTACCTCCTGGAGGCTGTGCGGCTGTTCTCGAGGCTGCCCCGTGAGGAGTGTGGCCGGGACTTCACCCACGTGCTCCTGCAGCTGGGTCACCTCTGCACCCGCCAGGGCCCGGCCCAGCAGGGCAAGGGCTACTATGAGTGGGCCCTTCTGGTCGCCGTGGAGTTGGGCCACGTGGAGAGTGAGTGCCCCGGTTCCTCCTGCGTGCCTTCCGGGGCCACTCGGGTCAGGGCATACCTGGGGTTTGTGATTCAGACACAAGCGGTGGTTTTTCCACCATCGAAAGTGCTGAGTCATGGCAAACAGCAGATGTTGGCAAGCGCCCTGGAGACAGGCAGTTCCCACACAGGGCCAGGCCCTCTGGGCCCTATTCGGGGAACCAGCTCTTCCCGGTTTGCCCAGGGACCATCCTGCCTTGAGCACTGAAAGTCCTGCATGCTGGGAATCCCTGAAGTCTGGGCAACGGGCGCTTCCAGACATAACCCTGGAAGCGAGGCAGGCTCCGCTGAGCTGGGGCTTGGGGCCCCTCCATGAGCCAGGCCCTGAACGCCGGTGCTTGTGCCCATGTTATCTGCTTGACATCTCGGCAGCCCTGTGCACCTGTCATCCCACTTCACAGAGGACGCAGGGGCGGGTGGTTACCCAAAGCCGCAGAGCAGTTTATGCAAAAGCAGCTCGTTGTGCAGAGTGTGCCAGGCCCCACCCACAAATGGGGCTTGTGGGGTCCTTGGGTGGCAGGGGCTGAGCGTGGGAAAGTGAGCTTCAGGCCAGAGAAGCCACAAAAGGGTGAGTGGCGTGATGGCGGGGCAGCTCTTGGTCCCGGGTTAGGGAAGCCTCTTTAGTCTGGGACCAGAGGGTTGAGAAGATTTAGTCAAGTATTAGGTGGTAGGTGAGGGGCTGGTGGTGTAGCCTGTGTGAAGGCCCAGGGGTGAGTGAGGAGGGGTGTGTGAGCGGGGGTGTGATGGGGGTGAGTGAGCGGGGATGTGATGGGGCTGAGTGAGCAGGGGTGTGAGCGGGTGAGCGGGGATGGGTGGGGTGTAAGTGGGGGTGAGTGAGCAGGGCCTATGCAGGGAGGTACAGAGTTGGGCGTGGGTGGGTTGGGTGCTGGATGGTGAGAAGCTCTGCTGGAGAGCTAAGCAGGGCCTGGGGCCTCAGGCTGTGGCTTGGCCTTTTCCCCAAGGGCACTGGGGAGCCATGGAGTGCTGTAGAATAGTCACGGCAGCCTGAGCAGTGAATGGACAGTAGGTGGGCAGGGCTGCCCGAAATCTGGGCCAGAGAGGATAGATGAGGAAGTTGAGTCTGGGGAAATGGCCGAGACACGGGGTACTGTTGCAGGTCCCCTCTGCCTTGCAGCGCTTTTTCCCTCCTCCCAGGATGGACGTCATGGCATAGTGAGACCACTCAGAGGTGCCACCTGTGGCCTGGCCCGGAGTCCCAGGGGCTGTGGCCAAATCTGCCCATTTCCCAGCACTGGCCTGGCACCCACTCCTGGCCTGGGAGGGACGAGCTTTTGGAAAGGACCGTGTGAAGGGGCCCCGGTCCCACACATCTGCCCAAGGAGGGGTGGGGGGGTTAAGACCCAAGCTTCTTCCCCAGGGCCATTCTCTGACTGGAAGGAGACCCTCCAGGAACCCAGCACCCCAGCCCCCACTGCAGCCGCCGGTGGGTCCTAGCACAATAGCCTGTGGCACCTCCACCTACGAGGCCCTCCCCGGGGTGCTGGGGGATTCAGACTTGGAAATGCAGGCCAGGGGATGGGATCATGCTTCCCCGTCTCCCCACCATGGGTGGAACAGCCGAGGAGACTGAGGGTGGGGCTGATACCGCACGTGCTTACTTGGGGTCATTTTTGAGTCACTTTTGGTAGTTTGTGTCTTTCTAGGAGTTTGGCTGTTGCGTCTAGATGATCTGATTTGTTGGCGTACAATTGTTCGTAGGGTTTTCATGGAATCCTTTTATTTCTGTCAGGCCGGCAATAATGTTCCCTCTTTCATTTCTGATTTTAGAAACTTGGGTTTTTAATTTTTAATTTATTTATTTTTATTAGAGTTGGGGTCTCGTCATGCTCCCCCAGGCTGGTCTTGAATGCTGGCCTCAAGCGATCCTCCCACCTCAGCCTCACAGAGTGCTGGGATGACAGGCATAAGCCACGGTGCTCGATCTCTGATTTTAGTCATTTGTGTCCCATCTTTCTTTTCTTGGTCCATCTGGTGAACGATTTGTCAATTTTGTTAATATTTTCGAAAAACCCACTTTTGGTTCTGTTGATTAGCTCTTTTGTTTTTCCATTCTCTGTATTTTTACTTCCCATTTCCACTCTCATGTTTATTATTTTCTTCCTTTTACTCGCTTTGGGTTTAGTTCATTCTTCTTTTTCTAGTTTCTCAAGGTGGAAGGTTAGGTTTTTGATTTGAGATTTTTCTTCTTTCTTTGCATGTAGACATTTATAGTTATACATTGCCCTTTCAGCACTGCCTTAGCTGCATCTTGGAATTTTTGATATGCTGTGTGTGTGTTTTTTTTTTTTTAGACAGAGTTTTGCTCTATTGTCCAGGCTAGTGGTGGACAATCTCGGTGCAGTGGTGCAATCTCGGCTCACTGCAGCCTCTACCCGGGTTCAAGCCATTCTCCTGCCTCAGCCTCCCGAGTAGCTGGGATTACAGACATGCACCACCACACCTGGCTAATTTTTGTATTTTTTTTTGTAGAGACGGGGGTTTCACCATGTTTCCCAGGCTAGTCTCAAACTCCTGGACTCAAGTGATCCTCCCGCCTCGGCCTCCCACAGTGCTGGGATGACAGGCTTGAGCCATCGTGCTGGCCCGTGCTGTGCATTTGTTTTCATTCTTCTCAAATTAGTTTTCAGTTTCCCCGATGGTGTCTTCTTTGACTCACTGGTTGTTTAGGAGTGTGTCATTTCCACATATTTTTGACTTTCCCAAATCTCCTTCACTGTTAATGTCCAGTTTCACGCCAGTACAGCTGAAGAACACCCCTGCTTCGGTCTCAGTCCTTTCCCATTCACGGAGGCTCGTTGTGTGGCCTGGCACGTGGTCTGTCTTGGGGAATGTCCCGTGGGTGCTTGAGAGGACTGTGTATTCTGCCGTTGTTGGGTGGCATGTGTGATAGATGTCCACTCGGCGTACCTGGTTTCTGGTGTTCATCTCCGGAATGTTGCTGACACTAGAAAATCAGAAGCTTTCCACTGTTCCCAGCGCCCTGGCTTTGGGAGAGGCCTGTGGGTTTGGAGCCTGGCTGCACGGGAGGAGCATGTGCGGGAATGCCAGGGGCCGGCTTTGAACCCCATTCCCCCAACATGATGCCGTGTGCAGCAGACGTGATGCTTGGCTTTGCTCCCTCAGGGTTCCATCTGCAACAGGGGCTACTTGTGTCCCTGGCCTCATCAGCTCGGACTGAAGGTGGCCCTGGTCCTGGCCAGAGGGGCTTTGTGAAGCAGAAACAGATGGCCTGGTGCAGGGGTCGAGCCTGGCCAGGACCTCACCCCTGGGAGTTGTAAAGAAGGCCAGCCTCTACCATGGGCATCTGCACCAAGCTGTGCCCATGTCACGGTGTGCTCGGTGGCTGCCCTTGCACGGGTGCCTGGCCTGTCCGCGCTCAGGCTCCTCGCCTATGGGGCCCAGGCTCACAGAGGTGTGAAAGAGGCAAGCACACCACAGGGACCTCTGAGCCCAGCCAGCCTCGCTTCGATGCTGGGAGGCTGACGTCTTCCTTTTTGTCTTCCGCCCAGGCCAGCTGCGGGCCGTCCAGCGGCTGTGCCACTTCTACAGTGCCGTCATGCCCAGCGAGGCCCAGTGTGTCATCTACCATGAGCTCCAGCTCTCCCTGGCCTGCAAGGTGGCCGACAAGGTGCTGGAGGGGCAGCTCCTGGAGACCATCAGCCAGTTCTACCTGTCCCTGGGCACTGAGCGGTGAGGACTGGCTCTGTGGTGGTGGGGGCGGGGGGAGGGGGCAAAGGGGGCGGGTGGGGCAGGGCGGGGCAGGGGCACAGGGAAGCTGGCCCAGGGCCCCAGCAGCCCCTCTCCTTGGGATCATTTGGTTCCTTGGCATTGGATGCTTTGAGCTGGGGGGCCTGGGGTTGTCCCAGGGCTGCTGATGATCCGTGAGTCCCAGCTGGAGCCTCCCTTGTTGGGTGACACGTCTTCCCATCCCTGCTTCCACACCTCCCCAAAGGTCATCTCAACCCCAGCAGTGGCAGTACGTGCATTCTGGGCTGTTCTTCCTACCGAGGTGGTTTTTGTCATCTGACCTCTGCCTGCCCCGAGTCTTCACTCCTGGCCTTCATCTGTGCCCTTAAATGTGACCACAGCAGCCACCTGTGGCTTCTCTCCCACAGAAGACAGAGCCAGTCGTATCACCTGCTTCCCTGGGGCAGGGTTTCAAGGTCTCACGTCCCACCTGTGGCCCACTTGGCTCCCCTGGAGCATCCTGACCTGGTGGGGTAACCACGGCCCTGGCCACCCCACCCACAGGGCCCAGTGACATTGCTGCAGTCACACCCCTTCGACTCACCGAGAGAGCAGGGAAGGAACCAGATTCCACAGGGACCCAGGAGATTGGCTCCAGTCTTGGCCTCAGGTTCACAGCAGGAAAATGGGCCAGTGTGTTAGAGCCATGCTTCTCAAAGTGTGGTCCCTGGACCAGCAGAGCAGCATCCATGTCACCCAGGAGCTTGTGGCAAGTGGGAGTTCTAGGGCCCGCCCCAGGCCTGTGGAACCAGAAGCTCTGGGGGCAGGCCAGCAAGCTATACGGACAGGCCTCCTGGTGACTGTGATGCGTGCACACCTTGAGAACCATTGGCCTGGATAGCATCTGAACACTAATGGCTCCTGGTGCATCTGGAGAAGACACAGGCCATGTCTGGGATGCGGGGGAGATGGACTAGCACGCTCCCCCTGCCACAGGGCAGCATGATGCCCAGTTCCCTCAGAAGGATGTCCTTCATCTTTCCCGTGCCGTGTGTGTTCACCCCCACCCTCTCAGCAGCCTGGGAAGGGCAGGACACTGCACACACAAGAGGGCCATTCCCAGTCCCATTCCAGATTCATCTGTCACCAGACCCATGGGAGGAGGCAGACTGGTTCCAGGAGGATAAGAGACCTTGTTCTGACACCTGTGTCTGATTCCAGGGCCTACAAATCCGCACTGGACTACACCAAACGGAGTCTGGGGATTTTCATTGACCTCCAGAAGAAAGAGAAGGAGGCGCATGCCTGGCTGCAAGCAGGAAAGATCTATTACATCTTGCGACAGAGCGAGCTGGTTGACCTGTACATCCAGGTGAGTGGTGAGGGAGGCAGGAGGGCCTCTGCACATGTTCACTCTCCATCCATCCATCCATCCATTGATGATGATGATAGATGATCCTTCCATCATCTATTTACCTGTTCATCCTTCCATCCATCCATCATCCATTCATCCATCCATCCATCCATCCTTCCATCATCTACCCATTCACCTATGGGTCCTTCCATCCATCCTTCCATCATCTACCCATTCACCTATGGGTCCTTCCATCCATCCATCCATCCATCCATCCATCCATCCATCCATCCATCATCCATCCATCCATCCTTTCATTATCCATCCATTCACCTGTTCATCCTTCCATCCATCCATCCATCATCCATCCATCCATCCATCAGGCATCCATCCTTCCATCATCCATCCATTCACCTGTTCGTCCTTCCATCCATCCATCCATCATCCATCCATGCATCCATCCATCCATCAGGCATCCATCCTTCCATCATCCATCTATTCACCTGTCATCCTTCCATTCATCCATCCATCATCCATCCATCCATTCATCCATCATTCATCCATTCTTTTATCATCCATCCATTCACCCATCCATCCATCCATTCACCTGTTTGTCCATCCATCCATCCATCATCTATCCATCCATCATCTATCCATCCATCATCCATCCATCCTTCCATTTATCCATCCATCCATCATCCATCCATCCATTCATTCATCCATTCATCCATCCTTTTATCATCTATCCATTCACCTGTTCTTCCATCCATCCATTTATTCATCCATCGTTCCATCATCCATCCATTCACCTGTTGATCCTTCCATCATCCATCCATCCATCCATTTATCCATTTATCCATCCATCCATCCTTCCATCATCCATCCATTCACCTGTTCATCCTTCATCCATCCATCATCCATCCATTCACCCATCCATCATCCACCATCCTTCCATCACCCATCCATTCACCTGTTTGTCCACCCATCCATTTATCCATCAATCATTCATCCATCCACCCACCCATCTACCCATTAATCCATCCCTCCATTCATTTGTCTGTCCGTCCATTTGTTTATCCATACATTCATCTATCCACCCATCTATCCATCCATCCATCCATATGTACATACATACATCATCCACCCTCCACCCATCCATCCATACATTATCCACCCACCCATACATACACACATCATTCAACCCATCCATCCATCCATCCATCCACCCATCCATCCATCTGTCCGTCCGTCCATCTGTCTGTCAATCCATCCATCCATCCATGCATCCATCTATCCACTTACTCATCCGTTCATCCATTCATCTGCTCATCCATCCATCCATGTGCCTATACATCTGCTCATCCATTTATCCATCCATCCACTCATTCCTAAGCCACTGCTGAGCACCTGTTGTATGCTTTTCCCCTCTCTCCCGCTGGTTCCCTCATATCCTCCCCCAATGGCCAGCATCTTCTCCCTGAGGGCAGAGGCACAGCCCCTCACAGTGCCCAGCACCTGCTGGTATACAGCACATGCTCAAATGATGTGTCCTCTCAGTTAACACACAGAAGAACTTGCTCCAAGCAACATGTGGCAAATCTCCTTACAAAATGCATCTGTCATAGCAGCGGTTTTCAGAGGCTTTCCCAAACCCAGTGTGATCTGGAACAAACTGGGAAGCCCAAGAGCCTGGTGAAGCTTTTGTTTTTGAGCACCTGCTGTATACCTCCTTGAGCTGAGGAGAAGGATCAAGAGCTCATGGCCAAGAAGGGACCAGCCCACCCACAAACACTGTTGATGTGGGGTCCTGAGCTGTGGCAGGGATGTGGCAATGCAGAAAGGAGCCAGGGCATGGGCTCCCAGCAATCTGGGGGCCACGGAGGCTGGTTTGAGTGCAGGGGGAGTGGGCTAGGGCTAGCCCTGGTGGCAGGATTCACAGGTGTCAGGTTCCTGGGCTGTAGCTGCACAGTCACCTCCTAGCACTCACGTGCCTGAGGTCATTGTCCCCATGCCAGCGGTGGGGGCGGCCCTAATGCACAGCGTCTGAAAAAGGCTCAGGTGCACCTGCAGTGTGTGAGAGGAAGGAGGCTGGGGGGGGGAGTCCCACCTGGGTGGGCGTGGCCACCTCGCCAGGTGTGGGTCTTGAGGGAACTTCTGCCTCCTTTCAGGTGGCGCAGAATGTGGCCCTGTACACAGGCGACCCCAACCTGGGGCTAGAGCTGTTTGAGGCGGCTGGAGACATCTTCTTCAACGGGGCCTGGGAGCGGGAGAAAGCCGTGTCCTTCTACCGGGTGAGCTGGCCTATGGGCTGATGTGGGTGGGCCCCAGGGGGGCACCTTGAGGGCTGAGGCACAGGTGTGGTCGGGCAGAGGCCTCCCACCTGGAGGCAGGGCCACCCATGCACATGCTTAGTTTCCTAGTGGTTTCACCAGGAATGATATTGACTGTGCCCCCACCGCCCGGGACAAACACTTGGGGCCTGAACACAGCAATGGCCTTACCCTTGCACCTGATGATCTCAAGCAACCTTGAGTGGGAAGTCCCGTCCCCATTTGACAGATGACGAAACTGAGGCTCAGAGAGGCACAAGGACATGTCAAAGGACACACAGCATGCCAGTGGGAGGCCCAGGGCCAGGGCCCAGGTCTCCATGCACCCCGAAGTGGGGACGGCTTCTCCCTTCCTCTGAGCTCACGGTGTGGCTCAGTCCTGGGCACAGATAAATGTGGTGTTTTTAGAGCAGAGAGGAGTGCTGGCTCCCCCCAGGCAGATGCCCGGTGCCCAGGTGGGAGGGGCTGGTCTGAGGCTGCCAGGTGTAGCTGGATGGGCCTCAGGTGACTCTTCAGCCTCCAGTTTGGGTGTCTGAACCGCCCTTTATCTCAGAGCACAGAGCTGTGTCAAGGCCTAGGGGTAGCTGGGGTGTGGGAAGCTCCGAGCACGTGTTTGAGTTCTGAGGAGGGCGCTGGGCAAGGTGGGTGCTGCAGGAAGCCTGACCCCATCTACCTGTGTGGCAGGACCGGGCCCTGCCCCTGGCAGTGACTACGGGCAACCGCAAGGCAGAGCTGCGGCTGTGCAACAAGCTGGTGGCACTGCTGGCCACGCTGGAGGAGCCCCGGGAGGGCTTGGAGTTTGCCCACACGGCCCTAGCACTCAGCATCACCCTGGGTAAGCCCCCTGAGCCCCTGCCCTGCCAGGACCCACACTTTGCCAGAGCTCAGCCTCCAGGTCTGCAGGGCAGGAGCCGAAACAGCTGCCGGATTTTCCTGGTCTCCCGTCCAGGCAGGCAGATCTGCCCAGCTAGCTCCCCCGTCCGGCCGCGGGGCACAGCCCGAGGGCTCTCACGCAGTGCAGAGCTCCCTGCCTGGCTGAGCTCTGCTTCCTGTGCCTCTTTCCCCTGCTGACCACGAGGGCCGCCCAGTGTGCCCTCTGCCTTCCAGACATGCCAGGCATCTCGTTGGTCCCTGCATGTGCCAGGCTGAGTGGCACATTCCCTTTCTCTTGTACCCTTCCCACCCTCATCAACCGCATGGCTCTCTGGCTGATGAAATCCCAGTTCCCCTTCCAGCAGCCTCTTAATGCTGGGCATCTCCCGGTGCTGTGCCAGGGTCGTCTGTCCTCCTCTAGAGAGAGGGAGCCCTGGACAGGCCGCATGCCCCAGTGCCTTGCGCCCCAGGGCCTGGTACACAGGTGTGCAGCCACGTGGGAATGCATTGAATGCAGGCTCCACGGCACTCTCCCTGAAAAGGGGAGGACACCGGAGACAGCCTGGGTGGGCTTGCACATCTGCAGGGGGACCTGGAGCTCAGGCACGCAGTGACTCCCCAAGGTAGGGGCCTCTGATGATGACACACCCAGGAAGAGTCGGATGTCACGTCTGTGGGTTGCCTGGAGCCCTGGTGCCCAGGAGCACCTGGGCTGCGTGCCTTTTGGGCTCTCCTGGTTAAAAACAGTGAACAAAGGCAGGTGGCTCTGTGTAGGCACAGAGCTGGGCCATCCAAGTCTGAGTCTGCCAAAGCCTCACGGTAGACGGGGGCAGGCCTTATTAGTTCTGCTTTGCAGATGGGAAAGTGAGTCTGGGAGCCCTGAAGGGACTGGCCAGAACTGCCCAGGTGACTGCAGGTGCCTGGAGGCGAGCCAGGTGCTGCCTGGGGTCTGCATGCCTGCTCCTGAGGGTCCTGTGCCCTGCCTGCCCCAGGGAGCCATGTCCTCACACCTGCCCCCTTGGCCTGCACCCCAGGGGACCGGCTGAACGAGCGTGTGGCCTACCACCGGCTGGCCGCCCTGCAACACCGGCTGGGCCATGGCGAGCTGGCAGAGCACTTCTACCTCAAGGCCCTGTCGCTCTGCAACTCGCCGCTGGAGTTTGACGAGGAGACCCTGTACTACGTGAAGGTGTACCTGGTGCTCGGTGACATCATCTTCTACGACCTGAAGGTGGGTGGGGAGGGGCTGGGCTCAGGGTCTTCCCAGCCCCCTTGGAGTGAAATCTCCACCCAGACCCCAGAGGCCTGGGTTCCAGCCTTCCTTAAGAATGGCCCAGTGGCCTCCCTGGAGCGCTGCACCCGGCTGGAGGAGCCGGCAAGGTTAGCAGACACAACCCAGCTCCCGAGCTGGCCAGGCCCCGCCCTCAAGAACTCAGCCTCAGCCAGGGAGGCTGATACATGAGCGGGCAATGGTGGCCTCTGGGTAAAGAAGGGAGATTGTAGTCAGGGGGGCCCTCCTGGAGGAGGTGACACCAAAGCTGAGTCTTGACAGTCAAGTGTCAAGTTGTATTTAACAAAGAAAACAGGGTAGGGAGAAGGACATTTGGGGGGACGGCATCATCCTCACATTGAATCCATGTTGCAACATCCAACCCAAATCCCGGCGCCTCCTCTAGGAAGCCTGCCCAGGGTGCCAGCCTGCACTGAGCAACTCCTTCCTGGAGTCCCAAGACACCTTGAATCTTCACATCACCCAGGCAGGGTGGGGCAGGGCCGGTGTCTTACCACCTGCTTCACAGACAGGGAAACCCCAGTTCAGGGCGGGTGCAGTGGGGCTGAGGCCTTGCTGGTCGGGTCTGTCTCGAGGGGAGGTGCTGGGACCTGTGCTCCCTCTGCCCCCAGCCCTGCAGGGGTGGAGAACTGGGACTGGCAGACTCGGACCTGGGGTGTCCCCACCCCCTTGCCCAGCAGGTGCCCGCCCCTACTCAGCATCACACTGGCACTGCATCGGTGCTCCTTGTGGGCTGAGGGTCCAGGGCACTCCAGTCCAGGGACTGAGCTCTTGGGGGCCTTAGAACAACATGAGGAGCTGGGGCAGCCCTAAGACCCCGCCCCGTATCCCCCACCGCAGGCCTGGGGCTGCCAGGGAGGCCCCCGCCCAGTGCTGGTGACACCTGGTGGTCAGAAGCAGTCCCTGTGGCCTCCCAAGTCCCAGCCAGACGGGGAGGTGCCAGGTGTCAGGCCCAGAGGGACACTGCTCACCGCTCAGGGGCTCGCCTGGGACTCAGGGGACAGGCCTCCCAGAGGGGCCTTTATCTCTCTTAGTCATGCCTGCCACCCACTCCGCCCACCCAGGAGGAAGGAAAGGACCAAGTAGTCCCTGAGAGGCCAAAGTCCATGGCTGGGGTCGGGGGGCAGAGGCCTCCTTCACCTCCTTCCCATGCACAGCCCTCTGGGCCTCATGGTGACTGTGCTGTCAGTGCACGCCAGCTTCCCACCGGGAGGCCCCCTTAGAATTCCCCCAGGGCCGCTGTCTTTCCAAGGCCACACCCTCCTCCTCGTGTAGGAGGCACTGGACCCAGGGCCCAGAGAGGTGGGAGAGAAAGCCTGGTTGGATGGGGCCTGGAAGGCTGGCAGAGAGGCAGGGGTAAACAGGCATCTTTGCCCATTGCCTCTAAAATGGGGTCCCCTTTAGTCTACACGTGAGAGTGAGCCCTGGAATAGGGTGGATTAGGTGTGTTCTGGCTCAGCCTGCCACCCACTAGCTGCTGCACACACTACAGGCACATGCAAATGCACACACACGCACGAGCACACATGCACACTCAGGCACAGGCACACACACACAGGCACAGGGACACACACACAGGCACAGGGACACGCACACAGAGACACATGCACACACATGCACATGCACACATGGGCACACATGCGCGCACAGGCACACACAGAGACACATGCACACATATGGACATGCACACACAGGCACACAGAGACACATGCACACATGGACACGCACACGCAAATGCACACAGGCAAACACACAGGCACAGGCACAGGCCCATGCACAGACACGGACATGCACATGCAAATGCACACAGGCAAACACACAGGCACAGGCACAGGCCCATGCACACACACGGACACGCACATGCAAATGCACACAAGCACACACACACAGGCACACGCACACACGGACATGCACACACAAATGCACACAAGCGCACACGGACACACACACGCAAATGCACACAGGCACACATGCACACACAGGCACATGCACATACAGGCACACGCACACACAGGCACACACACACGCAAATGCACACAGGCACACATGCACACACACAGGCACACGCACACACACGGACATGCACACACAGGCACACACACAGGCACACGCACACACGGACATGCACACGCAAATGCACACAAGCACATGCACACAGGCACATGGACACGCACACGCAAATGCCCACAGGCACATGCACACACAGGCACATGCACACGCAAATGCACACAGGCACATGCACACTCAGGCACACGCACACACACAGGCACATGCAAATGCACACAGGCACATGCACACACACGGACACGCACATGCAAATGCACACAAGCACACGCACACACAGGCACACGCACACGCAAATGCACACAGGCACACGCACACACAGGCACATGCACACACAGACACATATGCTTTGGCTGGCTCCTTCCTGTTTAGTTGGAATGCCCCCCCTTCAGGAAGCCCTTGCCTCCCACCCCAGGCTGAGTCTGGGGCCTCCTGGGCCCCCCACAGGCTCCTGGGCTTCCCTCTGCCACAGCCCTGGCCACCCTGTGTAGTCAGTGTTCACTCCCAGGTCCCCCAGACTGGGAGCAGGGATGTTAGGCTCAGCCATGCACCCAGCATAGAGTCCAGTGTTCGGTGCGGCTGGGGGGCATTGGATGAGCAGTGAGGGTGACTCGGGCCCTTCTTGCGCCCCTGCTCCGTGTGTGGGGCGGGGCAGTGAGGGCATGGGCTGCTGCATCTTGGACTTTGTCCTTGGCCCTGGGAGCCGTCTTGAGATGGTGAAGGGGAACGGGCCAGGCATGGGTCTTAGAGAGGTCCCTCGGGTGACCCCCGTGTGGAGGAGGCGCCTGGGGAGAAGCTGGGTGGAGGATGGGAGGGTCAAGGAGGAGGTCTGGGAGGTGGCATCCCAACCCGGGGATGGTGAGTTTGAGACACAGATGCATTGAAAATGGGTGTGGATGTCTGGGGCATCACACTCCGTCAATATTTCAGGGAAGATTCCCAGAGAGGACACCTGGGAGATGCTTTTGTACCTGGCCCGGCCTGTGGAGGGCCTGGAAATGGTCAGCATGGACAGGGGCCAGAGGGAAGCCTGGGTCACTCGACGCTGTGCCCCTGCTATGGCTGGGAGCCACGGGTCCTGCATGGAACTCTCAGAGCAGGCAGGATCCGCCCCAACCTCAGCCCACAGGGAAAGCAGCCACCGCCTGCAGAGAGGGTGGGGCTGGGACAGCAGGCTTGGGGTGAGTGGGGTGTAGGGACAACCAAGAAGCCTTCCAGGGGTTGCCAAGGCCGTCTCCACCTCCTGCAGCTGAGCTCACAGCAGTGTCACAGGCTTCGGGGCTCATGGGGTGAGCCAGCATTGGCTGGACATGGGGAATGACCTGGGCACAGGAATGGCCTCTGGGGAGACGGGCTCCGAGTCCCCCTTTTGCGTGGCCTGTCCCCTTCAGGACCCGTTTGATGCAGCCGGGTACTACCAGCTGGCACTGGCGGCCGCCGTGGACCTGGGCAACAAGAAGGCACAGCTGAAGATCTACACGCGGCTGGCCACCATCTACCACAACTTCCTCCTGGACCGTGAGAAATCGCTCTTCTTCTACCAGAAGGCCAGGACCTTCGCCACAGAGCTCAACGTCCGCAGGGTCAACCTGCCTCCTCTGCCACTCTGCGGGTGGGCCCCTTGGTTGGCCCCCAGCCACCCTCGCTGAGGACAGCGTCCAAGGGAGTGGGTTTTGTGCAAGGGGCGGGGGTCTCCTGCCTCTCCCGGTGTCTCCGGTGGCTCATATTCTGGGAAATGGAGGCACGAATGCAGGGGTCAAATAGCAATAAATTGGTTTTTTTTTTTTGCAATAACTTATCGAAGTCACCAGGGCATCCTTCCCTAGTGTGCTTCCTGGGGCGTGTCTAGGGGCCAGCTCCCTTCCCTGGGGACAGCCCTGCTGCTATGTCCTGATCTTGGGTATGAGAAGGACCCCGAGTCCAACAGACCTGTGCCAGGTCACCAGGAGCCAGGGTTTACTTGGCGGCCAGAGGGGAGATGGTGGTGGAACTCCCTGGGCAGCTCGCTGCTCGGAGCTTTTGCCATAGGTCTCGTGCCACCCTTGCCTTTAATCCTCAGGCCACTGTGCCCGGAGGTGGGGGCTGCTAGTGCCCCCATTCGCCATTGAAAAAATAGAGGCACAGAGAGGTTAGGTGTCTGGCCCACAATCACACAGACGCAGAGCCCAGTGCGCTGACCACCACACCACACTGCTGGCCTGCTGCCAGGAAGGTGTCCCCCATTAGGACCCAAGGTCAGCTCCTGGACCTCTCTTGTGGTGTCAGGAGAGCCACAGGCCAGTGAGGGTGGCCCAGGGGATCCCCCACTAAGTGTCCTATGGTCCCAGACTTGGCTGGGCTGAGCCTGGCCATTCCCACCTCCAGCCACTGGTCAGCCCTGCGGGCAGTAAGATGCAGAGATCTCTGCCTGTGTAGACGCTGCTGCCCAGTGTTGAAAGCCTCTTCTGGGCTGCCCCCCAGTCCTCCCCACGTACCCCTCCCCTTCCTGCTCCCGACCCTCATCTCCGTCTCCAGGAATCCCAGGTTTTCCTTCTTGGAATCTCTTGGTTCCAGGAAACACGGCTCACGCGGTCTCTTTGCCAGTTTACAAGGAAACCGAGGTTCAGAGACTGTGGGTGCCCCACGTGATTCTCACAAACACTGCACTCTCCCAGGCCCCTCTTTTAAACACTTTTTAAATGAGGCGACATTCACATCGCATGCGATTAACTATTTCAACGCGAATCATGTGGTGGCATTTGTGCATTCACAGTGCTGTGCAACCACCCACGCCATCTAGTTTCAAAATGCATTCATCTCCCCAGAAGAAACCTCCCGTCCTCATTAAGCAGTTACCCCTCCTTGGTATCCCCCAAGCCCCTCTCCTGCGGTCCGGAGAGACACTTGCCAGTGGGCGGAGCTCTGATAATAAGGAATCAGGCACCCACTGCTGGTCCAGGCCTGGGTTGGTTTTCCACCCAGCAGAGGTGGCAGAGCCAGGAGGGTCTGGGAGCGCTGCAGGGGAGCCCCATGCTTGCCGCCGGAGCCCTGCCCCGAGCCTCCCCACCAGGGGGCAGCAGAGAGCTTTCCAGAACCGGCCGCGGGGCTGGCGGGCAGCAGAGGCTCAGAGCTGCTGACAAACCTCATGTTGACCCCAGACCGCTGTCTCTGTGGGTTGGGCTTGGGAATTGGAGAGGAGGCCGCGTGATTGGAAACATGAAGACGGCACGGCCTGGCTGGAGCAGCGGGAAGCGCCGTCACGGTTACTGAGGACACAGACCTCCTGCCAGCCGGGCCGGGTCTGCAGCCATTCCTCTCGGGGTGGGGTCTGCAGGTCCGGGTTGCTCTCGGCCCCCGACCTGCCTCAGAGTCCCAGGGGCTTTGGGACTGTGCCTCCCCATTTCCACCCACCCTGGCTGGTGCCATGAGGGGGCCTGGATCCTGGGATCCTGTTCCTCTCAGTCAGCAGCGCCTGGGGGACGAGAGGAAACAGTGGGTCTTCAAGCCCCACATTCAAATCCCCGCCCACCACTCACAGTCTGGAGGTTCAGGGTGAGGGAGTTGATTTCTCTGAACCCCAGTTTGGTCACCACTAAAATGAGGCCGACACACTGGGGCAGAGTGCCGGCCCCAGGGCTAATAGAGGCCTGTTTCCTACTAACAATACTTCTTACTCCTAGGAAAAGCTCCAACAACCACACGCTACGCAACATTCAACCCAGGTCAACTTGTCAGAGGCGTTGGAACCAGAGCAACTCCATCTTGAACAGGAGCTGGGTAAAGTGAGGCTGAGACCTGCCGGGCTGCATTCCCAGGAGGTTAGGCATTCTAAGTCATAGGATGAGATATGAGGTCGGCACAAGATACAGGTCATAAAGACCTTGCTGATAAAGCAGGTTGCAGTAAAGAAGCCGGCCAAAGCCCACCAAAACCAAGATGGCCACGAGAGTGACCTCTGATTGTCCTCACGGCTCATTATGTGCTAATTAGAATGCATTAGCTGCTAAAAGACACCCCCACCAGCACCATGACAGTTTACAGATGCCATGGCAACGTCTGGAGGTTACCTTATATGATCTCAAAAGGGAGGGGAGAAACTCTCAGTTCTGGGAATTGCCCACCCCTTTCCTGGAAAACTCATGAATAGTCCACCACTTGTTTAGTGTATGATCAAGAAATAACCATGAAAATGGGCAACCAGCAGCCTTTGGGGCCGCTCTGCCTATGGAGTAGCCATTCTTTTTTTTTTTTTTTTTTTTGAGATGGAGTCTCACTCTGTTGCCCAGGCTGCAGTGCAGTAGCGTGATGTCAGCTCACTACAACCTCCGCCTCCCAGGTTCAAGCAATTCTTCTGCCTCAGCCTTCCTAGTAGCTGGGATTACAGGCACCCGCCACCACGCCCAGCTAATTTTTTGTATTTTAGTAGAGACAGGGTTTTGCCATGTTGGACCAGGATGGTCTCGAACTCCTCACCTCAGATGATCCACCTGCCTCGGCATCCCAAAGTTATGAGATTACAGGAGTGAGCCACTGCGCCTGGCCGGAGTAGCCATTCTTTTATTCCTTTTCTTTCCTAATAAATTTGCTTTCACTTTATGGACTCGCCGTGAATTCTTTCTTCTGTGAGATCCAAGAACCCTCTCTTAGGGTCTGGATCAGGACCCCTTTCCAGTAACCAACTTGCTTAACCTTCGTCTCTTTATCTGTAACCAAATATAAAGCCTACCCCGAGATTCCAAGAGTGAAGAGAGAACGCATGGGAAACGAGGGGCACAGAGTTGGTGTGCAGAACCAGGCAGCCAGTCCCTTCGTTTTGTGGTGGGTGGAGGTCAGGGCTCGGCTGGCTGAGGCCTAAGCCCACTGGTCTCCAGCCCTGCTCTGCCCTTCGGAGGCTGGTTCCCAGGCAACAACCACCGCAACAACAACCCCCTTCAGCAGAGTGGGCATGAGATGAAGAGATGTCCAGTGGGCACGTGCCCAGCCCTGTGCAGCCAATGGTCTCACAGCCCAGAAGCCAGCTGCCCTGATTTTAGAGGGAGGCGGCCATGACCCCCGGGTTGACTCAGTCACCTTCCCACACACATTCAGCACACGCCCACTGCACCGGCTGCAGAAACTGCCTCGGGCAGGTGCAGGGAACTCCAGGAGTGTTCCAGGGACTGCAGCTGAAATCACACTCCTTGTTGGGGTCCCTGGAGACTCTCCCCTGAACACAGAAGGAAAGAGCCTTGCCCAGGGTCACACAGCCCCCTCTTCTGACTCAGAGGCAAGGGAGCTCTGCCCAGCACAGCCGCCTCCACTCTCCTGGAGCCCACGTCCTTCCCTGCACTGGTTCCTCCAGGGGTAAATATCGGCCGAGTCCAGATTGGACTCTCATTTTGGATGAGGGAGCCGAGGCTCAGAGAGGGAGGGTCACCATCCCAAGGGTATGGATGATCAGCATCCCAAGGGAACTGGCTGCCCCTCTGCTGTTCCCTTGAATAGAGAGAGCACCATCTTCACTCAAGAGAACAGCAGGGCCAGCCAGTTCTAGGCAGGATTGGGCAGCATACAGGTCACCATCCCAAGGGTGCCCAGCAAGTCTGCATCAGCCTCACCTTCGCCACGGAGCCCAGGAGTTGAGAGGAGGTGGTTTACGGCCCAGCGTGAGGCCAGACTCTCTCCTGAGCAGTGTTCTCCGGAGATGGGAGAGGCCACCTCAGGCAGAAGTGAGCTCCCCGTCTGCAGAGGGGTTCAAGCAGGCCACGAGGGTCTCCCATGTGAGTGGAGAAGTATGTCCGGGTGACACAGTTTGGGCATAAAGGTGCCCTTGGACTCCAGTTGGCACCATCAGTGACCCAGGCTGTGTTTCCAGGGAGCTTGGCCGCAGTCAACTCACATGCCATGTGTCCAGCGCCTGGCTTGGGGAGCAGGGTGTGGGTCTCAGGCTGGGCAGCTGGCGAGACCTGTGCACCAGCAGCAGGGTGGGGTCTGCGCAAGCTCAGGGGCAGGAAGCAGGCTTGAGTCCAGGCTCAACCTCTCTCTGACTGGGCCTGACCCAGAGCACCCCGCAGTGGGCTCCCCTTCGTATGCCTTGCCCCTCTGCAAGCCTCAGTTTTCTCAGCTATAAAATGGGGCAATGAGATGTACCTTGCTGAGCTATTAGGAAGATCAACAGCATGGTAGGAAACATTTAGCGTGTTTTCCAGGGCTTGTCAGGTCCTCCAGGGTTGACGCAAAAACACAGTGAACATGCCTCCCCCCAGACGGAAGTGACGGCAGGCAGAATTCTAAACTGACCCTGTGTGCCTCCTTCCCCTTCGGCACAGGTAAGTCTGGGCTGTGATAGGATTTCACTTCTGCAAGTAGGTTGTAGTAGGTGGGAAGGGTGAAGAGGTCTGCAGATGTAATTAAGGTCTCTAATCAGTTGACTTGGACTTATTCAAAGGAAGATGATTGCAGATGGGCTTGGCCTAATCAAGTGAGTCCTGTGTAAGAGGGTTCAGCCTTCTCTGATTCTCCTACTGGCCTGGAAGCAAACAGCTTCCAGGCTGCACAGCACAGTGAACAGTGGGCTCCCCAGAGGGGCCGGCCCAGTAGGCGCTGCAGGCTCTCTAGGAGCTCAGCGGTCCCCAGCCAGCAGCCCTCAAGCACACGGGACCCCAGACCTACAACGGCACGGAGCTGAATTGTAGCTGCCAACAACCACGTGAATTTGGAAGGATGCTGAATCGTGCGGGAGATCACAGCCTAGCTGGCACCTCAATTACAGTTTGTGGTGACCCTGGGCAGAGAATCACATGAGGCTTCTGACCCAAAGAAAGGGGCGTTGCTTTAGGCTGCTGAATTTGTGATAATCTGGTACACAGCATAGATAGCAAATACAAGGCCAAGCCTAGGAATGGGGAGGCCGAGCCCCAGGTATCCCTCCAGCCCTGAAGGACTCATGGTGGGCGGTAGCCAGGCAGCCAGGCAGCCCTTCCCGAGGCCGCCTCCTTGCCTGCCCACTTACCTGTTCCAGCAGGTCCACTCCTCAAACTGAGGTCTTCACGTTCAGCTCCCACACCAGGAATTAAGGAAGAAGGGGGAAGGAGGAGTAAGGCAGGAGAATGGGGAATTGGGGTAGCCAAGGGCTGGGGCATGAGCAAAGGAATAGCAGGTGTGGCCAGTTAGAGTAAGCCAGACAACTGCAGGGGCAGCTGGTTCTAGGCAGGACTGGGCGGCACCCAGGCCACATCCTCGCTCCTGCGATAACAAGACAGAAATTTCCACTGCAGCCTCTGATGGACCGTGGGCCAAGTGTCTACTTCACTTTTGATGGACTGCGGGCCAGTCCTTTGTAGGGCATAGCCAACTGGGGGCCTCTCGAGGGCACCCAGGGGTGTTGCCAAGTTCTTTAGCTTAATAAACACGCGAATTGAGGGGCCCTCGAGCCGCTTGCTAGAGCCACTCCCACTCTGTGAATTGCACTTTTGCTTCTTCAGGGAATCTGTTTTGGTTGCTCCATTTTCTGTTGCTTGGTCTCTTGTTGCTTCTCTTGTTGCTTTGTCCGTTTTGTTCAACATGCCAAGACCCTGGACAACTCACAGTAATGACCTTCCATCGGGGAACAGGGGGTAGGTGTTGGGACCCCTGGCCTCCACCCTCCACCCAGCTGTGTGACCCCAGGACAGCCTGGGCTTCAGGTGGCCTTCTCTGCAGAGCAGAGGGCACACGTCCTGAGCCCTGGCGTGGGCGTCCTGCGAGCACGGCCTCCTGTCCTGGACCCTGTTCGTCCGCTGCCGTGCTCACCAGGCCAGCCCTCAGTACCCAGCCAGAGCCAAACACAGGATTCCACAACCCCGGCCACTTTGGTCTGGGTCTGTGTGGCATCCCAGGAAGAGAGAATTCCAGGGCCAGGAGATCTCCAGGAAGCAGGGAGTACCTCATCCCTCCCATAGCAAACAAGGCAGCTCCTCGTCTGTGACCGCTCTGATAAGCCCGGACTGCAGGATGAGGAGACCTCTGGGGACTCATCCGCGTGGGGAGGGCTGGGTTTCCAGAGAAGTCTGAGAGGGGAGGAAGTTTCACAATGCCAGCACCCCAGGCTTCAGGCCAGGCCCAGCCCCTCTGGGGAGGATAGCCAGTGCCAGTCCCCTTGCCCTGTCCCCAGAGCCTCAGGGACTCCAAGAGGCCCATGGGCAAGCCTCTCCCTTCACCTCCTCACCCTTGTCGGCCCCAAAGCGGAGCCCCTGTGTGCATCCCCGCCTCCTACGCAGGAACACACACCAGACTGGCTATCTCCAGGCCAGCAGGGAGGACCCCGCTGTGTGGCCACGGCTCACACTGTCGGGCCCTGTGAACACACCCATTCCCGACACGGCCTGGATCCAGGGCGGAGTGCAAAGCTGGGCCGGTTCTGACCTAAGCCTTGTTTCCAGCACGAGCCTCTGGGGCCCCACCCGGGATGGGCCACTGACGGAGGAGTGATGTTACCTTCCCACGTGGGTCCCACATGCTCTGGGACAGCCCTCCCTGTGCCGGGGGAAGGGCCCTGGAGGGAAGGAGGCCCTGGGACCACTGTAAGCTCAGCCTTCACCCTTATGGGAGCTTCACCCCAAGCCCCTGACCCTGTAGGGACAGATCAAAGGAACCTCCAGAGCCACCTATGCTCTGGTGCCCCACTGGTGATCAGTGCTCTTAGCAAAGGAGAGATGGTATTGACCTCAACCTGACCAGGGCTTTCTGCTTTACCTAACAGCGGACGTAAGAAGCATTCCACTCAAGTTCAAGAGCTAGGCTCATTGTGTGGTCACCGTTATACTGGAAGTCCCAGACAACGCAGCAAAACAAGGAAAAAGAAATCGATTCAAAGAATTGTTAAAGAAGAAACAAACCGACATGATTCACAAATGACAGGGTTGTTTACCCAGAAAATCCAAGACGTCCCAGACAGCTTTAAGGGTCACTAAGAGGCCAAGTTTCCTGGGAAAAGAGTAAACAAAAGTCAATTCCATTCCCACAGACCTGGAACAGTGAGTTGGGAAATGCGATTATAACAATTATGCAATGTTGAATATCAAGAAGATAGACACTACGTATGATGGTTAATATTGAGTGTCAACTTGATTGGATTGAAGGATACAAAGTATTGACCCTGGGTGTGTCTGTGAGGGTGTTGCCAAGGGAGATTAACATTTGAGTCAGTGGGCTGGGAAAGGCAGACCCACCCTTAATCTGGGTGGGCACCATCTCCTCAGCCTCTCACATCCTCCTCAAAAACCCATTCCTGCCACATAACAAATCCAAAGATGGAAAGCAAAAATGATGTTAACTTCTTTAAAAAATGAGGCTATTGGCCAGGCGTGGTGGCTCACACCTGTAATCCCAGCACTTTGGGATGCCAAGGCGGGCAGATCACCTGAGGTCAGGAGTTTGAGACCAGCCTGGCCAACATGGTGCAACCCCGTCTCTACTAAAAATACAAAAATTAGCTGGGCAGGGTGGCGCACACCTGTAGTCCCAGCTACTCGGGAGGCTAAGGCAGGACAATCGCTTGAACCCAGGAGGCAGAGCTTGCAGTGAGCCGAGATTGCGCCACTGCACTCCATTGGGGCAACACAGCACAACTCTGTCTCAAAAAAAAAAAAAAAAAAAAAAAGATATCATCATGAGCCAGAGTGGGAAAGAATTTCTCAAACAAGGCACCTAGAACATAAAAGGAAAAGATGACTAAGTTTGGCTGTATTAAAACTACAAACCACTGTGTGGAAAAGACACCATGGACACAGAAGAGACAGGCCCCAAGCTCAGAGAAGATACTTGCATCACAGGTTTTAGTCAGGGTTCTCCAGGGAAATGGGGCCAATAGGAGATATATATACATATATACACACACACACACACACACACGTAAATATGTACACTTATACATCATATACATATATGTTCGTACACATGGATACACACACATACGGAGATTGATTACGGGAATTGGCTCAAGTGACTGTGCAGGCAGAGAAGTCCTATGAAATGCTGCCTGTGAAGCTGGAGACCAGGAGAGTTGGTGGTGTGATTCTAGGTCTGACAGTCTGAGGACCCGGGGAGCTGATGCTCAAGGGCAGGGGAAGATGGATGTCCCAACTCCACAGCAGAAAGGGAGAGGATTTGCCCTTCCCTCACCTTTTTGGCCCATCTGGACCCTCAAGGAATGGGATGCTGCTGCCTACACTGGTGCTGATGAGGGCAGCCTTCTTTAATACTATGGATTCAAACACTAAACTCTTCTAGAAGCGCTCTCACACCACCCCCCCTAAGAAATACTTTACCAGCCCAGTCAAGCTGGCACAAAATTGACCCTCACCACACATGTGCATGGTGCGCTACATGGAATATATAGAGTTTATCATGTGCACGTGTGTAATACAGAATCTAGTAGATTTGTTATGACATTTTATGTATGTATAACATCTGCAAACATCATATATAACCAAGTACACGCATGCATGTGTGTAATATAGGATCTAATAGATGTGTTAGATATGACATTTTATGTATAACATCTGCAAACATCATATATAACCAAGTACACGCATACACACATACAGTTACAGATGTATTGATTAATGACGGGATACATTCTGAGAAATGCGATGTTAAAGCGTGTTTGTGTGAACATCAGGGAGTGCTTATACACACCCGGATGGTCTGGCCACTCTACACCGGGCAGAGGGCAAAGCCTCTTGCTCCCAGGCTGCACACCTGCATGGCGTGTGACTGTCCTGAACACCGCAGGCAGCTGTCACACCACGGGAAGGATTTGTCTAAACATTGAAAAGGCATAGGGAGAGTTGGGGCAGCCGTCATAGAGCTGTTCCTGCACCCTCAGTGCTCATCGTTGGCCAATCTCCCCTGCACATGGGGAACGAGGGACAGGCCTATGGCTACAGGGCTGGGAGGCACCCTGGCTCCACTGCTCAGAGCTCATGGCCGTGGGAAGTCAACCCCTTGGAGTCCTGGCTTCCTCCTCTGCAAAATGGGGACAGTGATGCCGATGTCAGAGGTTCCTGTGAGGGTCATGTGAGGGTGTGTTTGTAAAGAACAAGCCCTCAATACACAGTGCTGTTACTGTTAGCTTTTTTTTTCTTTTTTTTTTGTTTCTGAGACGGGGTCTCACTATGTTGTCCAGGTTTGTCTTGAACTCCTGAGCTCAACTGGTCCTCATGCCTCAGCCTCCTGAGTAGCTGGGACCATGGCTGTTTCGCAGCACACCCAGCTGTTGTTGTTATCTTTTTAATGGAAAAAGTCTGGACAGGAGAGACCGGCGTGCATGGGCGATAATCTATCCACCCCCGTGCATGGGCTGCACTCTACCCTTGGCCTGGCGGGCTTCTACCCCCGCTTCAGGACCCCATGTGAATGACCCCTTTATAAGCATTTTCTGCCTGCACCACCTCCTGGCAGTTCCCCCCACCTCTATACTCCCCTGAGTAGTGTTTGTTGCACTGAATTGCCATCCACCTGTTTACCCAGCTCCTCCACTCCATGAGGCCCTGGAGTCTGGAGTGGGTCTCGCTCACCATCATGTGCCCATCAGCACAGGGTCCGCGCCTAGCAGGCGTTTGTTGAGGGAATAAACAAGCCGGTGGGGGTGTGAGAACTCCTGAAGGAAGGCAGTTTCCACGAGCATTGAACTCCCCTGAGAGGGACCTGCAAGGCAGGCAGAAAGCTTCTCCTGGGGCTGGGGTTTGGAAGGAGGCCTCAGCCTCCGAGGTCCAGGGGCAGGTGTGTCCCATGTGGTTGGGAAAGGGTTCTGAGTGTGCAGGAGGAAGATATCCCATGAAGGGAAGCTCTGGAGGCTTCTGCACTGAATGGAACGTTCTTTGCTCTTTCTCAGAAGTCCCTGCAGCCCCTTTCCTGACTGGACCTTTTGCAATGAGTGATTGTCGTGGGCATTTTCCATCGGGGATGGACCCACTGGCTCTGCTGAATTTCCTGCTACAGAAAACGTGGCCGGGCTGCTTTTGTTAACTGCGTGTTTGACAAATGAATATTCTCAAACACCCGCTCTGAACAATGGCCTGCGCTTCTTGGTGGGCAGTTGGGGCCGCTGCCATTTTAGGGACAAGGTGCATTACAGACATCGCGTGGTCACAGCCCCTTCTCGCAGCTGAGGCCCAAAGAGGGGAAGGAAGTAGGGAAGGGCAGAGCCTGGACACCCCTGCAGCCTCCAGCTTCCCCACAGCCCCTGTGGTGGCGTTTCCATGGTAAGCCTGGAGGTCAGCAGGCAGGGGCATCAGCCGTCGCTGGGAGGCTGCAGCGGGAGCCAGGGCAGTGCCAGCCAGGCTGCTCCATGCCACCAGTCTCCCCTCATCACCTGTGTCCATCTTGACACACTGTGTGTCTCACTAATCCTTTATTTCTCTGTTGTGTGAGGACCCTTGGTGCATAGCTCGGGAGGATAAAAACGGCATTGCAATTCAGGGCCAAAATGAAAGGGCAGGCGTTCTTTACCTGTTGGTCCGGCTGAAAATCTAGCTCCGCACTCCAGGAGACCTGTCTCAGTTTCCAGTCGCCGCCATAACCAGTTACCCCGGTTTAGTGGCTTAAAGCAGCAGACGGGCCTCCTCTCACGGTTTTGGAGGCCAGGGGTCCAAATCAAGGCGTCATCGGCAGGGCCATGCCCTCGGAAGGTGGGGAGAGGACCCTTCCTGCCCCTCCCAGGCTGCTGGTGACCCACGGCGCTCCCCTCTCTGCAGTGTCTTTACAAGGCCTTCTGCTCTGCGTGTCTGTTCCAATCTCCCTCTGCCTCTGTCTCCTAAGGACACTTGTGGTGGCGTTTCAGGCCTACTCAGATAGTCCGGGATCATCCCTCCATCCCAAGTCCCTGGGCTGAATCCCCGTCTCCCTATGAGATCACAGGTGCTGGTTCCAGGTTCCCGGCACAAGGTCCTAGGGGGCCATTTTCTGGCTGGCCAACAGGGATGCGCTCCAGATGAGCCAAGAGAGGCGCTTGAAGCCATGGTGGATTCAGGAACAGGAGGCAACAGGATGCAGAGCGGTAGGAGGCAGAACAGGGGAGGGTTGGCCTGAGGGAGCTGGTCTGCGGGAGGCGAGTGACGCCACTCCTGAGGCCAAGGAGGGCTGTGTGAGGCCTGGGTGGTCAGGTCCGAATTTCAAGGGGTACCTGCCTCTTGATGGGGCAATGAGGTCATGGAGGTCATCAGCCCCAGGCAGTGGCCGGGAATGGAGACATGGACCCAGATGAACTGGAAGCACATTTACCCCATTTCCCAGGAAAAGACGATTCAGGGCCACCTCCAGCCTCACCACAGCCACCCCGGAACCCCCAGCTGCCGTGTTTCACCATGGCCAAAATCAGCGTGGATTTACAGTGCCTTTCCCAAGCCACTGCTTGCGTCTGCTGCATGACCCTACATCCCTGTGGTTTTCTTATCTAGCATTTTGATGGGGAGTGGGGGAAGGGTGGCGGGTGTCGCTTAGTGAAAGAATATGCACTTCTGTGGCAGGCAGCTCTGCGCTCCGTGGCTGGCTCTCCTATGCTCTTAGCCCTGGGAGACTGTCTGCCCTCAGTTTCCCCACCTGTAATGCGGGATTGCGAGCCTCACAGAGGGGTTCCTTCCTCTCCCTCCCTGCCTTCCTCTGTCCTTCCTTCCTTCTTTCTGCCTCTCCTTCCCTCCTTCTTTCCCCTTTCCCTGCCTCTGTTCTCTCCTTCTATCCTTCCCTCCTTCTTTCCCCTTTCCCTGCCTCTGTTCTCTCCTTCTATCCTTCCCTTTTCCGTGCCTCCCTTCCTGCTTTGACCCTCTCCATGTGGAGGGGTACATGACTAAGAGGAGCTGCCTCATCTCTGTTGGGGTCATGGTGACAACACTGGGCATGGGGTGCTCCTGGAGGTTTGAGGGGCTCACTTCTACCCACGTCCAGAGCAGGTTTCCTTGTTCAGAGCAAGTGGACAGAATGACCCCTGGAGGGTCCCTGTCCACTTGTCACCGTGCAAAGGTCCCAAGCTCTCAGGGAGAAAGGAGGTCAGACACTGACTCCTCTCCGGAGTCCAAACAGATGGGGCCCTGGTGCCTGGGTGTCTGGGCTGAGGTTGCAGGCTGGGGCTTGGGAAGATCAAGACCCTCTAAGTTTGCAAATTAGCTGAGGTTCAGAAGAAGCTTCAGCTATTGAAAGTAAAAATTGCTGGTCGAACTCTGTGGCTGAGATGCTGATGAATGAGTGATACGCAGCTGAACAGATGGGCATTGTCAGCAAGGGAGAGGATCTTCTTTTTGGTGAGAAATAGTTTCGTTTCTGGAAAAGTTATTTTCTTTTTCTTTTTTTTTTTTGAGACGGAGTCTCGCTCTGTCTCCCAGGCTGGAGTGCAGTGGCGCGATCTCAGCTCACTGCAAGCTCCACCTCCCGGGTTCACGCCATTCTCCTGCCTCAGCCTCCTGAGTAGCTGGAACTACAGGCGCCCGCCACCACGCCCAGCTAATTTTTTGTATTTTTAGTAGAGACGGGGTTTCACCGTGTTAGCCAGGATGGTCTCGATCTCCTGACCTCGTGATCCACCCGCCGCCTCGGCCTCCCAAAGTGCTGGGATTACAGGCGTGAGCCACCGCGCCCGGCCGAAAAGTTATTTTCAAATAGGTGATTCTCTTGTCATCAACAGTAACTTGGAATTGAGGAAGTAAGGTTGTGTGTGTGTGTTGTGTGTGTGTTTTGTGGGCGTGTGTGTGCCTGTGTTTTGTGTGTGTGAGAGAGAGGGAGAGAGGCTCTGGCTGCGTTGAGAACCTCCGTTTTCCTCTTACCAGTATGTGGGCCTCTTGGCAGGTCTGCATGTCCAAGCCCGTCCCTCTTCTTTCTGTTTCTAATAAAACCCCACAGCATTCCACCGTGCCAATGCCACTGGCTCAATCCATTCCTGCTGCTATCACAGAATACTGCGGCCTGGGTGGCTTACAAACAGCAGACATTTCTTTCTCCCCGTTCTGGAGGCTGGAAAGCGCAAGTTCAAGGTGAAGTAGATTCAGTGTCTGGTGAGGGCCGCATCGTGATTCGTGGATGGGCTGGAGAGGGCCGCGTCCTGACTCATGGATGGGCTGGAGAGGGCCGTGTCCTGACTCATGGATGGGCTGGAGAGGGCCGCCTCCTGACTCGTGGATGGGCTGGTGAGGGCCGCGTCCTGATTCGTGGATGGGCTGGTGAGGGCTGCGTCCTGATTCATGGATGGGCTGGTGAGGCTGGTGAGGGCTGCGTCCTGATTCGTGGACAGGCTGGAGAGGGCCACGTCCTGATTCGTGGATGGGCTGGTGAGGCTAGAGTGCAGTGGCATGATCACGGTTCATGGAAGCCTCAAACTCCCAGGCTCAAGCAATCCTCCCACCTCAGCCTCCTAAGTAGCTGGGACTATAGATGCATGTCACCATGCTTGCTAATTTTATTTTTTGTAGAGACAGGGTCTCACTGTGTTGCCCAGGCTGGTCTTGAACTCCTGGCCTCGAGTGATCCTCCTGTCTCAGCCTCACAAAATGCTGGCATTGTACACATAAGCCACAGCACCCGACTGCAATTAAGATCTTGGCACATGAATTCTGTCTTTCCATGATTATATGCCCAAAGTCAGGTCTTCCGAAGTCATAAATTGTGAGGAGAAATCCAGTCCAGGGCCTTCCTGCACAGCCCCCTATAGCTGGTGGGGCCAGGGAAGATGCTCTCTCAACTCTGGGTTGATAGAGCCATGTGCTGGCTGTGTGACCAGAGGCAAGTCACTTCCCTCTCTGACCCTCTGGTTTCTTTCTTTTTTTTTTTTTTTTTTTCTGAGATGGAGTCTTGCTCTGTCGCCCAGGCTGAAGTGCAATGGCGCAATCTTGGCTCATTGCAACCTCTGCCTCCTATGTTCAAGCGATTCTCCAGCCTCAGCCTCCCGAGTAGCTGGGACTACAGGCGCGCGCCACCATGCCGGCTAATTTTTGTATTTTTAGTAGAGACAGGGTTTCACCATGTTGGCCAGGCTGGTCTCAAACTCTTGACCTCAGGTGATCCGCCCACCTCGGCCTCCCAAAGTGCTGAGATTATAGGCATGAGCCACCGTGCCCAGCCTGGTTTCTCTTCTGTACAATGCAATACACAAAGAGGGGTAGGCATGTTTCCAAGTGCACCAGAAGCAGGTGGGCTCTAAACAGGGCATCCCAGCATGCACCACACCAGTAAGAGATCACAGCACTGCTCATCGGTCTGTTCATAGGGCCCCTGTTTTTTAAGCCACTGCTGGTGCTGGGTCAGGAGTAGGCTGAAAGGAACAGATATAAATGATGCATCCCACACTGTGGAGCGGAGGTGGACGCTGTGGCTACTCTAGCCATGAGGCAGACTGGCACGGGGCACGGGGCCACAGAGAAGGGAGGCGGGGAATCCCGCTTGGGGCAAATGAGGCTTCACAGGGGGATGCAGTGCAGGGGTCCACCTGGGGTGTGACACCTCAGCATGTCCTCCCTCCCTGTCCTCCCCCTGCTCCCTGAGTGCTGCTCAGGCATCCCCAGGACTCAGGGTGCTTGGGGAATACGTGTTAAATCACAGAGCCAGTGAGGAAACAGCAAACGGGTGACGGTGCAGGGAGGGGGAGTTCCAGGCAGAGCCAGCTAGAGGGTGAGGCCTTCTGGGACAATGACTTGTAGGGTGTGACAGCAGTGTGGGCTGCAGGGAGGGTTCGATCAAGCAGGCTGCCAAATGGGAGGGTTTCAGTACGAGCAGCTGCTGGCCAGACCCCAGGCATCATCCGAGAGTGGGCAGGAGCCATGCTGACAGAAGCATCTCTGGCATTCCTGGCTCTCTGTCCCCGACTCCTCCCCTTGGCTTCTGTCTGTGTCACTCACAGGAGACTCATCCAGCACCATGAACCAGTTACAGAGAGGTGGCTTTCTAAACCTTTTAAAACATCTAATGCCTTTTAAAGATAGTGTTCCATGACATCAAAGATACATTAAGAGAGGTCCTCCTCCTGGAAAAAGAAGAAACCTGGTAAAACCTTCCCAGAAAGCAAGCTGGCCCAGAGTCTTTTTTTTTTTTTTCTTTTTTTTTTTGAGACAGAGTCTCACTCTGTCACCCAGGCTGGAGTGCAGTGGTGCGATCTCAGCTCACCGCAAGCTTCACCTCCCGGGTTCATGCCATTCTCCTGCCTCAGCCTCCTGAGTAGCTGGGACTACAGGTGCCGGCCACCATGCCCGGCTAATTTTTTGTATTTTTAGTAGAGACGGGGTTTCACCGTGTTAACCAGGATGGTCTCGATCTCCTGACCGCATGATCTGCTCGCCTCGGCCTCCCAAAGTGCTGGGATTACAGGCGTGAGCCACTGTGCCTGGCCCCAGGAGTCTTAAAAGAGGGAAAGGATATGAACAGACACTTCTCAAAAGAAGACATTTATGCAGCCAAAAGACACATGAAAAAATGCTCATCAGCACTGGCCATCAGAGAAATGCAAATCAAAACCACAATGAGATACCATCTCACACCAGTTAGAATGGCAATCATTAAAAAGTCAGGAAACAACAGGTGCTGGAGAGGACGTGGAGAAATAGGAACACTTTTACACTGTTGGTGGGACTGTAAACTAGTTCAACCATTGTGGAAGTCAGTGTGGCGATTCCTTAGGGATCTAGAACTAGAAATACCATTTGACCCAGCCATCCCATTACTGGGTATATACCCAAAGGACTATAAATCATCCTGCTATAAAGACACATGCACACGTATGTTTATTGCAGCACTATTCACAATAGCAAAGACTTGGAACCAACCCAAATGTCCAACAATGATAGACTGGATTAAGAAAATGTGGCACATATACACCATGGAATACTATGCGGCCATAAAAAATGATGAGTTCACGCCCTTTGTAGGGACATGGATGAAATTGGAAATCATCATTCTCAGTAAACTATCGCAAGGACAAAAAACCAAACACCGCATGTTCTCACTCATAGATGGGAATTGAACAATGAGAACACATGGACACAGGAAGGGGAACATCACACTCTGGGGACTGTTGTGGGGTGGGGGCAGGGGGGAGGGATAGCATTAGGAGATATACCTAATGCTAAATGACGAGTTAATGGGTGCAGCACACCAGCACGGCACATGTATACATATGTAACTAACCTGCACATTGTGCACATGTACCCTAAAATTTAAAGTATAATAATAATTAAAAAAAAGAGTTGATATTCATGGGCCTGTGAAGACTCTTATCCTCACCTTATTCTTATCTACGTCCTAACGAAGTCCCTGCAGAGGCCCCTCAACCGTTTACGCCCAAGACAGTTCATCACAGGGTTGGTAATCCCAGCACTCAGTGATGGGGCTGACTGAACAGAGCATAAGCCCACACCCATTGGCTGGTGTGGATCTGTTCAAAGCATGTGTTCCAAAGAAGTTTTTTGTTTGTTTGTTTTTTGTTTTTTTGAGACAGATTTCTACTCTGTCGTGCACTGTTGTGCAGTGACACAATCTCAGCTCACTGCAACCTCCGCCTCTCAGGTTCAAGCGATTCTCCTGCCTCAGCCTCCCAAGTAGCTGGGATTATAGGCGTGTGCCACCACGCTTGGCTAATTTTTGTATTTTTAGTAGGCATGGGGTTTCACCATGTTGGTCAGGCTGGTCTTGAACTCCTGACCTCAAGTGATCTGCCCCTCTTGGCCTCCCAAAGTGCTGGGATTACAGGCGTGAGCCACCACGCCTGGCCAAAAGAGGTTTAATAAAAGGAGAATTCATCTTTTATTTATAAGTCAATGGCCGGGCATGGTGGCTTACACCTGTAATCCCAGCACTTTGGGAGGCCAAGGCGGGAGGATAATTTAAGGTCAGGAGTTCAGAACCAGCCTGACCAACATGGTGAAACCCCATGTCTACTAAAAATACAAAAAGCAGGGCGTGGTGGTGCATGCCTGTCATCCTGGCAACTCAGAAGGCTGAGGCAGGAGAATTGCTTGAACCTGGGAGGCGGAGACTGCAGTGAGCCAAGATCGTGCCATTGCACTCCAGCCTGGGCAACAAAAACGAAACTCTGTCTCAAAACAAATAATAAGTCAAATAAGTAGAACATTCCACTATAGCGTGAGCACGGTGACAAAAATAAGTCTGCCTCATGCACATACCCTGCTGTTCATTTGCCTTCGGGTTCTCTACCCCTTTCTCTACCCTTCCCTAGTCTGTTCTGTGTCTTGGGAAGAAAATATTTCCCAGGCTCCCTTTCCAACCAGCCTCCTGCTGGGCTCAGCTGATGGGAGGGCCCCAGGTGAGAGGAGAGGAGACGCCAGGGTGTTTCTCCCGTTGTGTATGTGCACACACATGCACTCCAACATACACTCTGATATAGGTTGGCTGTGTCCCCACCCAAGTCTCATCTTGAATTCCCCTGTGTTGTGGTAGGGACCCGGTGGGAGGTAATTGAATCATGGGGGTAGGTCTTTCCCATGCTGTTCTCGTGATAGTAAGTCTCATGAGATCTGATGGTTATTGTAAGTGGGAGGAGGGTTCCTGCACTAGCTCATTTTGCTTGCTGGCATCCATGTAAGATGTGACTTGCTTTTCCTTGCCTTCCGCCATGATTGTGAGGGTTCCCCAGCCACAGGGAACTGTAAGTCCAATTAAACCTCTTTCTTTGTAAATTGCCCAGCCTCGGGTATGTCTTTATCAGCAGTGAAAACAGACTAATACACACTCCCTTTGTGACCTGAGCTCTAGCCAAGGAACCCCAGCCCAGGGCTCCAGCATTCCAACCTCCTGCCTCTGCTGCTCCAGTCCTGGTGGGGTAACAGCCCCCTGCTCTGTGCCTCAGTGTCCTCTGAGTGGCTTTTCTGTCCCTCCATCACCTATGTGACAATACCCTAAATTAATCACCAGTCTTAAATACCCAGAGTGGTTTCCATCTTTCAGGCACAAGGTGTTTTTTGCTTTTCTTTTGAAATAATTATGGATTTACAAGACTTTGCAAAGATAGGAAGAGAGGTCTCGTGCACCCTTCTCCCAGCGATCTTATGTGACTATAATAAAGTATGGAAGCCAGGAAATTGATGTGGGTACAATGCGTGTCCTTAGTTCCGTGTCATTTTATCACGTGCATGGATTCCTGTAAGCACCACCACCATCAAGACACAGCAGTGTGACACCCACAAAGCCCTCCCTCGGCTGCCCTGTGGTGGCCAGAACCACCTCCCCGCCCACCCCAGCAACTGTAAGTCTGAACTTCATCCTTATGGGTTTGTCAATTCGAGATCATATACATGGAGTCACACAGTAGGTGACATTCTGAGATTGGCTTTTCCCCTCAGTGTAATGTGTTTGCAGTGCAGTCCCCTTGCTGGGCCATCGGCCGTTTGCTCCTTTTTATAGTCGAGCTGTGGCCACGGTGGACAGTGCGGTCTGTGACTGTGTAATAACTCATCTAGTACGTCTGGTTGTTGACAGTTTCTGGCTGTTACGAATAATGCTGCAGTGAACAGCTCTGTACAGGTGTTTGTGTACCTGTGTCTTTATTTCCCTGGGACAATCACTCAGGAGCCAAGAGCTGGGTCACATGTGGGTGTTTTGGATTGTTAAGAAACCACCAAAGCATTTTCCACAGTGGATGTACCATTTTACATTTCCCGAGAAGGTTTTGATCCATGTGCAAATCTAGAAGAAAAACACAAAAATGATGATTATTTTTGACTGGCATAATTAAATATATATATATATATATTTTTTGAGACGGAGTCTCACTCTGTCACCCAGGCTAGAGTGCAGTGGCTCGATTTCAGCTCACTGCAACCTCCGCCTCCCGGATTCAAGAAATTCTCTGCCTCAGCCTCTCGAGTAGCGGGGATTACAGGTGCCCACCACCACGCCCAGCTAATTTTTGTATTTTTAGTAGAGACAGGGTTTCACCATCTTGGCCAGGCTGGTCTTGAACCCCCAAACTCATGGTCCACCCACCTCGGCCTCCCAAAGTGCTGGGACTACAGGCGTGAGGCACTGCTCCTGGCCAAACATAACTTTCATTCCTTGACTGTATATGCCTGTATCTTCCACATTTTATAAAATAAATCAGAAGGATTTTCTGTAAAAATTATTTAACAAAAAGAACACTCTTATGAAATTATGATTTTTCAAAGGAAGATGCTGCAAGGTCTGTTAGTGTGATCTTAACTATGTAACGCACACTCACACACACACTTGCACACACACACACAAACACAGCTCAAGACTCAAGTCCAGAGGAGAGCAGCCCAGATGTCACAAGGCCCCATGCTGACTGGAGATTCAGGTGCAGTTTCCTGGGGTGGTTTTTGGTGGCTACCATGGCAAATGACCACATGTGGTGGGTGGGTTAAAGCAACAGAAATGTGCCCCCTCACAGTTCTCTGGAGGCCAGAAATCCTAAATCAAGGCGTGGGCAGGGCTGTGTGCCCCCCAAAGCCTCCGGAGGAGGATCCTCCTGCCTCTGCCAGTTTCTGGTGGCTCCAGATGTTCCTTGGCTTGTGGCCATGTCACTCCAGTCCCTACCTCTGTCTTCACGGAGCCCCCTCCTCCCTCTCCTGCTCCTGCTCTGTGTGTCTCTCATAAGGACGATCATCAGTAAACTCAGGGCCTTCTGGCTAATCCAGGATGATCTCAACTTGATCACATCTGCAAAGACACTTTTTGCAAACATGGTCATAAGGTGTTTGCAAAATACCTGGGGGCTGGGATATGGACGTATCTTTCTCAGGGCCAGCAACCCACCTACTACAGTGTGACTTTTTAAACGTCTGCATACTCTGCTACTTTCTAAATTACCCACAATGAGAATGTATATTTTTGTTTGTTTATTTTTTTGAGACAGGGCTCACTCTGTCACCCAGGCTGGAGTTTAGTGGTGTGATCTTGGCTCACTGAAGCCTTGACCTCCAGGCTCCAGAGTATCTGGGACCACAGGCGCACGCCACTACACCAGGCTAACTTTTTGTATTCTTAGTAGAGACAGGGTCTCGCTATGTTGCCCAGGTTGGTCTCGAACTCCTGGACTCAAGTGATCCACCTGCCTCGGCCTCTCAAAGTGCTGGGATTACAGGCATGAGCCACTGCGCCTGGCCTGAGAATGTGCACTTTCTGTTACGATAGATGATGACTAATAATGCTACTAATAATAAACAGTTGCATAAAAGTAATTGTTATTTTTCCCAACTTGGGAATGAGCCAGAGACGGAAAGGGAGAGACAGTCGACAGAGCTTCCTCAAACATCCCCACCAGGCGCTTAAGTGGTTCCAGTTCTCCGGCCTTGTAGGCCTTGTAAACCTGCCGGGGGAGCTTCCTGCCGCTGAGTACTTGCGAGCAGCCTTGATTACATTTCCTCGGGGTAGATTCCGGGAGCCACTGGGCCTGGGTGCACACTCAGCTCTCGGTGGCTCTGCAATCTCTCTCTCTCTCTCTGGCCACCTCCCCTACCCCCCATTCTGTAAGGCACCCAGCCTGGGGTCAGAGAACCCCGGATAGGGTGAGGTGGGGGCTTGCTCCTGAAGATGCTCTCAGATTGTCCACGCGTCCACATGGCTTCTCTTATGGTGCCTGCATCTGAGTCGCTGCTACTTCCTGACAGGGATACGAGGCAGGTGCACGACGAGGGACCCTCACTCCACCCAGACCGTGGCCTGAGGGGCCAAGTGCGTGGACGCCACCCTTCCAGTCCTTCCGTGGACAATCCCTCCAATCGCTGTGGCGAAATGCACTGCTTACGGACACAGCCGAGCACCTATTTCTGGAGGGTCTGAGTCTCTGGGGTCCCACCTTTCTTTGAAGTTGTGCTACATTTTCATTAACTTTTCTCACCGAACACGTGAGTACAAAGAGGCACGGCAGGAAATCCCCAGTTCCTAGACACGGCCCTCCCTGCCTCACTGTGCAGTAGAAACCGCACCCCGATTTCTTCCCAGGGAATCAGGAGCCATCGCCCCAGTCTGTGGAATCACCCTCTGGGCCCATTTGTTCAGCGGAATGAGGGGCCCAACTGGCCGGGTGGCACATTCGTCTTCTGATTGATGGGACCATTTCTGTGGCCCCTGTTGGAAGCACTCCTGCCATGGGAACCAACACTCCCGCCAGCAGATCTCAAAGAAAATATGGATTTAGCCTTCACTGACAATGTCACCGGCTTTAGTCCAGGCTGCAAGCCTCGTAGGGGAGGCCCAGGGGCAGTGTTCGTCTAGAGCCAGGGCCTCCCCAGCCTGGGGGCAGCGACGCCTAACCTGGATATTGACAGGATATTCTCATGGAAGGGGAAAGGGCACCGCAGGGTGCAGGCCTGCAGGCTGGCGAAGGCCGGTGTGTCGCTGCAGCAGCCTGGGGAACCGGGGAGCCACAGCAGATGGAGAGGGGAGGCTCCAGAGCCCTCTACTCCACCGCCAGGGCCAGGCCTGTGGGCAGGGGTGCTGGGAAGCGGACGCCTTGGGGTGATGTCACTGACCGCCAGTGGCTGTAGCAGGAGTGGAAGTGCTCAGTCTGCACAAAGATACCACAAGGTCTGCGCTGACCCAGAGACCCACAGATGGGGCAGGGGTGAAGCAGGGGGACCCCTTTGGGGGCAGGGAATCCACCGCGGCTGCATGGCTGGAGCTTCCTGCCAACTGCAGGAAAATTATAGGGACCCTTGCCACAGCTGGAGGGAGCACACCGCAGCCCTGCAGGAACCAGGAACACACTCTTTTCCACCCTCCGGGGCTGCCCGGGGGCTCCTCCACAGCCGCTGAGTGTCACCTCTTGAAGGGTTTGTCATCGTACGGAGATATTTAAGATTAAAGGGACATTATCTCTGCACATCCAGATGCCACAAAAGTGCCCTCTGCGGACACAACCCTGGTGGGGCCACCACCGCCTCTCAACCCCAGCTGCTCCCCACCACTGCCCTTGCCCCTCCACCCATGCAGCCCCCCGCACCCCTGCCACACTTGGCGTCACATCCAAACCTTTGCCAGGACCTGCATCCTGTGCCTGACCCCGCTCTAGCCCACCCACCCCCACTTTCACCACCCGCTGCCACCCCACACTTGGCCAGAAGGAGCGATTTGAGGCCTTCCCTCCGTCCTGGCCTGTCCCTGCCATGCCTATTCCCAGCAGTGGGACGTTTAGGACATGCAAGTGCTGGCGGGTGGCATGGTCAGTGCCACCAGCAGCACCCACAGCTGGGCCTGGGAAGAGAATTCCACCCAAACCTGCATCCAGTCCAGGGCAACAGGGCCCAGGGTTACGGGCACTCCGGCAGGAGTCCAGGACCCCAGGGTCAGCCCCGCCCTTCTGCCGACCCGCTGTGACCCTGAGCAGGTGATCCTGTCTCCTGGGCCCTGGGCTCCCTCCCTGCACAGGCTCCCACCAGCCCCTGTTCGCCCCGGGCCGCTCGTCAGGCCTCATGCAGCCCACAGGACAGGCACCGCCGGGAAGGTGCAGCCATGGGGAAGGGGCAGGCAGAGCCCCCGCTCTCAGCCACAGCTGGAGGACATGGACTGCAGTCTGCAGCGCGAGGCCTGCGGGGTGGTTGTCTCCCAGGGCAGAGGCTCTCTCAGGGTCCTGAGCTGGGTTCCCGGCAGGGTGGCCGCTCAGTTCTGCCGAGTGAGCCTGGATTGCAGCGTCACTAGCCAGGGCATCTCAGTGACGGCCGAGATTGCAGGAAGGTGAGGGGATTTCTCAATTCCAAATGTCACCTCCATCCCTCCTGTGCCAGGCTCCCAGCCTGACCTGTCTGACCTCTCTCCTCAGGCCCTGGCTTAGGTCAGGGTCCCCCAGATGCAGACACGAGCCTGACTTTGACCTTCGTGGTGCAGGTGTGGAGGGGTGTGTGGTGCTCAGGACGGCGCTGAGCGGTTCATGGCTGGAGGGCACCAGTGTCTGCACCGCACCCTGACACAGCCCGGGAAAAAGTGTGTGCACACGTGGGAGACAGACAGACATGTGAGAGACGAAGCGACACACACATGCAGAGACATAGAGACACAGAGAGAGACATAGAGACACAGAGAGAGACACACAGAGACACAGAGAGAGACATAGAGACACAGAGACAGAGACACACAGAGACACAGAGACAGAGAGAACAGAGACACACAGAGAGATATAGAGACACAGAGACAGAGACACACAAAGACACAGAGACACACAGAGACAAAGAGAGAACAGAGACAGAGAGAGACACACAGAGACACAGAGACAGAGGGAGAACAGACACAGAGAGACACAGAGACACAGAGAGACACACAGAGACAGAGACACAGAGAGAAACACACAGAGACACAGAGAGACATAGAGACACAGAGAAAGACAGAGACACAGAGACACACAGAGACACAGAGAGAGAGACATAGAGACACAGAGACAGAGACATAAAGACACAGAGACACACAGAGACAAAGAGAGAACAGAGACAGAGAGAGATACACAGAGACACAGAGAAAGACACATAGAGAGACATAGAGACATAGAGATACAGAGGGATACAGAGAGACAGAAACATACAGAGACAGAGACAGAAAGACAGAGACACAGTGAGAAACAAAGACATGCAGACAGACACATAGAGAGACATAGAGACACAGAGATAGAGACAGAGAGACACGGAGAGACAGAGAGTGATTGAGGGATGGAAGGAGACAGAGAGAGGTGGAGGGACACAGCCAGAGCGGTAAAGCAGATGTCACAGGACGTGAGCATCTGGGGACCCTGGGGAAGGCGCATCGCATTCTTTGTCACTCTCATGTGTCTATTACTCTATAATTATCTCAAATAAAAGCTCAGAACACGTGGAAGGAGGTGCATCCTGGAGGAGGGATGCGAGGCCAGGCTGGCCCAGCACGGAACAGGGAACGCTGCCCGAGTCGGGCAGGAGCAGGAGGGCGGAGACAGCGAGGCCCACAGCAGCAGGAGGCAGCGGGGTCAAGGATCAGCTACTCCTGGGGATGGGGTTTCTTTCTGGGGTGGTGAGAATGTTTTAAAATTGATGCCGGTGATGGTGGCACATGTGTGGGTGTAGCAAACACTGCTGAATCTCACACTTTACAAGCATGAATTGTATAGTTCGTGAATTATCTCACAAAAAAGCAGTTGTATATATATATGTTACACAAATTATCTATATACTATATACAATAAGATAGTTTACATTAAGATAGTATATATTATATATTATTTTTATATATTTTATTTAAGACTTTTTCTTGCTGGATGTGTGAATAGGAAGAGGCACCACAGGAAATCCCAGTTTCCTGATGGGGTACACCCTGCCCCACTGCGCGTCCGCAGCCCCAGCCGCTTCCTCCTTGGGAAGGAGGAGGCTTCGCCCCAGCAGGTAGAACAGCTCCTGTTGCCCATTTGCTCAGCAGAATGGAGGCCCACGTGGCCAGGTAGCATGGGATGGGGTGTGCTGGAAATGGAGGCTCACGTGGCCAGGTAGCATGGGACGAGGTGTGCCGGAAACCAGGGTCTGGGAAGGTGGGGCAGTTTCGGATGATGCTGGAGCTGGGCGTGGGAGTCAGGACCCGGGAGGGATGGAGGAGGAAGTCCCTGCAGTGGTGGTCCTGGGAACAGGGAGGCCGGATGCACTGCTGTCCCCACCCATGGAGTCCCTAGGACCAGGGTCGGGCTGACTCCCAGGGCTTGAGAGGGAGGGGGTCAGGTTGGGTGAGGGCGGAGGCGATAGTGGGTGGAGGTTTGTGTGTGTTTCAGATAGAGACGGCTGTGCATGGGTGTGAGCTGTAGGGCATTTTGCCCGAGAGTGTCTTAGAGGTGGTGGCATTTAGGGGTGAGGGGTGAGGTGTCGCTTCACCTTTCGGAGCCTCTGCGTTCTTCCCTCGGACATGGGAATGGTCACAGGATTCAACCACACCGGGTCAGGGAGCAGCGGGAACGGGCTCAGCACTCACACTGTGGAGGGGGCACCTGAGGAGCAGCTGTTTCCCCGCAGGAGCCCGAGGGTCACCAGAGGCCTCCTTGCCCCTCAGGGTGGAAGCCCCATCTTCCCGGCCCTCTTCAGTCCCCCAGGCCCCTGGGACCCTATGGAGGCAGCTCAAGCATCCCAGCCTTACCCCACAGAGCAGTGTCCCCCTACTCACCCCGGACAGCTTCCCTATTCCTGACACCCAGGTGGCCAGAACCACAATTTAGGCCATTACCTCACCCCAGCTCCCACTGGAAGATGGAGGCCTCAGATGACCCCTGGCCAGTGGCCCCTCAGAAGGTGGACAGAGGCCGAGCGGCCTCCAGGACAGCAGCACCGTCTGCGGGCAGGTAGGGCTGGCGGTCCTGGGAGAGCCGCCTCCCTGGACAGGACATCCCCTCCCAGGAGGCAGAGGCTGCTGTGGTCCAGGGTGTTCACATTCAACCCCTCCTGGCAGGGCTGGGTGGAGTCAGGGTGATTTCCAAGAGGGGTTCGGGCTTCAGAAAGCCAAAGGAGGAGCGCCATGTGAAAAAGAAAAAGGGGACCCTTGCCCAGCTGCATGACCCCGATTCATCATTTCATTTCATCAGCTAGGGCGGGTTCCAGGCCCTCGAAGCCATCTCCCTGCTCCTTCCCCCTCCTCCCAGCCTTCCTCCTGTGAGCCTCCACGTCGCTTCTGTACAAGATGAGTCCCTCTGCCTGGGTTCCAATCCAATGCTGCAGCTCACTCACTGTGTGATCTTGGACACAGCGATGAGCTGTTGAGCCTCTCTGTGCCTTGCTTTCTTTATCTGTGCAATGGGCACGGCAATAGTAAGACCTCCTTCAGAGGGTGTGGTAAGGGCTAGACACCTGCACAGTCCCTAGTACACAGTACATCGCAGAGGCTCAATCAATGCGACCTACTAGTATCAGTTAGCCTGGTTGTCTCAGCCACCCACTTTCCCTTTGTGGGCCTCAGTTTTTCCTTCCATAAAATGGGTATGGAACAGCAGTGTGGCTCTGGGGGAAGAACATCCACTTTGGGGTCAGATCCAAATTTTCCTAAGCCTGGGTCCATCACCAAAAGGCTGAGGGGCCTTGGGCAAGTCATTTAAACTCCCCTAGCTCGGCTTTCTGTACCTATAAAATGGTTGTAACTGGCATTCCCCCTTGAGGGGTTGTTCCCAGAGCTTATAGAAGAACCCAAGGACGGCAGAGCTGATGTCAGTGTTGGGAGGTGCAGAAAGGGTAGCCCATGTCATAACCTACGCCCACCCCCCCCACCCATCAGCCTGAGCAGAGCCCACCCTCTGAGTCACCCACTCACATAGCCACCGCGTCTTATCACAGCTGACGATGGTCTTTGAGGTCCCTGGAGTGGTGTAAGTGGTGACCTCATCTGACACGAAGCCTGGACTTGGGCAGGGGTCAAGCCAAAGGGCCGAGCCTGCCCACAGCTTGGAGGGCTCCTCTGCAGACCCAGGATGGGTGCTGCTGTCCAGCTCTGGGCAGAGATGGAGGGATGGGATGGGGCCATGGGGTTCTGACATGGGACAAGAGTACCCTGGAGAGAGGCAGACCCTGGCCCAGCCCAGGCCCAGCCTGGAGGGAGTGAATTCCATTCCACTGAGGATAAGCAACATCTCATCTTATGCTTGTTTGTAAAGAACTATCAATATTTCGGGCAGGGTGACAAAGGGGAGTAAGTAGAAATGAAAGAAGGAGGGGTGTTCGTAAATTAAACAAGCTTCCTGGCGTTGTTGAAGAACGAGCTGAGATAACACGGGCCAGAGGGCCGGCCCTGCGCCTGCACACGTTGGCCTGGCGGAGCCTGAATCTGGAGCTCTGGGCTGACGACAGAGGCGGTCCTGTGCCGGGAAGCCAGAGACTTAGAGGAACCTCCCAGGTGGGTCCCAGGCCCTTGGGGAATCCTCTCCTACGCCTGGCCCCTAAGTCAGGTGTTCATGGTCGGGGCTGGGAGGCCCCGAGGTTTACTGAGCGAGAGGCAGTGCAGGGCGGGAGCAGCAGGGGGCGCGGCTCTCCTAAGGACAGCGCTGGGCTCCCGCCAAGCTCAAGGCAGCCACTGTGAGCCCCGCCTGCCCAATTCAGGGAAGAACAAAGGCCACCCCAGGGAACTGCATCCTAGCTGCAGAGCAGAGAAGGGTCTTTTCACTCCGGGCCTCAGTTTCCCTCTCTGTACAAGGGGACTAAATCCCCACTGCAAGGTGGTCAAGAAGGTGACCGTTGGGGGCAGCATGGTCTCCAGGGAGGAGCAAGGACTTGACCTAAGGACAGGCCGAGATCTGAGGCCCACCTGCCAGAAGCTCTGACCTTCCACTCCCCTAGCCCTGTTCTAAGGATCCTAACGCCCACCTCTCAGGGGCCTCGTGAAGACTGAGTCAAGTGTATGCAGAGCACTCCAGCAGCCTCAGGGCCTACACATCGGCAGCTGTGGTTCCTTGGAAACTGTGGCAGGCTGTGCAAACTCTGACCTGCTGCAGCAGCTGGTCCTGGACCCTCTCAGAGACTCAGTTTCTCCATTGTAGATGAAAAGCTTAGGGGAAATGAGCTCTTGGGCCCTTCCCAGGGACTTAGTTTTCTGCGCACTGAAGGATCCAGGGATGGAAAAGTGTTGATCTTCAGGGCCAGGTGTCTGCAAGAAAACACAGGTCCCCCAAAAAGCCAGCTCTGGGCCACAGTACCCCACCAAGGCTTACTCGAGGGGCAAGCATCCTGGGCACATGAAAAATTCTCCTTGCCCCTTAGGCAAGCCCACCCTGCAGAGACATGAACCGGGAGCCCTGGCCAAGGTTGAGGGAGGTTCAGCCCAGCTCTGAGGTCCCCAACTCCTAGCATTCTGGGTCATTCCAAGAAATGGCCTGAAATTCTCCACATCTTCAAAGCAAAATGCACTTGAGGTTTGTAGAGGCAGAAACGCAGGTGCTATTGCCCCTTGTCAAACGGCCTTTTAGGAGGAGAAGCCCCAGGTCCCTTCTCTCCCCGTCCCCTGGGACCCTTCAACCTTTCACTCTCTCTGGGTCCTATGGGGGCTCACACTTGGGGCCCCGCCTCCTCCCACCTCGTCCTCCCCAGACACCCTGTCTGATGGGGCCGCTCCCTAGTCGACGCCTCCCCAGGCCTTTGAGGACCCTGGGCCCTCAGGGATCAGGCCCCTCCACCTTCCCCTTCCCTGAGGCCCTTTAACCTCCAGCTCCCCCTCCCTCCTCTGGACCAGAGGTACCCCTCCCCATTCTCAACTTGGGTATCTGTGAACCTGGATGGAAAAACATCTTTATTTACCCCAACAACTCCAACTGAAGTCCTGCATTCATTCCTTTGGGGGTGTAGTTGACCCCAGCCAGCAGGGCCTGTGGCTCCACGGCTAGTAGAAGCAGTGTTTACATCCCCATGTCACCGCCCTCACTGAAGGTGTCTCCAGTGGCAGCCCTCTGCCCAGGTCTGCTGCGAAATGTCCAGTGGTATCAGACGACAGACTGACCAGAACCTGTAATTAACATGCTGATAAAGAAGCCCATAGGCCACGCTGTCATGAATTGTTTCATGTATTTTGATAACTGTGTTTTGATAGAATTGTTCCTCTTTGTGACCCCATGGTCTTTGTTTTATGCATTTAAATGTACTTGACGACATCTTTCTGAAAAGGACTCCCAGGCTTCGCCAGGCAGCCCAGGGGACTAGGGACACACACAGTGTGAAGACCGCAGCTCCAGGCTGTGCACGCGGGGTTATCTCCTGCTGCTGCCCGGACCTGCTTTTGCTTGCCAGCCTCTGCCCAGGTGACGGCCAGCTCCCCCTTCCCATCCCGCTGCTGCACGTCCAGATCCTCTCCAGGCTTGACATTCACCTCCAAGGGGGGTTCTGCCCTCTCTCCCGACTCTGCAGATTTCACCCCATCAGCTGACGCGCTGTCACCACACTCTGACCCTCGTGATGGGACCTGGGTCTGAAGGGGCCCTGCAGAGAATGCAGGAGCAATGGTGAGAATGGAAACAGCTTCCTGTTCCGTGGACAGCGAGGACTCGGGAACACTGCTCAGCCATGGCCTCTGTGGTTCTTCCAACGACCCTGTGAGGTTGAGAAATGCTGTCAATTCCCCTTTCCTGGAGGAGGAAACTGAGGCACAGAGGAGACTGGACCCGGAGAGAACCCTCCAGAGCGGGGAGAACGCATCCCCCAAGGTTTCTGGGATAGGCTGGGCCCGGGGGTCTCCACCAGAAAGGACCCCTGCGTGTCTGTAGCCTCGGGTTTTCCCGACCAGGCAGACCAGAGTCCCAAGGCCTGCCGGGTGGGTCCAGGCCCGGAAGGCCAGGCGGGGCCCTGTCGGGGCCTGGGCGGGGCTGGCGGAGGGGCCGGGCCGCCCCTTCCAGCGAGGGCGGGCTGGGCGGTCGCCTTTAAAGGCGCTGGGCCCGCCGCCCGCGGACCGTCAGGCTGGAGGGAGCTGAAGTCACTTCGCTCCCTGCGCCCTGGGGATGCCCCTGCCGCCCCGACGCCCGCCAGCCTGAGCCACCGGCGCATGTGACCGCGCGTCCGCCCCAGTCCCATCCGTAGGCGCCCGGCGCCCGGCCCCGCAGCGGCCTCGTTGTCCCCGCCGGCCCCCGCCCGGTCTCCCGCGCTGCCACCCGCCGCCGGCCTGGCCGCCATGCAGGCGCGAGCGCTGCTCCTGGCCGCGTTGGCCGCGCTGGCGCTGGCCCGGGAGCCCCCTGCGGCGCCGTGTCCCGCGCGCTGCGACGTGTCGCGGTGTCCCAGCCCCCGCTGCCCCGGCGGCTACGTGCCCGACCTCTGCAACTGCTGCCTGGTGTGCGCCGCCAGCGAGGGCGAGCCCTGTGGCGGCCCCCTGGACTCGCCTTGCGGGGAGAGCCTGGAGTGCGTGCGCGGCCTGTGCCGCTGCCGCTGGTCGCACGCCGTGTGTGGCACCGACGGGCACACCTATGCCAACGTGTGCGCGCTGCAGGCGGCCAGCCGCCGTGCGCTGCAGCTCTCCGGGACGCCCGTGCGCCAGCTGCAGAAGGGCGCCTGCCCGTTGGGTAAGCGCTCGGGGGCCAGGGAGGAAGTGAAGCTTCTTTCTCTTGGGGAAACTAAGGCCGGGAGTTAAGGCCGAGCTCGAGGTCGCCCTTCCCTGGGCACCACCGAGTGGCCCTTCAGAAATCATCCCACCAGCCCTCTGGTCTTTCAGATGAAGAAACTGAGGCCCGGAAAGGTAAACCGCTGTCCCCAAGGTCACACAATTAGAGTCGAAAGGGAAACCCGGTGGTCTCCTGGCCACCCGAGGGGCCTCATCTAGGACTGTTTCCAGCTCTGGTCTCTTCAGAACTGATGTCTTGTGCCCATTCCCGTGGTCCTTGGACCCCTGCTCTGTCCAGGTATTCAGTGAAAGGCACTCTTTCCTGCCCTAAATCTCCAGCCCGGGTGCCCTCTTGCGTGATGCCTTCTTTCCTTGAGACTGTGGTTAAGTGCATGTCTCCACCGGACTGTGTGGGAAGGGTCGGGGTGCAGGTTCCTGAACTGCTTAGGGCGCCCCAGGGAGAGGCTGCTTGGGGGAGAGAATGTCGGGGTCAGACCGTAGAACAGCCTCCCCTGAGGCAGTCGGCTCTGGGTTGCATCTCACCGTGCAGGTTGACTCTGCGTGGAGGAAAATGCTGGAAAACCTGCTGTACCTTTTTCCCTGTTTGGGGTGCCTCTTAGGAAGGCAAACTCTGCTGTGGCCGGACAGGGGCTCACTGAAGACCGGCGACAGGCCCCAGGTTCATGGATAGGAGTCAGGGTCCTGTGTGCCATCAGCTTGCAGGTGGCAGGGAGAGATACAGTAGCTGCCAGAACAGGCTCCGTGGAGCCTCAGGAGCACCATGGGGAGCACCAACTGCCAGGGCACCTGGGAAGCCTGCAGAGGGCTTCCTGATTTTTCTGCGGTCCGCTGAACACAATTCCAAGTGTTTCCATGGTCTAAAAAGGTTGGGGAACTGAGCGCTCTATTCCTGTAGTGGAGACTCACAGGCGCAATCTATCAGAGGTTCTGAGAAAACCTGCAGTGTCCTCAATTGATAAAACCCAGGGCTTCCCCAGAGAATTTCAACAGCGAGCTCTTCTGTTCTGGCAGAACACATGTGACCTCCTCCAAGCACGCTGGGGTTCCTGGGAGCCCCGTGTGGGAAGCATCATTCGGGATTAGCTAGGATTATGTGGAAGAGCCACTGCAGGGTTTGGCAGGGAGTCCCAGTCCACCTTGTGCTGGTACAACACCTGAGACTGGGCAGTTTATACAGGACAGAGATGTATTTCTCGCAGCTCTGGAGGCTGGGAAGTTCAAGACCAAGGTGCCAGCAGGCTGGGTTGTCTAGTGAGGGCTGCACTCTGCGGAAGGGAGGAAGCTGCGTCTTCACACGGCAGAAGTGCAGGCAGGGACAAGGCGGAATGCAGCCTGTAGCCTCTCATAAGGAACTTCAGCCAATGCTCGAAAGGAGGAACCTTGTGACCTCATCACCTCCTAACACCCCACCTTTTCATACCATCATATTGGCAACACCTCTGTTTCGGAGGGAACCTGTTCAAACCGTCATGGGGGTGAGGGTGATGAGGTCCGGCTTGTGTTGAGACTGCCCAGGAGGCTGAGGGGTGCGAGTGTGGGGCTGCGGGGTCTCGGAGACGTTGTCATTGACTCAACGCCTGCTGCACTGTCACGGTGGCTCATCAGTTTGGGGCTTGGTGCTGGAGTACCTTTCCTGGGCCTGCCCATTGCAGCCCAGCTGTGTGGATGGGGGCCCTTACTCCTCTCCACCCCTCATTGCCCTCTGCCCCTGACTCCCCTCCACCCCTCATTCTCCTGTGCACTGGGAGTCCTCTCAGCTCATCCACAAAACATCTCCTGGGGCGCTCTGACTTCCCCCCTCCATCCTCCTTTCCATCACTTCTCACACAGCAGCCAGGATCACCTTGGTCAATCTGTCCTGCCCGTCACCAGTAGGCTTCCTTGCAAGGCATCCCAACACTTACCTTGACTCACAGGGCCCTGCGCCTGCCACCTGGCCCACATCACCCTCGGTGCCGTCTCCCACCGTCTCCTCATCCCCTGTGCTCCGGCCTCGCGGCCTCACCGGTCTCTTTCCCACCTCGAGGCCTTTGCACGCACAGTGCCCACTGCCCGGCGTTTCCTTCCCTTGCCTTCGCGTGGTGGGTTCCTCATCCTGCCTTCACCCGGATGTCCCACCGCCCCTGAGCCGCTTGCCCTGGCCACTGTGCCCAGGTCATCCTTTATTGCCTGGTGAGCACACCCAGGGTCTCCGGTGGGCCCTGCACACAGCTGTGACTGTGGGTCAACTTCTCTGCATGATCCCCATCTCCTCCAGGCTCGGAGCCTTGCAGGGCAGGGGCCTGGGCCAGTGCGTGGCCTCTGTAGATGACATGAAATGAGACGAGAGCCCATGTGGTGTGTGAATCTCCTATAACCCTCTGGGCCCTTCTTGCATACCTCCAGTGACGGGGGCTCACCCCTTCTCAAGGGAGCCCTTGCATCTTCTCAGGTCCACGTTAAGGCAGCGCAGTTGCACAGAGCGGATAAATGTCCATCCATGGGGTGGTAAAAGCGGGGATAAATGCGTTTCTGAGGGCCTGTTTGGAGAAGGGTTTCCCTTTGCGCGTAACCAGAGCTCTGAGGCCATGCAGCCTCTCCTCTGGCTGCAGATAAACAGGACTTGGAGCCTGCCATGCGCTCACAATGTAAAGCCCCGGAGCAGTTTACAAGGTGGCATTTAATCACCGGCTTTTATTGTGCAACCCCAAGCAGGTTCTGACGGCATCTCCCGGTTGTATTTATTGAAGAACTTGGGTTGGCTTTTGATTTGTAATCCTCTTAGCAGCTTCCTGGGGCTGCACATGCCTTGGAGTTCAGCATCTGGGACCACTCAGGCAAGATGACGCCTCCCCTTCTGCCCCGCCCACTCCCACTGGGGCTGCAGGGCTGAGCCACAGCATCTGGCGGCACTGGAGGACTTGGAACTGCCGGCAGAGCTGCTTGGCCAAGAGCTTTCGCCAAGGCTGCCAGGAGCCAGGAGTCCAGCCGCACTGGAGCTTAGACCAGGGCGCTGTGCAGCTGCCCTTCCTGCCAGGGCTTGGCCTAGCAAATGCACCCTCACCCCATCTGCCAGCCTGTGGTCTTCCCCCGACAGGCCTCTGCCCTCCCATGCAGCCCCACACAGCAGCCTGAAGGGACTTGGCGAGACCCGGACCATCCCTGCCAAAATCTGGGCCATGGCTCCCACGGCCTCAGGACTAAGCATAGCCTCCTGGCAGGCTCGCAGGCTTGGTGCCCCCGACCACTGCCTCCTGCCCACATCACCACAGCCGCAGACCCCTGTGAAACCCCCATCCTGCATTGTGAGGGACCAATGACAATGCATGGAGCCCAGAAGAGGAAGAAACCACCTTCAGAGTGGAGAGAGGGCTAGATCAGGAGGGCTTTCTGGAGATGGGGGCATCTAGTTGTGGAGAGGTGGGTACAAGGGGGCCTGTGCACCCTTGGCCTCCCACAGGCTCACCAGGGCCTGCCAGGTGGTCTGAACGCCTTCCGCCCAGGCTTGCTTTGAGGGAGGGAGGCCACCAGGTTTTATAAGCGTCAACGGTGTGACACTGGGCAGTGTTCCAGGCCCACAAAGCCTTCAACACATCATTGGGGTATTGATGTCCTCGTTCTGTATGAGAAAGGGTTCAGGGAGCTGTAGGAAGCTGCCCTTGGTCACTCAGGTAGGGATGGATGGTTCTGCCCTGAGCCCAGTTTCCCTGGTTCCCCAGCCAGTGCTCTGAATACCAGGCAGGCCCCTAGCACCTTGGGGAAGTGACTGCCTTTCTTGGTTTTGATGAGGGTGTTTGTGGACTAGTGGGTGAGACAGGGTTTAAAATCATAGACCCCTGTCTTTGGTGCAGCAAAGACATGGCGAGGACACGTCCATATGCTCCCCAAGCTGAAAGCCAGGTCTAGTGCAGGGGTAGCAGGTGACTCCCTGGAATTGTGCAATGTACAGCCTGCCCACCTGTGTGCATTACCTTGCTCCAGCACATAATGGGCAGAGCACCAGGACTGGGACCCAGTTCTGTCCCTCATGTCTGGCTGCTCAGGGCGGAGTCCCAGCTCTGCCCCAGAAGTCTCTGAAGCTCTTTGCACCTCAGTTTCTTCATCTGTGAAATGGATAACAGTGGGACCCTCCTCACTGGTCACTGGACAAACGAGATGATGGACTGAGTGTGCTTTGCATGGTGCCGGGCTCATAGAAGTTGATGTGAAGAAAGGATAGCAGGTGGACGAGTCTTACAGAAGTGGAGTTAGTGAGAGTGAGGGAGAGGGGTCGAGGAAGGGGAGGAGCTGGAAGGTGGTGTTTGTGGAGGTGCTGCCATGTGCTGGCCCTGCTGGAGGGAGTTTCATTGGCCCCGGTCAAGGCAGGGAGGGCTTCCTGTAAGAGGAGGGCCAGGGGCTGTCTTCCTTGCCTTCAGTGGCATGGAAGTGCCTGACCCATGGCACTGTGCACAAAGACCAGTCTTCTTGGTAAATCACAGGCAGGCTGGCGGCAGCACCTCCTCCTCCTCCCAGGGGCTGGCTGTGGCCCAGCTGGGTGTGGAGTTTCACAGCCAGAGGAGTCAGGCTGGCCCCACATTGAGCTCGGGTCTAGGTTGAGCTCTCCTGGGGCTGGACAGGTTGTCACATTTGCCAAGGGCCAGCAAGGAGCAGGGGAAGCGCCCAGGTCAGGGCTTGCGGGGCCTGGCTCTGCACCTTGGGCAGGTCCCATGACCTCTCTAAGCCTTGTTTCCTTGCCTGTAAAATGGACTCAGTTCCTGTCTTGCAGAATTGCTGCAAGAATTCAATGAGATCACAAGCTTCGGAGCCCAGCCTGACGTCCCATGCCCAAATCAGGTCCCGCCTGCGAGGTGTGGCCTGTGGAGGGGGAGGCAGCGGGTTGTTCTGGGCCTGGGCTGCAGCCCTCGTCCCGCCTGTGTTCCACATGAACAGGTTTCTGGGCTTGAGGGTGGCAGACGACAGCATCCACCCCACGGGGAGCCACAGCTGGACCTGAGGCTTGTGGGGGCACGGTTCACTTGGGGACATGGCTCGGGGGGGCACAGTTCACTAGGGGACAGGCAAGTTTTCCAGAGGAGGAAAAACAAAGGAAGCTGCCCTGGGAATTAATTAGACCCAGGAGGCAGCCCCTTTAGTGGTGGGCGGGGCTGGGGGCTGGGGGCTGTCGAGGAGGCCCCTGGAATGGCTCCTCTGTCTCTGAAGAGCATTCATTTGCTCCCTCATTCGCTTCCTTCCCACTGCTGCGGGCCAAGTCCAGCCCAGGCGCAGGGGTGCAGGCCACAGGCACACTCCCAAGGGACCAGATTTGAGAAGGGTACGAGGTGCTGTTGGGCCCAGAAGGAGAGGTGGATCACCGCGCTTGCAGAGTCAGGGTAGGCTCCTCAGAGGAGGCGCTGCTGGCCTGGGCCCTGAGAAATGACAGGAAGGGCATATTCCTGGAGGAGGGAACCACATGTGCAAAGGCACAGTGACACTTAGGAGCCTGCATGCACAGGAACCAGAGCCGAGGTCCACAGGGGACAGTGGCAGCACGTGAGGCTGCAGATGTCAATGGGACCAGGACACCCCAGGCCTTGAATGCCCTGCTAAGAGGTTGCTATCTGGTCTGTAGACCATGGTCACCGTTATGGACAGATGGGCACAGCCTGGGACCCATGGCTATCCACTCATGGCTCCTCCATCCCCAGCTCACAGCTGACCACTGGGTGGCAGAGGGGTCTGCTAATTGCAGAGGGCAATAAAAGAAGGGGCAGGGACCTTAGAGATGGAGGAACAGAACTGGGTGTCGGTTCCAGCTCTGCACATTATGTGCTAGAGGGACTGATGCATACAGTTGCGCAGGTTGTGCACTGCACAACTGCAGGGAAGCTGGCCACTCTGATATTTGTCAGTAAGGGCCTGGAGTTACGCAGTGTACAAACACAAGGTATCCCCACGGGGTATCTGGGCCTCAGTGTCGCCATCTGTTCCATGGCAGTTATGACTGTCCAGAGCCAGCACGTGGTCCTCTCTCAGGGTTGGCCACAGTCCCCCAGGACTCCTGGGAGTTCCATCAGGCAGGGCTGTTGGAGCTGGAGCCCTGGCACCCTACTTGTCTCCCCTGCCCTGCTGCGCCCCTTCCTCTCCTGGGAGGTGACACTGGACACCTAGCCTTGGGCCTTGATTGCTTTGCTCTGTGTCAGGGTCTTCCTGACTGAAACTTCCAGGGCTTTAGATTCCAGTTTATTGAGGAAAAAAAAAAAGGCTAACGGCTGAATCTGGTTGAGACTGACTGTTGACTTCAGAACTTTTGGCTCGAGGATGGGGTGGGGGTGGAGGTTGTCAAAAAACCCCAAATAAACAGAGTCTGCTTCCCAGCCGTGGGGCCCACGGTTTTCCTGTGGAAAGAGGCAGTGGGAACCGCGTCCTCCCTTCCCCCTGATTCATGGCTGATTCATCTGCGAGTTGGGAGGAGGAGCTGGGGCACGGGGGCCCCTGCCCCCACCCCACCACCCACCGAGGTCCGCTTAAAGGGACAGGACCTGGTGGGGCCCTGCAGGGGTGCCCCAGGCTCTGGGGTCGCCTAGACCCTGAAATCCAGCAGACCTGGGCCAGCACCAGGCCTGCCCTTCCTCAGTGATTGATCTTTGCCTCTGAGCCTCAGTCTCCTGGGCCATAAAATGGGCCAGTGCTGCTGCTTTTGTGAGGCTGCTTGGAGACTTGGTTAATCAGCTGACCCACATTCTTTCTTCAGGGTGCTCTTTGCAGACCTACTGTGTGCTGGCTCAGAGAGCATCAAGAAGGGCCCCCTTGAACTTCTCTCCCTTCTCTCTGTCTTCCTCCCCTCCTCTCTCTGTCCCTCCTCCCCCTCCATCCCTTCCTTCTGAAATGTCTCAGCGGCTGTCTCACCCTGTGCTGGTTACCACTGGGGTGTGGAAGCGAACCAGATGGTCTCTGTCCCAAAGGAGCCTGGGGTGTGGGGTGGGCACGTGCGGGCTTCTCTTTGGAGACTCTGTGGGAAATGGGCCACCTCCCAGCCCAGCCCCACGGCCCTTCTGTCTCAGGCCTTGCTCTCCCTCCCTGTTTTATTTTCTCTTTGAAAAATGAAGAAAAGTCACTGTAACTTTACCCCAACCCCAAATAACCACGATGTAGTAGAATTTTGATGTTTCCTGCAAGGCTTTTACTTAAGGAATATTTTACAGAGGGTTTAAAAACAAATCATCCCCTATAAAATCGAGTGTCACCTATTTTAAGTGACCTCTGGGAGACCACACTGGGGAGAAAGTCCTTCCAGTGGAGGCAGCAGTGCTGTGCAGATCTTCAGGCTGCTGCGTCAGAGCTCAGGGGCCCAGCAGCCCAGGCGCTTGAGGGGGTCCAGGGGCTGCGCTCTGGCAAGCAGTGGGTGGACAGGTTGGGGCCCAGAGAGCTTTCCGGCCCTGGGTGTTGGAGTGTCTGTGTCCAGGATGGAGACACACAGGAAGGCAGCCTTTTCTAATCACCTGTGGGAGGAGAGGTGCTGCCATTCCTCCTTCTGCTGGGCCCAGGTCCCTGTCTGCCGTGGCTGCCTGCACAGGCAATGCGGGCTCAGCCTATGGCTTTCCATGTGCTGTGCCCCTGCCTGTGGGCTCTTCCAGGCCTGGGTCAGGGCACCTCTGCACTCACCCACCCCATGCCGGGCTCCTCTCTGCCTCATCCGTGGCGATGCTGTGCTGTCTCTGGTCGGTCACTGACTTGACCCTTGCCCCCAGCTGAACCACTGTGTCTCCAGCAGCTTTCACGGTTGGGCACACAAGAGGCACCCTGCACGCATGGCTTGAATAAGGCTGTGAGCAGCAGCCGATTCGGTCCAACTGGGGCTGCTGGGGGGCTGCCTGGAGGAGGCAGGATTAGGGCCGGGCCCAGGACCAACCAGAGCATCTTGTTAGGGAGAGTAGAGAGAGGTCGTGCAGGGGGAGATGTAGAGAGGTGGATGATGAGCAGAAACTGGAGTCAGCGGCCCGACAAAGGCCACACGGTGGGAGAGGTGATACGGTCCCAACTGGGGGCTGTACCCATGCCTTGGCGCTTCTCCTCAGGCGAGGCACATGGGCCGCCAGCCTCAGGCCCCAGGGCACACAGGGGAGCAGCAGACCGGCTGAGTCCTCCCTCCTGGAGGGAGGAGGGCCTGGGCCTGGGGGTTGCCCTGGGATCCCTCTGGGTCATGGAAATTGTTGGTCTGAGGGCATCTTGTGAGAGCTCCAAACCAGCTCCAAACCTCACCAGGGAAGCAGGCTTTGTGGCTGGTGTCCTTCATCTCTACTTGGGGGCTAGAAAATGAACTCAAGTTCCCAGGGGCAGGGAGGAGGAGCGGACAGGCCTGGGCTGCCCACTGGGGCCGCATGGCAGCTTCACCTCACCAAGGCAGCCGCCCGCTTTGTAGGTGTTGAGCAGGGCAGCGCATCTCTCATGGAAGCAAACGTGGGCAGAGAAAGCCCTGGGCCCACAGCAGGCCCTGCCCCTGGGGTGCTTGTTAATGTGACCTCTGAACCTGAGACCCCCGCTTTGCCGCAGTAGTTTGATCTATGAGGAGCCTCACAGTGGCCGGCATCTCCCAGCCAGGCTCTAGCCACCCCAGACAGGCAGCCTTTGATTCAGGCTGACTGAAGTGGACGAGGGCTAGTGTGGTTGGAGCCTGCGGGCCGGTTGAGAGGCAGACATCAGAAGTCTGGGAGACCCAACAGCAGAGCTCGAGCCAACCCCCCTGGTCCCAGCTCAGGCTAAAGGGCTCTTCGGGGCCTTGGGGAGCCTCAGGGCAGAGGTGGGGCACCCAGGGAGAGGAGCCCTGCAGCCTGCATTCAGATCCTGGTTCTCCCCTCCCAGCCGTGAGTTCTTGGGCAGGGGGGTTCTTCTTACAGAGCCTCAGTGTCCCCACCTTTAAAATGGAGGAAAAGTTTCCTTCCCCCGGCTGCCCCTGGAGAGTTGGGGGAATGAATTGGGATGTGCCTGGGGATTGTGTTTGCCCCGTGATGATTCCTGGAGCACGGACCGCGGCCCGGGCCCTGCCCCCACAGTGGCATCCACCATGGTACCTTCGTGCCTTTGGACGATCCAGAAAACCAGATTTTCCCTCGGTCCCCATGCTCGGCCACTTTTCAGAGATCAAGAGGAACGTGGGCTGCAAAGCTGACATTATGGACTGAGCCCTCTTTGCTCCCCATCGCCAAAGTGGCTGGGTGGGTGGGTAGCCCCCCGGGGCAGGGACTCGAAGTTTGCAGTCCTCCACACTCAGTTCCCACAGATGTGGTAGGAGGGCATATTCAGTCCCGTTTTTCAGATAAGGAGTTGAGGCCACACAGCTAGAAAGCAGCAAGGCCCAGCCGAACCTCTGGTGTGTGCAACCCCCAGCCCAGTTGCTCATTGCAGGGCCCGGGAGCCACGAGCGAGGCTGAGCAGCGTGGGTTCCAGATGGTGGGAAATGGAGAGATCCCGGCACAGGCCCGTGCAGGGAACTCCGAAGGCTGTGGGCCCCGTGCCACTGCATGCCTCAGGCCTGTGGTCCTGGCAGCCATAGCCCCCACTGCTGACGGCAGCAGGAATCTGAGCCCGGGAAGGGTCCAGGGAAGTTCGTGAACCATCTAGCAAGTCAGGCTGGGGTGTGGCCAAGTTAGACACAGATGTAGGGCCCTGTGGACTCAGAAATTGGCAGCTCTTTTGGCCCAGAGGGGCCACACTGTGTCCGGGCCTAGGTAGCTCAGAAGGGTCACCTGGGGGTCTTCCACTACACCCCCGCCTGGACACTGCTGTAGCCCCAGGGCTCGGAGGGATCGGCTGGAGCCCATGAGGAGAGGGCCAGTTCTCTCCTGTAAGGGTATTGCTGTAGCATGAGGGAACAGACAAGGCCCAGGGGGACTGACCCGAGATCTGGCCCCAGCCTCACTCCCATGTGGCCCAGGGCAATGTCCTAACCTCTCTCTGAGCCTCCTGGCCAGCCTGGCAGGGTCCAGTGAGGGGGAAGCCCAGCACATGGAAGCCTTTTTAACCGTTCTAGGGGTGAGCGAACCCCTTCCCAAATGCCTGGTGTCACTGCACTGCTGTGCGGTAGGGGGTCCCCAGCGGGCTCAGCGTGGGCTGAGGCTGGCTCTGAACCAGGACAGGGGTCTCAGGAAGAGCCTCCTCCTCCTGCCCGCCGGGCATAGGCCTCTGGGAGCTGGCAGCATCGGGGTCTCACTGACGCACCTGGCCCTTCTCGCCAGCGCAGGTCTCCACCAGCTGAGCAGCCCGCGCTACAAGTTTAACTTCATTGCCGATGTGGTGGAGAAGATCGCACCAGCCGTGGTCCACATAGAGCTCTTCCTGAGGTGGGTGAAGACCCCTCACCCCTCTCTGCCTCCCGGTGTCCCCTGGTACGCCCGCCAGCTGCTGGGGCCCAAACCAGGCTTGATTCTGCAGCCTGGGCCACAGAAACTGGAGTGGCCTGGGGTCAGGCTGACCTCAGTCACATCTCCTGGCTGCCTGTGTGCCCCTGGGGAAGGACATCCTCACTGAAGTGACTCCGCACCTGCTGGAGCTGTAGGCACCAAGAAGGTCACAGTTGTGGGTCTTTGTCCCTTCATGCTGCTGCCCATGCTATTGGATACCTGCAATGTGTTGGTTGTCCTGAGGAGCCGTGCAGTAAAGTAGACACAGGCAGAACCCAGTGGAGGAGACACCAGGAGACAGCAGGTGTGTGTGCAAGGAGCAGAGGCACGGCAGGCAGAGAGCAGGGCTCGGGGCAGTGGGAACCGGGGGCTCGGGAGGCCTCACAAGCTCAGCCTGGAGTGGGCACCCCAGGAGCTGGGCCAGTGGATGCAGGACAGTGGGGGCAGCTCAGCAAGCACCGAGGCCCGTGTGGGCGGAGCAGGGAGGAATGAGGGATGGGTGAGTGAACACACGAACCAGTGCACGGATGAGTGAGAGGAGGAATGAGTGAGTGAGGAAGTGGCAGAATGAATGAGTGAGGGAGGGAATGAGTGAGCGTACAATGGATGAGTAAAAGAATGAATGAATGAGTAGAGCTGGTCAGTAGGGAAGCAGGATGTCCCAGCCCCGTAGAGGAAGTGGTGTGTACCGTGTGGCCTCACCCTGAGCAAGACCTCTCCTTGCAGATGCACAGGCAAAGCCTCCTCCCCTTCTTCCCACAGGGCCTGCCCCGGTCCCTGCCATCATCCCCAACCTCTCCCACCTCCCCCATCACAGGGACCCTCTGAGCTGGTTTGGGAGAGCCCTGCCTTCGGAACCTCCTGCTGTGCAAACTGCCCAATGTCTGATCGCTCACACTGAATCCTGAGGGCTCGTCCCAGGTTGACTTACATCCCGTGGAAGCAGACTGAATGACTCTTCTGAGGTTTAGAGTGTTTCTCCCATCCACCTTTCCTGGCCCTTTGGCCCCTGGGTGTGCACAGAGGCGGCAAACAGCCCGATGAGGAGGCCCCGGAACCGAGCCTCATTCTATCCTGATAGGGATCAGACGGCGGGTCCAGGCGGACAAGGAGCCGGCAATGAGCAGTCACCAGAGGCTGCAGGCCAGGGCTCCAGGGACTTGCTTGTTTTCACGGCACTTTCCCTGAGGCCTCCAGCCACCCTGTGACGAGGCTCCACTGCCCTAGGCCCGGCCCTGGGGACGGAGCATCTGGTGGTTCATTGGGAGATCCCAGGAGTGATTCCTGCTCCAGCACCACCTCCCTGCTGGCTGGCTCGGCGCTTGTCTGGTCCAAGCCCCTGTCACTAGGCGTCACGGCCCCTCTGCCCTCCCCATCCCAGGCTCTCCAGCAGAGGCCGTGCTCTTTGAACGGGGGTGTGAGAGGGCGTGACGGGCACATAGCACCTCAGCGTCACATCCTCCACCCCTGCTGGGAGCTCCCTGGGCTGTGGGCTGTGTAGCCCATGTTTCTCAAAACAGCCCTGGAGGCACCACCCATGCAGGACCCACAGCCCCGGTTGCCACCCTGTCCAGAACCCCATGCTGATGGACCTCTCACTGCCCCTTTGACAGCACACTGACCCCTCACTGCCCTTCCCTCGGGCCCCGGGCCCTGAGACGTGTCATTGAGGAAATTATAACTGGATGCGCTAAGTGGCACGTTGCTGGCCTTGCAGGAGGTAGGGATGGGGGCATCATCTTTCTGGAAGGCCCCAGCCACCAGGCTCTGAACCAGCTAATTACTGACTCCAGCCCAGCTAGGAGGCCATTTCCACCCTCAGAGCCTCCAGTGGCTGATGCCCTGAGTGGGTGGATGAGACCCAGCAGACAAAATGAGACAGATGCTTGTCCGGCACAGGCCTCCCGGCTGTGACCCCTGACCTGAGGTCTGGGTGTGGGCAGGGAGGCTAGTGGGCAGCCGTGGGCATTTTCTGCAGGCCCCGCAGGTGCCTGGCCCTGGGAGGCACCTTGGGGCTTCTGCAGGCAAAACAGGTGCAGTTCCTACTCTGGGGCACACACGGAGTGGGTGTGGCAGAAGCTGGCTGCGGACGTGAGTGGACCGATGCTGGGGTCACCGTGTGAGGTGGCCGAGTGGCCAGATGCCCAGGCTGCCTGGGGCAGACCCCTGCTTTGCCCTTTGCCCGCCCACCTGACCTAGGCAAGTAGTTCAGCGTCTCGGGACTCAGTTTTCCCACCACGAACACCTGAGAGTTATAGGGACAACAGTAGTTTCTCGTGGCTGCCGTAACAAAGTACCACAGACTGCATGGCTTAAAATGACGGAGATGTTTGCCCCCATGGTTCTGGAGGCCGGAAGTCCTAATCAAGGTGTCAAGGTCCTAATCAAGCAGGGCTGCTTTCTTCTGGGGGATGTGGGGGGAGTGTCCCAGGCCCCTCTACTGGCTCTAGTGTTTTCCGCAGTCCTCGGTACGCCTCGGCCCTTAGACCCCTCTCTCTGCTCTCTGTCTCCATCATCTCGTGGCCTTCCCCTCTCTGAGTCTGGACTTCCCTCCCTTAAAGACACCACAGACACACTCTGATGTCACCGTAACTTCATGACACCTGCAAAGACCCTGTTTCCAAACAAAGTCACATTCACAGGTCTGTGGGGTTAGGACTTGGCCGTATCTCTTGGCAGGGACACAGCTCACCACAGCACCCCCCTTGCAGGGTGCCCATGAGCATTCAATGGCCTGTCTGCCTCAGAGGGAGCACAGGGTGGCATTCGCTGCCATCCCTGGTCCTGTGGGTCATAGCGAAGCTCCTGTACTTTGCAGAGACTGTCACCTCCCTGCACGTGCCGGACGCTCCCATCCCTCCATGCTTTGTCTCTTGCTGTCACCTGCCTGCATGTGCCAGACATTCCCATCCCTCCATGCTTTGTCCCTCGCACATTTTCCTTGCTCATCTCTACTAAGCAGCCTCAGGGAGTGAGTACCTGCTCTGGGCTGGGCCCCACGCTGGGGTCCCGAAGGTTCCCACCCTGGAGGAGGTCCCAGGCTGTGTCTGGCATTCAGCCTCCTCCCCTGCTGGATGTGGGGCTGTGGTTTCTACTCAGAGAGCTCGGGTGAGAACTGGGGATTGGTGCCCATCGGCGAACACCAATGCAGACCCAGGCCAGCTCCACTCCATTCACAGAGGGCAGGGCCCAGGCTGGCCTCATCTGTGCCTGTGCACCCCTGCCCTCGGGGTGTCTAGGGCTCGGGTCCTGCATCTGCCTGCTGCCAGCACTGCCACATTTGGGGCTTTAGGCAGCTAGCCTGGGGGTGGGGGTGGAGGGAGGTGGGAATAAGCCTTCCCAGCCCTCCCAGCACTCACCCTGTCGAGATGATCAGGAATCTGCCCCAGCCTCTGGGGAGCCTCCCTTCCTGGGTACCTGCTGCAGCCCTGGAGGATGCTGTGTGTGCAATGGGGCTTTTCCCCTAGGGCCAATTATTGTCCTGTTTGTTGAGAGGCGTTTTAGAGCCCAGGCATCACCACTCGGCGGAGGAGGTGTTGTTGTCCCATTTCCCAAATGGGGAGACCAAGGCTCAGAGAGCTTCACTGACCTGCCCATGGTCAGGCAGATAATAAGTGGGGCCTGGACTTGGGATTAGCATCTTGGTCTGACTGGCTCCATGCTCCGTAGTCAGGATGGCGAGTGCAAGCTGGGAGTCATCTGACATGTTGCAGGCAGCCCGTCTCATCTCAGCAAATTGCAGCCAGAGGTGATCATCATCACTTCTTTATGGCTGTGAATGGGTGCAGGCGCCGGTGACTTGGCCAGGTCACAGGGCCAGGATTCAAATGGGAGCTTGAGGGACTCCAGACCTGTGTTCTGTCAGCCGCACACTGGCTCTGCTCCTCGCTGACCAGCCCCGCCACTGCGCCTGACTCCCCCGTGTCCTAGCCCCACCCTAAATGCCCGCCTGTGTCTCCCTGGCTGCAGACACCCGCTGTTTGGCCGCAACGTGCCCCTGTCCAGCGGCTCTGGCTTCATCATGTCAGAGGCCGGCCTGATCATCACCAATGCCCACGTGGTGTCCAGCAACAGCGCTGCCCCAGGCAGGCAGCAGCTCAAGGTGCAGCTACAGAATGGGGACTCCTATGAGGCCACCATCAAAGACATCGACAAGAAGTCGGACATTGCCACCATCAAGATCCATCCCAAGGTGGGTGGGCGTGGGTGGAGGGGTGGAAGCCCCTGGGGCTGGGCATGGCGGCCTCTTCCCAGACGCCGGACCGCAGAGGCAAGCTAGCCCCACCTTCCATCGGCCAGGGGGAGGAAACTGGGCCCAGGGAGGACTGGCAGCTGGCCCAGGGTCACGGCTCGGAAAAGACCTGGAGCCCAGGTCTTTGGACCCCTTGCCCTGCGCTCCCCAAGCCGCTAGGTGCAGGGCAGAGCTAGGAAGCGTGTGGCCCACAGTGGGTGGGCTGTGGTCCCATATCACACACCACGGAGGCTCTTCACTGTCCCACCTGGGCCCACTACTGGGGATGCACCTGCCCCATAAGATGGCGTCTGGGTGTGGGCGTGGAGGTCAGTGGGCTGCCGTGGGGAACACTTGGGACAGGGACCCCATCCCTCCACCTTCACGTCTGTACCTCCCACCAGCTGATCCAGAAGAGGACTGCACTGAGGCCCCCAGAAGCCTCTTGTTCCTCCACCGGCTGTTTCTGGAAGGCCTGCTCTCAGCCAGGCACTGACTGCACTCCTCTAATTCTCACCACAGGCCTGGGAGGAAAGGGCCTGTATGAGTCTGTTTTCACACTGCTCTAAAGAACTACCTGAGACTGGGTCATTTATGAAGAAAAGAGGGTTCGTTGACTCACAGTTCTGTAGGCTATACAGGAAGCATGACTGGGAGGCCTCAGGAGACTTACAATCATGACGGAAAGCAAAGGGGAAACAGGCACGTCTTCTCATGGCAGAGCCTGAGAGAGAGAGAGAGAGTGAAGGGGGACATGCCACACATTTTTAAACCATCAGATCTCGTGAGAACTCACTACCACGAGAACAGCGTGAGGGAAGTCTGCCCCCATGATCCCATCACCTCAGGCCCCTCCCCCAACACGTGGGGATTACAATTTGACATGAGATTTGGGTGGAGACACAGAGCCAAACCATATCAGGGACCTCATTATCTTGGGATTTCAGATGGGGAAACTGAGGCTTGCAAGTTCGGTAACTCGCCCAAGATCACAACGCACTGGAGCAGGGCCGGTCCGCTCAGCTAGGACCCCAGCCTCCCTCCAGCTTGTTCTTGTCTTGCCCGATGCCATGCTTATGTGACCCTGGGGACCACAGTCGAGTTACCTGTGGCTCCCCATGACGCAAGGTCACTGAGTCCCATGTCTCACACCAGCGTTGGACCCGGAGCTTCCCTCGGGCTGGGAAGTTCACCTTGGCTGGTTTGAATTTGGCTTCCTCTCTTTCTGAATGAACGTTTACAGCATTTGTGATGAAGTCTTTTGCAAGGGGGTTTCCTCTTGGCCCATCAAGGCAGAGGAGATTTAATGGTTCCAAGGAGTTCCCCTAATGGGGACCCTTCCCTGCTTTTCAGCCCTTTCACGGTCGCGATTGAGTCTGGGGGCATCACCTCCATTTTAAAGACAAGGAAACCCACTGAGGGGTGTGCTCATGGACAGGAGTTGGCAAATTTTCTTTTCTTTTTTTTGAAACGGGGTTTCGCCCTTGTTGCCCAGGCTGGAGTGCAATGGCATGATCTCGTCTCACCACAACCTCTGCCTCCCGGGGTTCAAGCGATTCTCCTGCCTCAGCCTCCCGAGTAGCTGGGATCACAGGCATGTGCTACCACCACACCGGCCAATTTTTTTGTATTTTTAGTAGAGACGGGGTTTCTCCATGTTGGTCAGGCTGGTCTTGAACTCCCAACCACAGGTGATCCACCCGCCTTGGCCTCCCAACGTGCTGGGATTACAGGCATGAGCCACCATGCCCAGCCTTTTTTTTTTTTTTTTTTTTTTTGAGACGGGTTCTTGCTCTGTCGCCCAGGCTAGAGTGCAGTAGCAGGATCTCGGCTCACTGCAACATCCACCTCCCAGGTTCAAGTAATTCCCCTGTCTCAGTCTCCCGAGTAGCTGTGACTACAGGTGCATGCCACCACCCTCAGCTAATTTTTGTATTTTTAGTAGAGATGGGTTTCACCATGTTGGCAAGGCTGGTCTTGAACTCCTGACCTCAGGTGATCCCCCGCCTTGGCCTCCCAAAGTGCTAGGATTACAGGAATGAGCCACTGCACCCAGCCCCCAAGTTTTTTCTTCCTTCCTTCTTTCCTTACTTCCTTCCTTCCTTCCTTCTTTCCTTCCTTCCTTCCTTCTTCTCTCCCTCACTCCTCCCTGCCTCCCTCTCTCTCTCTCTCTCTTTTTTTTCAGGGTCTCGCTCTGTTGCCTAGGCTGGAGTGCGGTGGCACAATCACAGCTCACTGCAGCCTCAAACTCCTGGGCTCAAGGGATCTTCCCACCTTGGCCTTCCGAATAGCTGGGACTACAGGCACGCACCACCACATCTGGCTATTTTTTAAATTTTTGGTAGAGACAGGGTCTCGCGTTATTGCCCAGGCTGTCTAGAACTCCTGGGCTCAAGCAATCCTCCTGCCTTGGCCTCCCAAAGTGTTGGGATTACAGGCGTGAGCCATGGTGCCCAGCCAACAAATTTTCCATGAAGCCAAATGGTAAATGTTTTATCTTTGCAAGCCCTGTGGTCTCTGTCACAACCACGCATCTCTGCTGTGGCAAGAATGCAGCCTTAGGCTGCACATGTGGGTGTGGCTGTGTTCCAGTAAAGCTTGATTCACAAAACAGGCAACGGGCGGTGTTTGGGCCTTGGGCCAGTTTGCAACCCCTTCTCAAGGACCCCTGTGGGAAGAGGAAAGCGAGACTAGGGGCAGGTCTGTCTCTCCCCTTCCGGCGGCTGTGGCAGAATGCTGGCAGGACTGGTGGGGTGGTGTCCAGGTGGGCCTGAGCAGGATGCCCCACCAGCCACCTGTGGCAAATGGGTGCCAGCAGAGCTAGTGTGATTCATGTCCTGCAGGGCCTGGTCAGCACCTATGGCCATGACCTGAGGTGGGAAACGCCCTCCTAGCCCCTAGGCGTTAAATCGAGCCATGGGGAAGGCTCCTGACCTTCACCTGTGCGCCCTCCTTGGGTGCAGGGAGGGTGGGCTGACCCTCCCCAGCTCACAGCCTCACCTGTGCACCCTCTTTGGGTGCAGAGAGGATGGACTGACTCTCCCCAGCTCACGGCCTCACCTGTGCAACCTGCTTGGGTGCAGGGAGGATGGGCTGACCCTCCCCAGCTCACGGCCTCACCTGTGCACCCTCTTTGGGTGCAGAGAGGATGGACTGACCCTCCCCAGCTCACGGCCTCACCTGTGCACCCTCTTTGGGTGCAGAGAGGATGAACTGACCCTCCCCAGCTCACGGCCTCACCTGTGCAACCTGCTTGGGTGCGGGGAGGATGGACTGACCCTCCCCAGCTCACGGCCTCACCTGTGCACCCTCTTTGGGTGCAGAGAGGATGGACTGACCCTCCCCAGCTCACGGCCTCACCTGTGCAACCTGCTTGGGTGCAGGGAGGATGGGCTGACCCTCCCCAGCTCACGGCCTCACCTGTGCACCCTCTTTGGGTGCAGAGAGGATGGACTGACCCTCCCCAGCTCACGGCCTCACCTGTGCAACCTGCTTGGGTGCAGGGAGGATGGGCTGACCCTCCCCAGCTCACGGCCTCACCTGTGCACCCTCTTTGGGTGCAGAGAGGATGGACTGACCCTCCCCAGCTCACGGCCTCACCTGTGCAACCTGCTTGGGTGCAGGGAGGATGGGCTGACCCTCCCCAGCTCACGGCCTCACCTGTGCACCCTGTTTGGGTGCAGAGGGGATGGACTGACCCTCCCCAGCTCACGGCCTCACCTGTGCACCCTCTTTGGGTGCAGAGAGGATGGACTTACCCTCCCCAGCTCACGGCCTCACCTGTGCACTCTGCTTGGGTGCAGGGAGGATGGGCTGACCCTCCCCAGCTCACAGCCTCCCAAAGATTTCAGACGTTGTTATTTCTGCCTCTTCGGCCGGTCAGCAATGGAAAATGTCATCTCTCCGGGTCCTCGCCTTCCAATGTGCAGGCCTGGTTCCACCACCTGGGATTCTCTCTGCCATTGACTGAAGCTTCTTGAGCACAGAGAATAGAGGAGCAGCCTGAGCCCTTCCCACACCAGCACCCGCCCACCAAGGGCTCCCGTAGTCCTGTGTGGGGCTCCACATCGCCCCCATTATTGACAGCTTTCTCCTCGTATTGAAAGCTGCAAGGAGAAACTTTCTTATTTGACATGATGGTGTATAGTAAAAGGAAAGAGGACTGAAACGATGAGAAGGACCAGTGGCCTGGTGGAGGGGAGCCGTCCAGAGGGTCAGAGGCATGGGATCCTGCCCCACTGATCTCCTGAGTTGGGGTGAGGCTCGTGAGACCTGACCGATCGCAGACCCACGGGAAGCTACAGGGTAGTGTAGCAAGGTCCCAGGAGACTTTCCGCCAGCCTCCCTCAACGGTGACATCTTAGGTAACGGGTGCAAAACCAGAACCAGGAAGTTGATGTGGGTACAAGCACAGAACTGCCTTCCCCCATTTATCAAGTGTGTGTGTGCGCTTCGGCACCTTCTAACAAGCATCCAGGATTACCTTCTCAGAGTGTGCACCACGCAGCTTCTGGAACACAGAGCCCGGCTGCTCTCCCTGCTCCCAGGCTAGTTGCAGAGTCAGATAATCAGACAGACAGGCTCCGCTGGCCCCGCACAAAAGCAGAAGAGGAGTGTGCAGGTGTCTCAGTGTGCATGGCGGGGGGCAGAGCTCGGCTAGTGGCTTCATTTCTCCAGGCCTGAGTCCCCCGTGTGTCTCTATTGGGAGATGAGATGGAACTGCATCAAGGATGTCAGAGTCCTTAGCTGGGTTCCAGGGGCCTGCAGATCTCTCTCCATCAAATGCATCAGTTTGTGTGTGGTGCATATGGTGTAGTAGTTTTTACCAGGTGTCTGCAGCTTTTACCAGAGTTTTAGAGGACATGTGACCATCAGATCATTGGGCTCAACGACCTTGGAGGCTGTGCTCAGCTGCACCCTCTGTGCACCACCCATGATGAGCACCCATGCCTGCCCTGGGGGAACCTTTGGTCCCTGGCACAGCTGAGCCTCTGTTCCGTGTACTCCAGCCCTGGGTCTCAACACAGGACTGCCCTGGTCTTGGTCTGCACTGGTGACCTGCCTGAGCCTTCACAGTCCTAGTGGCTTTGCACAGATGTGCATGCCTTCCCTGGGAGCTCCCTGCCAGGATCTGACTCCAGTCCCCTCTGAAGGCAGACGGCTAAGCCTCCCTCTCTATGTCTCCTCTTTCTCTCTCCTAGAAAAAGCTCCCTGTGTTGTTGCTGGGTCACTCGGCCGACCTGCGGCCTGGGGAGTTTGTGGTGGCCATCGGCAGTCCCTTTGCCCTGCAGAACACAGTGACAACGGGCATCGTCAGCACTGCCCAGCGGGAGGGCAGGGAGCTGGGCCTCCGGGACTCCGACATGGACTATATCCAGACGGACGCCATCATCAACGTGAGTCCCAGGGACAGGAGGCCGGGGCAGCTGCCATCTGTGCCGAAGACCTCAACCTCGAGGTAGTCTCTGACTCGGCTTGCCCCCGTCCCCAGAGCCATTGTGGCACTCGACACATCTACTTGCTAGAAAGTTCTCTCTTTACGTTCGGTGGAGCCCTAACCCAGTGACTTCCACCCCAGGGTGCCAGGCACGCTGGGGGTCAGAGGCTGCTGTCCTCGCTCGGGCAGCCTTTCAGAGAAACAGAGGCACGGCCAAGCCCGGAAACACCTTTGCCCAGCTTACACACCCTGGCCAACATTGCTTTTCATTATTATTGTGATTATGTTGGTGGCACATTTAGCATTCACAAAGCACTTCACCCAGATGCCCCAGATCATGTCCATCCAGCTTTGCCGCAGCTCAGGTGCTTGGCTGGAATCCGAGTCTTTGTAGAGGGCCCCCCAGGCCAGCAGGATGGGAAGTAACACTCCCATTCTCCTTGCACCAGGCGGTGCTGCCTGGCCTCGAGGGTGTAGTTGCTGAAGCGTATGGTTTGTGCAGAGAACAGTAACAGTCAGACCTCGGTCATCAGGCAGCCATCCACATGGCCTTTGTGGGCCTCGGCCTTCTTATCTGTGAAATGGGGGCAGCACTGAGGCCTTTCGATGCTGCTGAGGATGAGACCTGGTTATGCTTCTCTGCACTGGTTAGAGGTGGATCTGGAAGAAGGGGCTCCAGGAAACCTCAGGCGGGATCAGGCACAGCTAATGCTGTTTCCTCCCCTTGCAGTACGGGAACTCCGGGGGACCACTGGTGAACTTGGTAAGTGTCCCCTAGAGCCAAAATCTCTCAGGTTTCTGGGGCTCTTCTCATATGGGGGCGCTCAGCCTTGAGGCGGGACAGGCACCACAATATGGTCCCAGGACATTTACACCAACAGTCAGGAGTGCAGCTGGGCCGGAGGCCTGGAAGGAGGAAAGACCAAGGCTGCCCCAGGCGCCTCAGGGATGCTAGTGGCCACCAGGAATGAGGACTCACCCACGAGCAGCAGCTCAGTCCAGGGCCGTGTGCCTGTCAGGGGAGCTGGTGTGGGGCTGCTCACCCCAGCCCTCTGTGCCCTGGGTGTACACACAGGATGACCTCATTCTCCCCATCCCAGTTGTGTCTTGAGCCTCAAAGTCAAGCTCAGCCTCATCCCGGGTGAGATTTTTCCAGAATAAACCAGGAAGCTCAGTTCAGAGCTCCTAGGCCCTGAAGGATCAGACAGTCCCACCCCTGAAGCTCCTGTCTGTGGTGGGGGAGGTGTCCAGATGTGAACAAACCCCAGCACCATGTGAGCCACATGAGATGGCTCTGGAGGGACGCTGGGCAGGAAGGCCTGGCAGCTGATGTGAAATCAGGGAGGGCTTCCTGGAGGTGAGAGCATTATACAACGGCCGTTGAGACTGAGGAGGACTGGGTACAGGAGGAAGAAATCCCAGGGAGAAGGCACAACATGAGCATTGCGGGAGGCTCTCAGAGGCTTAGGGAGGGGGAGATCAGACAAGGGGACAATGAAAGGGGCTGGTGGCCCATGTCCTGCTGCCTCAGGCCCTGTGTGCCCAAGATGTCTCCCAGGCTTTTGGCAGGGCTGAGGGCATGCCCTGGTTTCAAGGAAGCTCGTGTGTGTGGTTTAGGCTTTAGGCTGGAGGCCAGAAAGCCAGGCCCAGGAGGCTGCTCCGTGTGGTCCAGGCAGTAGAGATGGGCACAGAGGGCCGAGGGTGGACACAGAACTCAATCTACTGGATCTCACACTCGGATGCTCTTCCTGCCTCCTGAGCTTCCAGGGACCAGGAGGACAAAGGGTGCCTTGACGCAAAGCTCTGCTCCAGGCCCCAGACAGTTCCCTGGTGAGCTGGCCAGGCCCCGACAGGGAGGGCAGGGCTAGGGGTATATACCAGGCTGTGGGGTGGGGCTCCTTTCCAGGAGTGTGCCTGAGTGTGAGGTCCCCAGGGGTCAGGTCAGATCCTGCCCAAGTGGCACCAGCCTCATGGGGGACAGGGCAGGTTTGGAGGGGCTCCAAAGAGAGGGATGGGGGGTCAAGGAGCTCCCCTGGCCCCACCTGCCAGCCCCCCACTTCTGGAAGGAAGGGATAGACAGGGTCTCTGTCCCCGACAGGCCTTACCATGTTCCTCCCTCTCTCGGTCCCTCCAAACGTGGCTTGGCAGTGTCCTTGGCCCGGTGGCCATGCTTCTTAGAGGCAGAGTGGCCAGAGCCTGGGGGCAGGCCTGAGCTGCAAGCTTCCCTGGAAATACTCTCCAGGGATGGGGAAGGGGGATCTCCAGGATTTGGAGAGGTAGGGTCACTGACTCAGTTGTGATCCTGAGAGTGACCTTTTCAGGGGAGTTGGGGGCTGTAGGGGGATTGACAGCCGGAGTCAGCCTCTAGAAACAGAGCTGTGGACACAGTGCTTTGTGGGCAGGGGTTTGCCTGGGTTCCCCCAACTGATGCCTGCTCTTACCTCCCTGCCCAGGATGGCGAGGTCATTGGCATCAACACGCTCAAGGTCACGGCTGGCATCTCCTTTGCCATCCCCTCGGACCGCATCACACGGTTCCTCACAGAGTTCCAAGACAAGCAGACCAAAGGTAAAGAGCTCACCTGGAGGGGGCCAGAAGCAGGGGGTACTCTCCCAGGGCTACAGCCACTTAACATCCCAGCCCTGGGACCAAGATCTACCGGAGGTGCTGGGTGAACCTTGCTCACTACTGGACAGGTCCTGTCTGCCCACCCCAAAGCTGTGAGACCCCCAGGACAGCTTATCCTCAGCCTTTTTCAGGATCTTCCCCCTGCCTATCATCAATTCATGGTCAGCTTCACCCCCTGCCCCTCCAAGGCTGTCTCCTTTTGGCTGGGGATCTCCGAGCTCAGCTCCCACCACCAGCTTCCTGGACTCCCTGGGCTCCTTTCATTTGGGCTGCTCCTTATTTGTCAGGTGTTTCTTTCCTTCTGTCCATCCATCCATCCACCTACCCACCTATCCACCCATCCACTCACCCATCCATTCATCCATCCATCCGTCCATCCGTCCATCCATCCATCCATCCGTCCATCCATCCATCCATCCATCCACCCACCCACCTATCCACCCATCCATTCACCCATCCATCCATCCATCCATCCATCCATCCATCCATCCATCCATCCGTCCATCCATCCATTCACCCACCTGTCCATCTATCTATCCATTCACCCATCCATTCACTCAACCATCTGTCCATCCATCCACCCACCCACCCATCCATCCACCTATCCACCTATCCACCCATCCATTCACCCATCCATCCATCCATCCATCCGTCCATCCATCCATCCGTCCATCCATCCACCCACCTATCCACCCATCCGTTCACCCATCCATCCATCCATCCATCCATCCATCCATCTATCCATCCATCCATCCATTCACCCACCCGTCCATCTATCTATCCATTCACCCATCCATTCACTCATCCATCTGTCCATCCATCCACCCACCCACCCATCCATCCATCCACTCACCCACCCATCCACCCACACACCCATCCATCCATCCATCCATCCATCCATCCATTCATCCATCCATCCACCCACCCATCTATCCCCCCACCCATCCATCCATCTATCCATTCGCCCACCCACCCATCCATCCAATCATCCATTCACCCATCCATCCAATCATCCATTCATCCACCCACTCATCCACACATCCACCCACCTACCCACCCATCCATCCATCCATTCACCATCCATCCACCCACACCTTTCTACCCATCTACCCATCCATCCACCCACCCATTCATCCACCCATCTTTCCATCCACCCATTTACCATCCATCCATCCATCCATCCATCCATCCATTCACCCATTCACTTATCCATCCATCCACCCATCTATCCATCCATCCATCCACCCAGCCATTCACCCATTCATCTATCGACCTAGCCATCCTCCATTCACCCATCTAACCACCCACCCACCCACCCAGCCAGCCATTCATCCATTCATCCATCCATCCACTTATCCACCCATCCACCCACCCATCCATCTATCTATCCATTCACCCATCCATTCACTCATTCATCCATCCATCCGCCCACCCAGCCACCCATCCATCCACCCACCCACCCATCCACCCACACACCCATCCATCCACACACCCATCCATCCACCCACCCACCCATCCACCCACACACCCATCCATCCACTCACCCATCCATCCACCCACCTATCCATCCATCCATCCATCCATCCAATCATCCATTCATCCACCCACTCATCCATCCATCCATCCACCATCCATCCACCCATACCTTTCCACCCATCTACCCATCCATCCACCCACCTATCTTTCCATCCACCCATTTACCATCCATCCATCCATCCATCCATCCACCCATCTATCCATCCACCCATCCACCCAGCCATTCACCCATTCATCTATCCACCTATCCATCATCCATCCACCCATCTATCCACCCACTCACCCACCCACCCAGCCATTCATCCATTCTTCCATCCATCCACCTATCCATCATCCATCCATCCTATATCCATCCATCCACCCAACCACTCATTTATCCTTCCAACCACCAATTCTTCCATCCATCATCCATTCATCCACCCATCCATCCATCCATCCACCATCCATCCGTTTACCCATCCATCCATCCATCTACTCATCCATTCATCCACTCATCCACCCACCTATCCACCCATTCATCCACCTGGCCACCATTTCTTCCTTCCTTTATTTTTTCCTTCACTCCTTCCTTCCACCCATCCATCCATCCACCCACTCATTCACCTGTCTACCTATCCACCCATCCATCCATCCATCCATCCATCCATCCATCCATCTACCCACCTGTCCCTCTATCCGTATCCATCTATTCTTCCATCCATCTATCCACGCCTGAGTACTCCTTCTTCCAGCCTGTGGCCCATGCAGATCACACGGTATCCTCTATGCCAGGGGAGCAAAGTCCAATACCCTGTCTTTGGAAGTCACTCTCCTCTAAGCACCCATTTCCTCGCCCCCATTTCCTCACCCCATCCAAAAGAGATGCCCAGCCCACCCTGCCCACTCCTAGATTGCCATGAGCACCCATCTGGGAGAGGTCTCGCCAGGGCACTAGGCAACTCTCCCAAGTGAGAACACGCCCATTGCCTCCTTAAGTGGGCAGTCGCAGTCACAGTCACCTTCCAGAGTAAGGCCATGCTTCTGATCGCAGGGCCTTTCCTGGGGGCCTCTGCCTCCCCACCTTCTCTTCAGCCCTAGTGAGCTTCTCCCTCCTGCCATTGTGTCTCCTGTGCCCACCTCCTGGCCAATGCCCAGGCCTGACTCAGCAACTCACACTTCCATGTTGCTTTGCTGTCTCCTCCCAGCCCCCTCACTGGCAGTTCATTGAGAGCAGGGGGCTTCCTCATGTTTGCCCCCTCCTCCATGACCCCATCAGCCAAGCACATGGACCCCAGTGCAGCCAAGGCCGGTGCCATGAGGGCTGGTCACATGAAGAGCTGCTGTTGAGGATGCCGCCATTGTTCTTCTGTGTCCGTTATGGGAAGACAATCTGGAGCCAGGCAGAGCCTGTCTTTCCCAAAGAAGCTGAAGTCGTCTTCTCTTGAACAGTGGGGACCATCTAATCTCTTGAGCCCTTTTCCTGTTGGCTTCTACGAAGCTCAGAACTAGATTCAGGGGTGCACCCAGACCTGTCCTAGCGTGCTCCTTTTCCTAATGACCGAGTCTTTCCTGTTGAATTATCCCATTCTCCATGGGTGCCTTTGACTTCGGCCTCCTTACTGGAAATTAGCGGAGCTGCTCTTTGCACACACTGAGCTGTGAGGTGACTTTCCTTGGAAGTGGATGATAGTGTCCTCTTCCCTTCTTGCCTCTCTCTTTCTCCTGAGACAGGATCCCCCCGGGGCCTGGGTTTGCTCCTTTGTTGTACAGGGGCTGTCCCAGTTAGTGCTGACCTCATCCCAGACCCCCTGGGAAATATCCCCTGTCCTCAGAGCTGTGTCCCCTCCCCAAGGACAGCGCAGACGAACTGAGGAGCCTGATAAACCTTAGCTGCATGGCACACTTGCAATTTTAAAATCCTTCTGAAGTTGACTGGTGTTTGTACTTGCTTTTCTTTTTTATTTAATAAAATCCAATGATCCAAACCCAGTTAATCTAAAGTTCTTTGAAATGAACCATCTTTTTATTAAATCAAGGAGATGTTAAATGCATTTATTCTTCTCGTCTGGAGGTGGGGTGCAGAGGCCTCTGAGGGGCTTTCAGGGTAAAGAGTGGCCACCATGCATGTTGGGGGAGTCCCAGGTGGGCTTGGGGTCCAGCCAGCCTTAGGACCAGAGCGTAGCCCCACATGGGGTGGTGTGGGGTGTTCGATTCATGGAGTGGGGCCGTTTGTGGGCATCTGCCCCTCTGTGGACTGTGGGGGACAGTGCAGTTCATAGGTGGGAGACCTCTGGCCTGGGGGGTAAACCCCTCGTTTATCCTGTGACCCACAAGCCAAGGGAGAGCTGTAGGGAAGGGAGGGGACAGGGACAAGGGCATGCGCTTTCCCTGGTCTCAGACATCACAGAGTTCCCAGATCTCTGACATCACAGGATTCCCCGATCTCAGAGGCCGCAGGGTTCCTCAGTCTCAGAAGTCACAGGGTCCCCTAGTCTCAAAAACCAAAAGTTTCCCTGGTCTCAGAGTTCACAGGGTTCCCCAGCCTCAGAGGTCACAGGGTCCCTTGGTCTCAGAAGCCAAAAGGTTCCCTGGTCTCAGAAGCCATAAGGTCCCCTGGTCTCAGAAGCCATAAGGTCCCCTGGTCTCAGGCCCCTGTGCTGGGTAGAGTCCTGGGTCTCAGGCCCCTGTGCTGGGTAGAGTCCTGGGTCCTTCCCAATAGTGGAAAAGGCTGGGGAAGGCAGCCCAGCCACCTGGCAGGAGCAGGGCCGGGAGCAGGACGGGCAGGGAGCCTGGTGGCCCCATACTTGGTGTGTGTCCTGCTCACCTCTCAAGTTCAAGGAGAAGAGGCTTCAGAGTCCCCTATCCTGAGCACAGTGAGTCACGCTTTCCCCAGCTCTGGTCCAGGGGCATTACCAGGCCTCTGCTTTCCCACCTGCACAGTGGGTCTAAGTCAGAGGGGACCACAGCCATTGTTCAAGTGCCGGCTCTGTGTCTTGGACTCCTGTGAGCCAGAGGTCCTGCCCGCCCGCTTTCCTTCTAGCAGGGAGAGGGGCCACAAAAACGCCCCCAGATGCCACAGATCAGAGTGAGGGGTGCTGGGAGGAGGCTGGGGCAGGGCTGGGGCCTCGAGGGTGAGGGCTGCATGACAGGGCAGGAGACCTCTCTGAGGAGGTGACCCACCTCCAGCAGAGACTGTGGGAAGGGAGCGGGACAGGCTCTGGAGATTGCAGGGGACTCCCAGGCAGTGGGAGCGGGAAGGGCCGATGTCCCAGGTGGGCTGTGCAGGTCCTGTCGAGGATCCCATCCCCTGGATTTAGAAGCCACCTAGAGAGTGATCCCCCGGATTTACGCCTCCAGCCTGGCCCCTCCCACTCCAGGCTCAGACGCGCAGCTGCTTGTGGGACGGAACCACCAATGTCCACGGGCAGTTCCCACTCAGAGCACCTGTCAAGACCCCCCTGCTCCTGCAGCCCCACCTGCCGTCCCCACTCAGTTATGTCAGCCTTGTCCCTCTGTCCCTCTGGACTTCCCACATGCTTCATCCACTGTCAGCGAGTCCATTGGCCCAGCCTTTAGGACGCATCCACCCCGGGCCTTGTCGCTGCTCCGCCTCCACCTCCACCTCCGGGTCCAGCGCTGGGGCACTTGCTGCCCTGGACCATTACCTCTCTGGGCTCCTCTGGATGCTGCCCCGTCCCCCACAGACCCTCCCACAGCCAGAGAGGCCCTTTCAAAACTAACGGCAGATCACGTCTGGTGATTCAAGGTCAAATCCAAAGCCCTCCAGGGCCCACTGGACCCATGGGTCAGGCCTCCCAGCCAGCTCTGACTCCATCTCCCACGTGGCTTATTCATCAGCTGTTCATCTTTGGTGTGTTTAAATATTTGGCCCATTAAAAACATTTAGGTTATTTGTGTTCTTACTAGTAGGTTGTGAGAGTTCTTCCTACATTCTGGATAGGAGCCCTTTATCAGATAAGCAAATTGCAAATATTTTCTCCCAGTCTGTGGCTTGTCTTTTTCATTCTCTGAACAGTGTCTTTAAAGAGCAGAAGTTTTGTAAATTTTGATGAAGTCTGTTTTTTTTTTTTTTTTTAATTTGTCATGCATTTGGTGTTGTATCTAAGAAGTCTTTGCTAACCCAAGATCAGAAAGATTTTTCTCCTACAATTTCTTCTAGAAGTTTTACTTTTTGAGGTTTCAGATTTAGGACTGCGATGCATTTTGAATTAGTATATTTTTAAATAGTGCAAAGTATAGATCGAGGTTTGGGGGTTTTTGTTATTTTTGCCTTGGAAATTCAATTGTTCTAGCACCATTCGTTGAAAGACTGTTCTCTACTGAAGTGCCTTCACACCGTTGTCCAAAAGAGAATGACCATGTGCCATTCCAGCTATGTGTCTTTAGGCCAATATTCAGTACCGCACTGGCTTGATTACTGTGGCCTCACGGTAGGTCTAAAAGGCAGACAGTGTGAGTCCCCCGACTTTATTCTTCCTTTTCCAAGTTGCCTGGGCTCCTCAGACCCTTTGCATTTCTATATGAATTTCAGAATAAGCTTGTCAATTTCTACAAAAAGAAAAATAAAGCCTGCCGATGATCTGATTGGGATTGCATTGAATTTACAGATCAATTTGGGGAAATTTGGCATTTTAACAATGGTAACTCTTCTGATCCATGAATACAGACTACCTCTCCATTTATTTATATCTTCTTTAACTTCTCTCTGCAATGTTTTATAGTTTTCAGTGTGCTGGTTTTTGGGCATTTTTCATCAGATTTATTCTTAAGTATTTCTTAATTTTGATGCTATTATAAATGATGTATTCTTTTAAATTTCAGTTTCTGGTGGTTGCTTAAGAGAATATTCCAATTAAAATGATTTTTGGATGTTCACCATAAGATATCCTGTAAGCTCGATAACTCACTTACTGCTTCTAGAAACTTTTTTTTTGTAGATGCCATCAGATTTACTACATAGATGACAGTTTTACTTCTTCCTTTCTAATCTGAATGCCTTTTTTTTTCTTGCCTGGCTAGAACTTCCAGTAAAATATTGAATGAAAGGGGTAAGAGTGGACATCCTTGTCCCGTTCCTGATCTTGGGGAGAAAACACTCAGTCTTTCACCATTAAGTACAATGCTAGTTAAAAATTTGCATAAGTATCCTTTATCAGGTTGAAAAGTTCCCTTCTATTTCTGGTTTTTATTGGGAATAGATGTTACATTTTGTCAGAGGCTTTTTGTGCATCTCTGGAGATGAACATATGGTTTTCCTTTCTAGTCTGTTAATGTGGTAAATTGCATTGGTTGATTTTTAAATGTTAAACCAAGTTTGCATTCCTGGGATGAACCTCACTTACCACTTATTTGTGATGTATTATCCTTGTTTTTTTTTTGTTTTGTTTTGTTTTTTTGAGATGGAGTCTCACTCTGTTGTCCAGGCTGGTGGAGTGCAGTGGTGTGATCTTGGCTCACTGCAACCTCTACCTCCCAGGCTCAAGTGATTCTTCTGCCTCAGCCTCCCATGTAGCTGGGATTATAGGTGCCCACCATCATGCCCAGCTAATTTTTGTATTTTTAGTAGAGATGGGGTTTCACCATGTTGGCCAGGCTGGTCTCAAACTCCTGACTTCAGGTGATCCACCTGCCTTGGCCTCTCAAAGTGCTGGGATTACAGGCATGAGCCACTATGCCCGGCTGTATTATCCTTTTAAATGTATTTTTGGATTTGATTTGTTTAAAGAATTTTTGTATCTATCTTCATGAGGGATATTGGTCTAGTTTTCTCTTCTGGTTTTTGTATCCGGATAATGAGGTTAGAAGTAGCCACTCATTTTCAGTTTTCTGGAGGAGTTTGTATAGAATTAGTACTATTTCTTCCTTAAACATCTGGTAGAATTCTCCAGTGAGATCTTTTGGGCTTGAAGTTTTTTTTGTAGGAAGATTTTTAACTCCAAATTCAATTTCTTTAATAGATGTAGTGCTATTTGCATTATCTATTTCTTCTTGAATGAGCTTTGGTGGTTTGGAAATTTCAAGAAATTTGCTTCTTTTGTCTAAGTGATTAAATTCATTGATATCAAGTTGTTCACAATATTCTCTTATTATTCTTTTAATGTCTGTAGAATCTGTAGTGATGTCACCTCTGTAATTCGTGATATTGATAACTGTGTCTTTTTGTAATGATCAATCTCGCTAAAGATTTATCAGTTTTATTGATCTTAAAGAATCAGCTTTATTTTTTATTTTCACTATTGTGTTTCTTTGATTTACATTATCTTTATTTCATTGATTTATACTCTTCATTTATTCACACTCTTATCTTTATTATTGATTCACACCATCTTTATTATTGATTCACACTCTCAGCTTTATTATTGATTCACACTCTTATTAGATTCACACTCTATTGTTGACTCGCACTCTTACATTTATCATTGATTCACACCCACCTTTATTGATTCACACTCTCAGCTTTATTATTGATTCACAGTCATCTTTATTATTGGTTCACACTCAGCTTTATTATTGATTCACACTCTCAGCTTTATTATTGATTCACAGTCATCTTTATTATTGATTCACACTCAGCTTTATTATTGATTCACAGTCATCTTTATTATTGATTCACACTCAGCTTTATTATTGATTCACAGTCATCTTTATTATTGATTCACACTCAGCTTTATTGATTCACACTCAGCTTTATTATTGATTCACACTCTCAGCCTTATTTTTGATTCACACTCATCTTTATTATTGATTCACACTCAGCTTTATTGATTCACACTCAGCTTTATTATTGATTCACACTCTCAGCCTTATTTTTGATTCACACTCATCTTTATTATTGATTCACACTCAGCTTTATTATTGATTCACACTCAGCTTTATTGATTCACACTCAGCTTTATTATTGATTCATGCTCAGCTTTATTATTGATTCACACTCAGCTTTATTATTGATTCACACTCATCTTTATTGATTCACACTCAGCTTTATTATTGATTCACAGTCATCTTTATTATTGAGTCACACTCAGCTTTATTATTGATTCACACTCATCTTTATTACTGAGTCACACTCAGCTTTATTATTGATTCACACTCAACTGTACTATTGAGTCACACTCATCTTTATTATTGATTCACACTCATCTTTATTATTGAGTCACACTCTCAGCTTTATTATTGATTCACACTCAGCTTTATTATTGATTTGCACTATCAGGTTTATTATTGATTCACACTATCAGCTTTATTATTGACTCACACTCAGCTTTATTGAGTCACACTCTCAGCTTTATTATTGAGTCACACTCTCAGCTTTATTGATTCACACTCTTACCTTTATTATTGAGTCATACTCTCAGCTTTAATTCACACTCAACTTTATTATTGATTCAGACTCTTAATTATTTTTTTCTTCTGGTTATTCTAGGTTTTATTTGGTCTTTTTATAGTTTTTAAGATGGAAACTGAGGTTATTGATTTGAGACTTTTCTTATTTTCTAATATAGACACTTTAGTACTAATAATTTCCCTCTAACTACCTCTACAACCTACAAATTTTAATATATTATACATTCATTTTTATTCGGTTGAACGTAATTTCTAATTTCTCTTTTTACTTATTTGAAGATGAGTAATTTAGAGTGTATTATTTAGTTTCCAAGTATTTGGGAATTTTCTAGATACCTATTATTGATTTCTAATTGTGGTCAGAACTCTTATATAAAATGAAAATTCTAAATTTATTGACTCTTGTTTATTTCTGGGTCTGAGACACCTGCTAAGTCCCAGATTGGAGCAGCTTGGGGGACGGAGACACTATCTCAGTGAGTTGCGTGTGCAGTGCCCCAGCCACAGGGCCTGGCACATGGTTAGTACTCACTGGACATTAGCAGCGAGTATTGTTTTGGGGAAGACCAGTGGGAGGTGATGAGTTCAGTTCCAAGCAGGGAACATTTGGGGAAGCAGCAGTATGGAAGCCAGAAAGGAGAGCCCCACTGGCCACTGGGGTTGGGTTGGAGCTCGGCTGGGAGAGTAGATGTCGGAGCTCACGTGGTTGGATGCAGGATGTGGTGGACATGAAGCCACCTGTGGGGCGAGCCACACTAGAGCTAGAATACCCCTCAGCTCCATGAAGACGGTCAGGAGAGGGCAGCTTTCCCGGACCGCAGGGGGACTGGGCCAGCTCAGGCAGAATGACACCTGCTGCTTCCTGGTCGTGCAGGAGAACTTCTGTCCTCTGCCTGCCCCCTGAGGGAGGGTGGTGGCTTTTCACAGCAGCCCTAATGGAGTCTCGCCGTGTTTCATTTCTAGACTGGAAGAAGCGCTTCATTGGCATACGGATGCGGACGATCACACCAAGGCAAGTGTCTGAAGAGTGCCATCCCCTGCTACCCCTTCATCTCATCCCTCACCCTGGTCCTCCCTCCAGACCCTGGCTGGCTGTGTTTGGCTCCTTGCAGGTGCCCAGACAGGCCGATGCACTCAGGCCTCTGACCGTTGCTCAGGCCAGCCCTTCTGCTTGGACCTTTCCCTCTTTGCCTTATAGATTCCTTCTGCTTTTTCAAGACACCATCTCTTTCTGTGGCTGCTATAACAAATTACTATAAGCCAGGTGGCTTAAAACAGCAGGAATGTGTTCCCTCTCAGTTCAGGAGGTCGGGGATCTGAAGTCAAGGGGTCGGCAGGGCTGTACTCTGCCTCTGAGGCTCCAGGGAAAGCTACTTCCTTGCCTCTTCCAGCTTCTGCTGGCTCCAGACATCCTTGGCTTGTGGCTGTCTCCCTGCAGTCTCTGCCTCTGTCTTCGCTTGACCTTCTCTCTCTCTGAGTATCTGTGTGCACATCTCTCTCTTGTTTCTCTTATGAAAATGTCCATCTTTGGAGTTAGGGCCCACTCTAAACCAAGAAGTTCTCTTCTCAAGATCTTCAACTAATGACATTTATAAAGGTCCTATTTCCAAACAAGGTCACATTCTGAGGCTCTGGGTGTACACGAATTTGGGGGAACACCATTCTGCATTCCCAGGACACTCAAGTGGCAGAAGGTGCCTCCTCGTAGCACACAGAGCCCTGGCCTTCGTCTCCAGCCTTGAACTCATCCTGCTGTGTCGGAATCACCTGTGGTGGGACTGCCCCACCCCATCCTGCCTCTTCAGCTATCAGCTCCTTGGGAGCAAGGACTGTGACCTACTCATTCCTCCACTCTGCCCCAAAAGCAGGTCCACTGCAGAACAGGTGCCTGGAAATGCTGAATGAGTGCAAGAAAAAAGGGGCTGGGGGAGAGGAAGCGGGGGTAGGATAGAAGGGAGGCTGGAAATGCAAACTTGAGCTTCAAGGTTTGAAGAAGCAAGAGGTCACTGCATCGGGAGCCTAGGAAGAACTTGAGAATGCTCAAGTGACCATTTCCTCAAACCACACAGTCCCTAAAGCTGTCATTCCTCCTGTTTCACCAACTCTGCTAATCTAGGGGTGACATTTGAAAAAAACTATAATCAATGTCCAGTATGCCAATTTATCTTTTGTTTTCTTTCTGTCTCTTTTATCTGTCTGTCCATCCCACCTCTGTCCAGTCTTCTGTCTGTCCGTTCCATGATTCAGAATTGTCTGTTCTTTCCTTGACTCAGCATTGTCTGTCCATTCCATAACTCAGCATTGTCTGTCCGTTCCATGACTCAGCATTGTCTGTCCATTCCATGACTCAGCATTGCCTGTCTGTCCATTTCTCCTTCTATCCACCCATCCAGCATCATTCCTTCACCTGTGCATCCATCCATCCATCCATCCATCCATCCATCCATCCGTCCATCCATCCGTCCTCCTGCCCCTCCTTCCACCTGTCCACCCACTCTCTCTCCTCTCTTCACGCTTCTAACCAGCTATTGCTACCACGTTTCTCTTGAGAAGCACATCTGGTAGGGGACACAGAGTGGCCAGTGGTGGGACAGGGCAGTGTGGGGGCCCAGAGGAGGCTCCTCTTCTGGCCTGGTGCTGGAGGGAGGGAGGGGCAGCTTCATACCAAGGAGCTGGGCAAAGGCTCAGAGGAGGGGCCTTGACGGCAGACTCTTTCCAGCCTGGTGGATGAGCTGAAGGCCAGCAACCCGGACTTCCCAGAGGTCAGCAGTGGAATTTACGTGCAAGAGGTTGCGCCAAATTCACCTTCTCAGAGGTAGGCTCTGCCAGGGAGATCGCTCGACGCATGGGGCAGGCGTGAGGTCTGGGCTGGGGCTGCCCCACTGACCTCATGTGACCTTGAGCTTCCCAGCAAAGTGACCGGGAAGGGGCAGGTGGATTCTAGTGTGTCTGCTTAGCCAGAGGAGGTTGGAGAGCTGAACAGTCCCTAGAGCCCTGACTGTGTGCGCCCTGAGTCCACAATGTCATTTCCTTTGAGAAGCAGAGGATGAAGAGTCCCTGTTGGGCTAAGAACGCACTCCAAGCCAGACTCTTTCACCAGCTGGGGACCAGCCTGGGTCCTGGGTCTTTCTGGGACTCAGCTTCCTCGTTGTAAAATGGAGATAATTCAGCCTATTCTTTTTTTTTTTTTTTTTTTTTTTTTTGAGACAGAGTCTCACTCTTGTTGCCCAGGCTGGAGTGCAGTGTCATGATCTCAGCTCACTGCAACCTCCGCCTCCTGGGCTCAAGCGACTCTCCTGCCTCAGCCTTCTGAGTAGCTCGGATTACAGGTGCCCACCACCATACCTTGCTAAATTTTTTTGTATTTTTAGTAGAGACGGGGTTTCACCATGGGGGCCAAGCTGGTCTTGAACTCCTGACCTCAGGCGTTCCACCTGCCTCGGCCTCCCAAAGTGCTGGGATTTCTACCCCCAGGAGACTTTGTAGATGAAATGGACAAAGCATTGCTTTCTTTGAAGTCTTCCAGTACTAGAGAAATGTTAAGTGTTGCAACACAATAGGCTGAGGCAGGCGTGCAGCGCGACACTACCGCATGCTGGCATGGCTGACCCACCCCCAAGAAGGGCTCTGAACCAGTCGTCTCCCCTCCTTAGCCTCCGTCTTTATCTGCAGTGGGAAAAATCCGCGTATAAGTGGACCCACACAGTTCAAACCCATGTTGTTCAAGGGCTGACTGTACTGTGTATCCTCAGAGGCTGGGCTTGAAGGTGGGGGGCCCCACGTGACCTTCTGTGATGAGCACAGACGGCACACTTGTCCTGCCCGCAGCAGACCTGCAGTAAAAATTGTTGAAATTGGGTGAAATTTTCCACACACATCTCAGTTAATCCTCACTGCAGCCAGGGATGTGCAGGCTCCTGCCCTCACCCATTTTACAGATGGAGGGACTGAGGTTTAGAGAAGTTACTCTTCCAGGTCACACAGCTGGCATGTGTGGGTCCTGATGCTGGTGCCCACACAGCTGAGCACAGTACCATCACCTTCCTTCCCGGCAGTGGGGAGGTCTCAGTGAGCCTCATGCAGAGAGAAGGCTGGCCCCGCGAGCTCTGCCTCTCATATAGACGTCTTCGTAAGTGCAGTAACAGCAGAACCTACTCCTGGGCCTTTATAATTTGCAAAGTGTGTTTCCACATAGGACGGTAGACATGAAAACTGAGGCACAAGGGGACAGAGTGCCTGGCCCAGCTAGGAGGGCTGCAGCGGGAGCTTGAACCCACCCTTCTGATGCAGGGGAGAAGCAGTTTGAAAGGTCGTTTGCCTGTCGTGTGACATTGGTTTTCTTCTGGTGTGAGAGCTTTGGGGCCAGGGTACTGTTCTTTCCTATTGAAATGACTTCCGTTGAAATATTGTCATTGACCCCGACTATGCCTCGCTCTGGGTCGCGCCTAGGAAGGCTGTGCCTGGGGAGGCTGTGGGTGGTGACCCCATCTCTCCTGTTGGCAGAGGCGGCATCCAAGATGGTGACATCATCGTCAAGGTCAACGGGCGTCCTCTAGTGGACTCGAGTGAGCTGCAGGAGGCCGTGCTGACCGAGTCTCCTCTCCTACTGGAGGTGCGGCGGGGGAACGACGACCTCCTCTTCAGCATCGCACCCGAGGTGGTCATGTGAGGGGTGCATTCCTCCAGCGCCAAGCGCCAGAGCCTGCAGACAACGGGGGGCACCGCTCCCCAAGATCAGGACGAAGGACCAACGTCGGTCCTCAGCAGGGCGGCAGGCTCCTCCTGGCTGTCCGGGGCAGAGCAGAGGCTGGGCTTGGCCAGGGGCCCAAATTTCTGCCTGGGGAGTGTTGATCCACATCCTAGTGCCAGGGAGGGAAGCCCAACGTCCCCTTGTACAGATGCTCCTGAAAGTCACTTCCAAGTTCTCGGGATAGTCACAAAACTGCCTTCCATGGAGGTCCCCTCCTCTCCTCGCTTCCCGCCTCTGCCCCTGTGAACACCGTCTGCAGTATCCCCTGCTCCTGCCACTCCTACTGCAGGTCTGGGCTGCCAAGCTTCTTCCCCCCGACAAACGCCCACCTGACCTGAGGCTCCAGCTTCCCTCTGCCCCAGGACTTACCAAGCTGTAGGGCCAGGGGTGCTACCTGCCAGCCTGGGGTCCCTGGAGGACAGGTCACATCTGATCCCTTCAAGGTGGGGGTGTCCAGCCCGGAGCAGGCACTGAGTGAATGCCCCCTGGCTGCGGAGCTGAGCCCCGCCCTGCCGTGAGGTTTTCCTCCCCAGGCAGGCAGGAGGCCACGGGGAGCAGGTGGAAAGTTGGCTGCTGCCTGGGGAAGCTTCTCCTCCCCAAGGCAGTCATGGGGCGGCATGCAGAGGACAGTGGACGTGGAGCTACGGGGTGTGAGGACTGAGCCGGCTTCCCCTTCCCACGCAGCTCTGGGACGCAGCAGCCGCTCGCATGGAAGTGCCTCCCAGAGGCAAGCGGGCTCCTGGGCATCACCCCCTCATCCAGGGAACAAGTGTGTCTCAAGGGGCATTTGTGAGCTTTGCTGTAAAACGGATTCCCAGTGTTGCTTGTACTGTATGTTTCTCTACTGTATGGAAAATAAAGTTTACAAGCACACGGTTCTCAGCCAGCAGGCCACTGGGGCAGCGTACCCACCACTGGCCAGGGTTCTTCCTGGGGATCCATCTAACACATGACTGGGCATACCTGCAAAGACACGGGCCTTTAAAGAGTTTCTATGACAGCCGAGCATTAGGGCACACCAGGTCTCAGGGTCATGTGGCACTGTGGAGGGCCGGCTCCGAGTCAGGCAGCCCGGCTCAAGTCCTGGCTCCTCCACTTACTTCCAGCTTCATGGTCTTGAGCAAGAGATGTCCCCCTCCCTGCCTTGGCCGCTGCCTCTGTCCAGCAGGAAGGCTGGCTCTGCTGCGCTGACCTCCTGGATGCCCTGGGACGCAAGGTGACAGGTGCAGCACTTGGGAAGCCACCTAGCTTATGGGGAGCTCCCACTAAGCCCCACTGTGCATGTCTGGTCACATGAAGAACCCTTTCTCACATCTATTTCACTCTCCCTGCCACCCACCCAGCAATGGGGAAACTGAGGCAGAGAGCAATTTCAATGAGCAGGAGGTCCAGGGCCACCACCCAGAGTAGCTGGAAGTGGAGCACTGGGAGCTATGAACTTGCCCCCAACCCTCTGCTCCACCCAGAGTGGGCCACCCCCACCAGGCCCCGAGCCATTCTGGCCCCGTCTAGGCTTCCATCCACCTGCCAGGCTCAGGCAGCCATGTCCACCCTCCAGGCCCTGCTCTCACTCCCACCTGCAGCCTGGGCTCTCCACACACACAGTGGCCCTGGAGAGTAGGCCGTTGCCCCTCAGTCTTTGGGCCCTGGCTGAGAGGAGCCTATTGGGTGTTGGGGGGCTGAGGTCAGGAAGAGGACATGGAGAGCTGTGACCTTACCAATTATTGGAGAGGTGAGCACTTGGGGGAGCGTTGAGGGCCCCCAGGGAAACCACGACCCCCATTCCCACAACTCTCCCAAATCGGAAGGGTCAGCAGTCATTATAGTGATTTCTGGGGTCCTGTGGGTTCTGGGGGAACTGGGTCTGGAGATTCTCCCATTCACACTGTCCCTGCATCAGTGTCCACCACATGAAGCCACTTCTCCCTTGACGACTGTTCCCACCTTGCGGGGGACAAGTCTTGACACCCCAGCTCAGACCACCTTCTCAACCCCTTGTGTCTGCCCTGCAAATGCCTCAGGGGAGAGCGGATCACAAATCCCAAATCCACCCGCTCACTCACAGATGGGCCATGCTCTGGCTCAGGGGAGAGCGGATCACAAACCCACCCGCTCACTCACAGATGGGCTGTGCTCTCCTGTCGCTGTCTGGGTCGCGTTCACCTTGCAGCTTGGCTTTGGAGTCCCAAGATCCCTTGCAGGGGCCTGAGGAACACAGCGGGGCTGTGAGGTCAGGAGGCTAAGCTCAGATGACCCTCTGAGCCTCTGAGTCTCGGTTCTTCCACCTGTCAAATGGAGATAATGTTGTTTTCTTTCTTTTTTCTTTCTTTCTTTTTTTTTTTTTTTTTGAGATGGAGTTTCACTCTGTCGCCCAGTGGTGTGATCTCTGCTTACTGCAACCTCCACCTCCCTGTTTCAAGCAATTCTCCTGCCTCAGCCTCCCAAGTAGCTGGGACTACAGGTGCCCGCCACCATGCCCAGCTAATTTTTGTATTTTTAGTAGGGACGGGCTTTTACCATATTGCCGGGTGACCTTGTGATCTGCCTGCCTCGGCCTCCCAAAGTGCTGGGATTACAGGTGTGAGCCAACGTGCCTGGCCGATAATGTTGTTTCCTTAACAGTTTGGGTTCCATTGAAGGATATAAACTGGCTGTGTGAGCACTGAATTAAACAGCGTGAGGAGGATCCTACTCACACTCCAGGCCAGAATGTGCCCCCGAGATGTTGCCACCCACCACCCTCCTTCTCCCTGCCCTGGGCCTCCGGATGCCCATCTGTGCAGCGGGGAGGTGGGACAGGGGTCTCTGAGCTTGGGAGTGAGCGGGCCCGGGCTGTGGTCCCAGTTCTGACACCCTTGAACTGACCTCTGTGGGGGCCTTCAGCTCTGGGCTTCTGCATCCAGGAGGCCTGTGGCTGCCACCTCCAGAGGAAGAGGGACAGTGGCACTCAGCCCTCCCCTGAGGGGGGTCACCCTCTCGCCCACCCTGGCTGGCCCTGTCGTAGTGGGAGGTTGAGACCTCTGTCCTCCCAGCCCCCGAGACCTGACTGTTCCCTCCGGGAGGAGCCGCCTCCCTGGCTGCCCTTCCAGCTGCACTTGGTAAAAAAACAACCTTTGCAGAGGCTGCCGGCTGCTGCCCCGCCATTGTGCAACCCTCTGGCTCCTGTGCAGCCCCAGCTGCTGGGCCGCCACCCACCCCTCCGTGTGTCCCATGAAGATGTAAACAGGGTGCTCACAAGGCCAGCGCCTGCCAGGAGGAGCACCCTGCCCCAGGCTGGGTCCTCAGTGAACACCTGGAATCTCACAGGCACAGGTGCCCATGTCCCAACACCCCATGTGACAGAGGCAGAAACTGAGGCCTGGAGAGGGCGAGGACCTGTTCCAGGTCACATGTGAGCCAGTGGCTGGGCTCCAGGTGACCAGCATCAGGCTCCCGTCTGTCCCTTCAGGCAGCTGTGGTGCAACTGCTGCAGGACAGACCTCCACTGCCCTGACGTGGGGCCCAGCCATTGCCTCCAGGAGGGCAGCCCCTGCCTCCCACTGCTCACTCGTGGGTCACACATCTTCCTTCCAGAGTCCCTGCCTGCTCCCTCTGGGTGAGTGGGTTCAGAACAGATGAGCACAGTTGGAAATTTCAGAATGGGTCAGAGTTGAAGGAGAAGAGGAGTGCCCGGGGCTGTCACCCACACCTGCTTCATTCCTACTGCCCATTCCCTCTATGATGGGCCGAAGAATGGCCCCCAAAGGCATCCATGTCATGACCCTCGGAGCCCCGGAATATCTTATATGGCAAAAGGGACTTAGCACATGTGATCAAGGCAGACTCTAAAGTGGGGACATGATCTTGATTGTAGGGTGGGCCTGATGTGACACAAGGGTCCTTATAACAGGGACGCAGAAAGGGTCAGCAGAAGTTAGAAAGTGGGATGATGGAGCGACAGGTGGGGGCTCTGTGGGGAGAGGCTGAGAATGCAGAGGACTTCCAGAAGCTGGAAAGGCAAGGAAAGAAAGGAAATGGTCCCTTCAGAGCCCCCAGAAGGAGCCACCCCACTGACTCCTTGACTTTACCCTGGACAGACTGACTGTAGACTCTGGCCTCCAGGACTGTGAGAGAAGGAGTGTGTGCTGTGTTAGTCGGTGAGGTTCATGGTCCTATGTTAACAGCAGCCGCAGGAACTGCACCCACTCTTCAAGCTGGCCTCCAACTTCACTCCCTCCGGGAACCCCCACCCTGCCCACACTGAGGGCCTGGGGACCCTTTAGAGCCCTCGTGGTCTCTGGTTTCTGTCTTATTTCCTTGTTCCTCTGGATGTTGACTGCTCCTTGCTTCCCCACCTCTTAGAAACACTGGCTCCAGGAGCTCATGAACTTTGCTTAAGCCACAGCCATGTCCCCAGAGCCAACCCCAGTGCCGGGGCAGAGCAGGTGCTCAGTGAATGGGACTCGTGGGCTTGAAAGTTCATCTCAGCTCTATAACTCTGGGGCCCATGTTGCCGTGTCACTCCAAGCAAACCCCAAAATCCAATATCCAGGAAGGCCAGGATGTCAGGGATGGGAAGATGCAGGGACAAGACGTGGGGGTGAGAGGAAAATGGCCCCACTCTCCTCATAGCTACTGATCCTCTGAGCCTCAGGATCCTCTCTGAAAGTGGAGGAGCAATCTTCACTCTGCAGATATCCCCTCCAAAGGAGCAGCCCACGTGCTGCCCTGCACCCACACGGCCATCACTGAGCCCAGCACCCACGCAGCCATCACTGAGCCCTGCAACCACGCAGCCGCCACTGAGCCCTGCAACCACGCAGCCGCCACTGAGCCCCTGCACCCATGCAGCCGCCACTAAGCCCTGCACCCACACAGCCATCACTGAGCCCTACACTCACACAGCAGCCACTGAGCCCTTGCACCCATGCAGCGCCACTAAGCCCTGCACCCACACAGCCGCCACTGAGCCCTGCACCCATGCAGCCGTCACTGAGCACTGCACCCAGGCAGCCGCCCCTGAGCCCCTGCACCCAATGCAGCCACCACTGAGCCCCTCTCCCAGGACCTCTCTAGGCTCCAGGGACACCCCAGGCAGGAGAGCCTTCAAGGGGAAATCCCCTCTCCTCCTCACCTTGCCAGTTCCTGCCTCTGTCCCACTCCCTCCTCTCACTTCAGAAGGGACCCCTCCTCCCTGGGCTTTGGAGCCACCCTCCATGGCTCCTTAGAGGAGAGGAGCCCTTATCTCACCTCTCACCAACTGAGAGCTGCCCTCTTCCTGAGCTGCCCAAGTCCTCTCCTCTGATGTTTTATCATCACCCCACACAGTGGCCACAATCCGCACTCATCCTCCTGTCCCCAAAGAGCTCCCTTTTGCCTTCTGGGGTCCAGAGGAGAGTTCGGAGGTCGGCCATCTGCAAAACACTCCCTAACCGACTGTTCTCCTTTGACAACTGTTCACATTTTGCAGGGGACAGGCCCTGACACCTGAGCTCAGATCACGTTCTTGACCTCCTGTGTCTGCCCAAAAATGCCAGGGAAGGAGGCAATCACCTCAAGAGGCAGGACGTCAGTGATCTTTGGGGAGAGGGCTGCTGACGGGATGGGCTGGAGGGACGTTCTGGGGAGTCAAGACTTGGGTGCTGGTCATCTGGGGTTTGTTTTGTGATAGTGCATTGGACTGTTAGGTTTCTCTGCAAATCCTCCCAGACCAGCAAGCCTGGCCCTTCAAACCCAGGCCAGGCAAATGTCAGAAGGATGTCCACAGCACACATGAGTATGTGAACTCACAGCTCACGTGTGTGCACACCCAGATGCATGTATGCATGGCACAGCAGGTGTGAGTGTGCAAACACAGCTCACATGAGTACACACACTCAGATACATGTGCATGGCATAGCACATGTAAGTGTATACACTTCCAGCTCACATGAATTTGCACACACAGATGCATGTGTGCGTGCCACAGCACATGTGAGTATGTACACTCACAGCTCACATGAGTTCATGCATGTGTGCATGGGCACAGCACACATGGGGTGGGTTTTCTGGGAGCTGACAGACATGCTTGAAACACTTTTATTTTTTCAAAATAATTTTTTACTGTCAAGTGTGGCACATATAACAATGTGCCACAAATCTAAACAGTCCAATGCACTATCAAAAAGCAAACCCCACATGACCAGCCCCCAAGTCCTGACTCCCCAGAACTTCCCTCCAGCCCATCCCATCAACAGCCCTCTTCCCACAAAGGTCACTGATGTCCTGCCTCTTGAGGTGATCACCTCCTTCCCTTTATAGTTTTGCCACCTAAGCATGCGTTGCTAAGCACAGTTGCATGCTGCCTGCATTTTTCACATGAAATTACACTGATGTACTCACTTGCATCTGGCTTCTGCTCAACATTACATTTGTGAGATTCATCCATGTTGATGTGTACAGCTGAAGGCTACCAATGTCCACCATTGTATAGTATCTGCTCTGGGAACATATGGCAATTCCTTTACCTGGTCTCCCATTGATGGCCACTTGGGGTGTTTCTAACTTGGGGCTATGGCACATCATGACGTAACATCCTCATACATGTGTCTTGTGACTTGTGGAAGCATCTCTGTTGGGCGTATTTCTAGGACTGAAGCTGATGGGCCATATAGTATACATATATTCAGTTTTGGTAGGAATGCAAACTTTTAAAGTAGTTTAACTATCTTGCACTCCCAACAGCAGTGTGTGTGAGTTCCTGTTGCTCCACATCCTCACCAACACTTGATGTTGCCATTCTTGGATGCGAGGCATTTTGTGGGCATGCAGCGGTAACTCACGGATTTCAATTTGCAATTCCATGATTCTTAATGAGGGAGGTCTGGCAACTTCTCAAGTACTGTATTTATTGGTAATTTAGATGTCCTCTCTGGAGCAGTACCTGTTTGAGTCTTGCCCATTATTCTGTTGAGTTGCGTTCTTCTTACTGTGCGGCAGGAGTTCTTTTATATACTGTAGAAATGAACTCTTTGTTTTATGTATATAAAATTCCTTCTCTTGTGGATATATCTGGAAAACATTATGCTAAGTGAAACAAGTCAGCCACAGAAGGACAAATACTGCATGCTTCCTCTTATATGAGGCATCTAAAACAGTTAAAAGTATAGAAGTAGACAATATAATGGTGGTTACCATGGGATGGGAAGAGAGAGATATGAGGAATTGCTGTTCAATGGTTATAAAATTACAGTTACACAAGATAAGTAAGTTCTAGTGATCTATTGTTCAACATGCTTTCTATAGTCAGCTATATGGTATTGTATACTTAAAATTTTGTTAAGAGGGTAGATTTATTTTCTGTTCTGTGGGAGAGTTTATATAAGTTTGGCATTCTTTCTTTCTTAAATGGCAATAGAATTGATATCTGTTCTTAGAATCTTCTTTGTGGAATGGTTTAAATTATGGACTTAATTGTTTGAATAGTTATAGGACTATTTAGATTTTCCATTTCTTCTTGTGTCTGTTTAGGTAAGTTGTATTTCTCTGGGAATGTGTTTATTTCATCTAAAATGTCAAATGTAGGCTGGATGCAGTGGCTCACACCTGTAATCCCAGCACTTTGGGAGGCCGAAGTGGGCGGATCACAAGTTCAGGAGATTGAGACCATCCTGGCTAACACAGTGAAACCCTGTCTCTACTAAAAATACAAAAAGATTAGCCAGACGTGCTGGCGGCGCCTGTAGTCCCAGCTACTCGGGAGGCTGAGGCAGGAGAATGACGTGAACCCAGGAGGCAGAGCAGAGATTGCGCCACTGCACTCCAGCCTGGGCGACAAAGCAAGACTCCATCTCAAAAAAAAAAGTCAAATGTATCAACATAAAGTTGTTTATAATTTCCTCTTTTTATTTCTTTGATGTCTTCAGTTTCTCCAATGATGTCTCTATTTTCATTTTTGACTTTGCTATTTGTTCTCTCTCTCTCTCTAGCTTTATCAGGAGGTGATAAATTTTATTGCTCTTTAAAGAACCAAATTTGGCTGTGTTGATCCTTTTCATTGTATATTTGCTTTCTATTTCATTAACTTCTGCTCTTACCTTTATTATTTCTTGTCTTCTACTTTCTACTTTGGGTTTAATTTGCCTCTCAAGAAGAACTTTAATACATATGCTGAAAAGTATAAACTACCCTCTAGCACAGCTTCAGCGGTATCACTCATTGGGTTTTTCTGAACTACTCGACAAATGTTGCCCTCCTTGATTGTTCCAGAATCAATATCATATTATGTTTAGAGCACAGAAATCTGGAACCACACAATCTGCATTTGAATTTCAGCTCTGAAACTTTCTAACTATGTGACCATTGCCAAGTTAGTTAATTTCTCTTTCCTCAGTTTTCTCATCTGTGAAACGGAGATCATTATCATTCTCCCTTGGAGAGTAAATGATTAAACAGTATAGATACCCACTCAAAATACGCTGTTAGCTATTACCATTTTATTACTCTGAGTTTTCTACCTCTTTGTCTTTGGCTATATAAATTCAGAAAGATTACCTTGACTTTTCCTTCTATTTTATTTTTTTCATGAACTCCTTCTTATACTCAGATTGCTTCTTTCTTTGTAGTAGCCTATTCTCGTTTTATGGATGCAAAATCTGAAATCTCTCTGAGGATAGTAATTAATATGTTTTTAATACAACTTGTCAGAAAGCACGGTGGGCTCTGTTTTCTCTACAGTTCTTGTCTACCCCAGACTGCCTCCTGGCCACTGGTCTTACTCTAGGGTCTGCTGGTCCTGTGTGTCTGTTTGAACATATGGCTGGAGGACCTGGCGGATTCAACTAAGCACCGGTGTGCGTTTTCTCGGACATCTCCAGTATCTGTCCTGAAAGAGAAGCTGGCCTTGACCTGTGGGTGCCGGGCAGGTGTGTCTACCAGCAGGCTTCACTTGAGGGGGCACTGAGGGGAGAGGGCAGGGAGGCTGCCTTCCAATCCCCGATGAGGAGCGCCTTCCTTTGGAATGCTGGCCCCTGCCTTGAGACCTGGCACCTCCAGAATTGCTGGAGAGCTTCTTGCCACCACCCAGTTCAGCTCATCTGCAAACAAGTCTCAAATCCACCTGTGGGTTCTCTTTCCCTCTTCCCACTCCATGCTCCAAACCTGTAAACCCCAGGAGGCCCTCCTGTGGTGCTGGTCTCCCGGTGCCTCTATAGCCTTCTTTCCCTGGTCCTTCAGCTGAGGCTCCTGCACTCTCAGCTGAGACGCATCTTACAGAAATTGTCAGAATCTTCAGTTGGTGTAAGCCCCCGTTCAGAGTCAAACCCTGGCTCTGTCAAGTTTGGCAATCTCTCTGAGCCTCAGTTTCCCTATCTGTAAAATGGAGTGTTTAATATGCATCCCACAGAGTCATTACAACAATTATCTGATCCTCCTCCCCTCTGGCCTGATGTATGTCTTGGTGAAACTAGAAAAAGCCTCCTGTTCCCCAACACACCTTCCTGCCATTGCTGAGGAGATTGCAGTGGCAGATGTACAGCATGCTCTGACCTTGAACGTGAATGGCACAGTCTAGGGAGGGCTTCCTGGATGTGACGGACGTGGACATGTCTGAGGACCCAGCCACAGCAGGCACTGCAGAGCTGCTGTCCCCACTCCTGCTTCAGGAGAGAAACCCTTTCCAAACAGACCCGTTCTGCTCCTCCACTCTCCCCTGGCTGACGGCGTTCCCGGGGACTCCTGGCCCTTAAGCAAAGGCGCAGGGGACATCACGCTCCATGTTTGGTTGGCCACACCTGAGTCTCTGGGTGGCAGAGTGTAGGCATGGAAGGTTCCCGCCACACACGTGCGGACAGAATGTGCCCCTGCAGGGCCTCCTCGCCACCTGCAAGGCTGGGCTCTGTGCCAGCGCCCGGCAATGTGAGAAGCTCAGGAAGCTGGGGGCAACTCCAGCCAAGGGTGGCCAGCAAGGCCCTTTGTGTATTTTCACATTCACTGAAATGAAGCAAAGCCTGCTTTTAGAGAGTTCGTGACCCGAAACGTGATTGCAAGGTTACCGAGTCTTTCCAAACATTTCCCATTGCGTCTGTGCTATGCCTCCGCCTTCCTTCCAGTTCAGCCCTGCTCCGGTGCTGACTCAGAGACCAAGGAATGCTCCTTGCTGTGTGTGCCCCCACCCCCCCCCCCCCCCCACCTCCAGATGCAGCCTTCCTCACCCTGCCTCAGGCCCACTGGAGCCCCGGAGACAGTGAGGGGCTTCAGAAACTTTGGGTAAATTTCTTCCTCAGCTCAGCTTCATGGGCCAGCTAATTTTAGAGTCCCCTCCACAGTCAGTGCCCAGGATTCGTGCATCCCCAGCCAGGCCTCATCTGGCCCAGGCACCTGCCCAGCTCCTTCTCCTCATGCCTGGCTTCCTTCTGTCATTCCAGGACCAGAGCCCCCTGTGACCAGAATTCCTGCGACCAGAACTCCTGCGACCATGCCCTGCTGTAGCCAGCACCTCTGCAACCAGGACAACTGCGACGGCCCCCTCCCTGCAACCAGGCCTCCTGTGACGCCCCCCGACCCCTGCTGCAACCAGGGCCTCCTGCGACAGTCTTCTGCCTGCAACCAGGCCCCCTGCAATGCCCCGGCCTGCAACCAGGCCCGCCTGGGACGAGGCCTCCCACCCCCGGCCGTGACCAGGCCCCCTGCATTCTTCTGAGCCCCTTCGCCATCTCTCCTCCTGCCCACCGTCAGCTTTCCCTGCAGGTTATATCACCACGCGGGACCCTCTTCCTCCTTATGCTCAACAGTAACGCTAGTCTTGTTGTGGGCCGACAGGTGTGCAGAATAAATGCCATGTTGTGGAATCTTGGGGAAAGAAGACCTGGCGGGAGCTGAGGGCCAGGCACACACGTGTGAGCATTTGTACGCACGCTGTCTAGGGCCAGGGCCCCAAGCCGGGCCTGAATCAAGGATTCAAGTGTGAGTGGTTTGTCGACAGGTGATCCCTGGGAGCCCTATGGGACAATGGGGAAGCGAGACAGGGAGGGAAAGGAGCCCACGTGCCTTCTTCAGGCTGCCCTGGTGGGTGCCCAGGCACCACCCTTCTGTGACCTCTGTGGTAGCGTGTGGGACACACGGCAGCCTGGCCCACCAAGGGGAGAGGGAGCTGGGTGTTCCTTCTCCACTCCTGTCATCCCTGGCCAAGGGCTGCTCTAGAAAACGTGGCCGGCCCGGCCCCTCCAGCAGGCCCTGGGTGAGCGCAGAGGGGGAGGACTCAGGCAAAGAGCTACCGGCACTTGCAATAAGACACGGTCAGCAGGGTGGGGTGATGGGGGGTGTGGAAACCCCACAGGCAGCATCTGTGGCACAGGACACACCTGTGGGGACGCACACCTGAGATGCTTCAGTGCATTAGGTGTTGTGCAGCCCTCAGAGCCCACGGTTTAACCTCTTTTTGCCTTGTTTATATTTTAGATAGGAACATTTTAAGACCATGAAATATTTCAAGCACATAGCAAGTAGAAAATGTAGTTAACCTATGAATCTATCATCCGGCCTGTCACACTGTTGCATTCTGATCATGAAATATCTAAAATACACCACAGCCTTGGTTCTGATTTCTGTCACCTGCCATTGGTTCAGCCAGCGGGTCCTATTGTGGTGGGGTCAGAAGTATGCCAAAGTATAACTGTCAGCCTTTTAGGCAAATGGTCTTTTCTCTCTAGCAGCTTTTACAGTTCTCTCGTTAGGCTGGCACAGTGGCTCACGCCTATAATCCCAGCACTTTGGGAGGCCGAGGCGAGAGGATCACCTGAGCCCAGGAGTTGGAGACCAGTCTGGATAATATAGGGAGATCTCGTCTCTACAGAAAGATTTAAAAATTAGGCATGAGCCTGTAGTCCCAGCTACTCGGGAGGCTGAGGTGGGAGGATCACTTGAGCCCAGAAGGCAGAGGTTGCAGTGAGCTGTGATTGCACCACTGCACTCCAGCCAGGGCAACAACGAGACCCTGTCTCAAAGAAAAAAAAAAAAAAAAAAGATTCTCTGTCTTCGGTGTTTCAGCTTTGTCACAATGTGGTTATTTATGGCTTTCATTTGTTCTGAAAAATGTTTGGTTATTGTCCTTTTAATATGACTTATCCTCATGTTAAATACATCATAGTACATACATGTAACAGACCCCAATGTTACATACACATGACAGACCTCATCCTCCTCAGAAGGGATTCCCCAGGCCAGCCAATTCTCCGGGGCAGATGTCTGCAAACTGCAGCCTGCAGAGCACATCCAGCACACAGCCTGTTTTTATATGGCCCAGAAGATAAGACTGGTTTCTATATGTTTAAAAGTTTGTTAAAAGAAGGAGGAGGAGGAGAAAGTGGAGGTAGAAGATGGAGAGGCAGAAGGGGAGGGGGAGGGGAAGAAGAAAGAGAAGAATATTGGCAGAGGCTGGACAAAAACCTCACGGTCTGACACATGTTCCATCCGGCTGTTTGCAGAAGGGCCACTCTAGGGCTCTGACTGTCCTCATCAAACACCTTGGCAGCATCCTTCCACGCATCCTTCCATGTCTTCCCAAAAAGAGTGCCAACAAGACAGGAATGCCCTCTCTCACCACTCCTCTTCAACATAGTGTTGGAAGTTCTGGCCAGGGCAATCAGGCAGGAGAAAGAAAGAAAGGGTATTCAATTAGGAAAAGAGGAAGTCAAATCATCCCTGTTTGCAGATGACATGATTGTATATTTAGAAAACCCTATCGTCTCAGCCCAAAATCTCCTTAATCTGATAAGCAACTTCAGCAAAGTCTCAGGATACAAAATCAATGTGCAAAAATCACAAGCATTCCTATACACAAATAACACACAAACAGAGAGCCAAATCATGAGTGAACTCCCATTCACAATTGCTTCAAAGAGAATAAAACACCTAGGAATCCAACTTACAAGGGATGTGAAGGACCTTTTCAAGGAGAACTACAAACCACTGCTTAACAATCAAACAAATGGAAGAACGTTCCATGCTCATGGATAGGAAGAATCAATATTGTGAAAATGGCCATACTGCCCAAGGTAATTTATAGATTCAATGCAATCTCCATCAAGCTACCAATGACTTTCTTCACAGAATTGGAAAAAACTACTTTAAAGTTCATATGGAACCAAAAAATAGCCCGCATTGCCAAGACAATCCTAAGCCAAAAGAACAAAGCTGGAGGCATCACACTATCTGACTTCAAACTATACTACAAGGCTACAGTAACCAAAACAGCATGGTACTGGTACCAAAACAGATATAGACCAATGGAACAGAACAGAGGCCTCAGAAATAACACCACACATCTACAACCATCTGATCTTTGACAAACCTGACAAAAACAAGAAATGGGGAAAGGATTCCCTATTTAATAAATGGTGCTGGGAAAACTGGCTAGCCATATGTAGAAAGCTGAAACAGGATCCCTTCCTCACACCTTATATAAAAATTAATTCAAGATGGATTAAAGACTTAAATGTTAGACCTAAAACCATAAAAACCCTAGAAGAAAACCTAGGCAATACCATTCAGGACATAGGCATGGGCAAGGACTTCATGACTAAAACACCAAAAGCAATGGCAACAAAAGCCAAAATTGACAAATGGGATCCAATTAAACTAAAGAACTTCTGCACAGCAAAAGAAATTACTATCAGAGTGAATAGGCAACCTACAGAACGAGAGAACATTTTTACAAGCTACCCATCTGACAAAGGGCTAATATCCAGAATCTACAAAGAACTTAAACAAATTTACAAGAAAAAATCAAACAACCCCATCAAAAAGTGGGCAAAGGATATGAACAGACACTTCTCAAAAGAAGACATTTATGCAGCCAAAAGACATGAAAAAATGCTCATCACCACTGGCCATCAGAGAAATGCAAATCAAAACCACAATGAGACACTGTCTCACACCAGTTAGAATGGTGATCATTAAAAAGTCAGGAAACAACAGGTGCTGGAGAGGATGTGGAGAAATAGGAACACTTTGACACTGTTGGTGGGACTGTAAACTAGTTCAACCATTGTGGAAGACAGTGTGGTGATTCCTCAAGGATCTAGAACTAGAAATACCATTTGACCCAGCCATCCCATTACTGGGTACATACCCAAAGGAGTATAAATCATGCTGCTATAAAGACACATGCGCACGTATGTTTCTTGTGGCACTATTCACAATAGAAAAGACTTGGAACCAACCCAAATGTCCATCAATGATAGACTGGATTAAGAAAATGTGGCATATATACATCATGGAATACTATGCAGCCATAAAAAAGGATGAGTTAATGTCCTTTGTAGGGACATGGATGAAGGTGGAAACCGTCATTCTGAGCAAACTATCGCAAGGACAGAAAACCAAACACTGCATGTTCTCACTCATAGGTGGGAATTGAACAAGGAGAACACTTGGACACAGGGTGGGGAACATCACACACTGGAGCCTGTCATGGGGTAGGGGGAGTGGGGAGGGATAGCATTAAGAGATATACCTAATGTAAATGACAAGTTAATGGGTGCAGCACACCAATATGGCACATGTATACATATGTAACAAAGCTGCACATTGTGCACATGTACCCTAGAACTTAAAGTATAAAAATAAAAAAAAAGAGCGCCAACCAATGCAGTGGTCTTTTTGCTTCATTTCCAGTAGTGTTGGTGCCCCCAGCAGCTGTCTAGCCCTCCTTCCATCCAGCCCCGTGTCCACTCACGCAGACAACTGTGTCCACTGCACGTACATACATGTGCATGTTCACGAATTCACATGCACATCTGGGACATGCACACCGATGGACTGTGAACCGTGTGCCGTATCTCTGTATACACAGTGCAGATAGAATACACCTGTGCCAAGGCACAGCGCCAGTGTTCAGTGGGATTTGTTGATTCACTAGAGTCAGCTGATCATATATGATCCTGTGATCATATGATGGCCATTGTCAGCTGATCAATCCCTGCAGATTCACAAAGTCATATCCTAGAAACAACAGAGGTGTCCATTGACAGATGAGTGAATAAACAAGGCACGGCCTATGCATATAGTGAAATGGTACTTGGCCATGGAAACGAAGGATGTACGGACATATACCACTGCGCAGCTGACCCTCGAAACACCGTGTCAGTGAGATAAGCCACTCACAAAAGGACAAGTACTGCATGATTCCACTCACAGGAACGCTAGAGTCCTCAGATGCAGACACAGAAGGTAGAATGGTGGGCGCCAGGGGCTAGGGGGCGGGGGACGGGGAGTGAGTGTTCAACGAGGACACTCATCTCCATTTAGGAGATGAGAGGGCTCTGGAGTGGATGGTGGTGATGGCTGCACAAGAAAGTGAATGCACTTCACACCACTGACTTCTACACTGGAAAAGGATTCTGATGCTGAATGTTATGCTATGTGTATTTTACCACAATAAAATATGTTTTTAAATGGTTAAATGGTAAATTTTATGTGATATATGTTATATATGAGTTATATATAAGATATATATGATATATGAGATATATATAAGATATATATAACAGATACATATAGGATATATATATATGATATATATATATATTAAAGATACATATATATATATATATATCTTGCCACAAACTTTAAAAGTGAAAAAGATTACTCCTGGGGCACACTGATATGGGCTTTTTGTAGATAAAACAAGGAGACACATCTGTTTTGTCCCTAGTCTGTGTGGCAATGAAGTCTGGTTTGGTTTTGTTTTTTCATGTTAATAGAAACGATCACTTGTGGAACCCTGAGTGTTCACCAGATACCATGCTAAGGGCTTGAAAGGCTTGATTTTTGGTTCCACATTCACGGTAACCCTGGGATAAGAGCAGTGTGTCTGCATCCTAACAAAGTGCATTAGAAAATGAAGGCTCCGACAGCTCAGGTAGCTTGTCCATACCAGTGTGTCTAAAACATGGCAGAGGCCCGGTGTGGTGGCTCACGTCTGTAATCCCAGCAATTTGGGAGGCCAAAGCAGGAGGATTGCTTGAGTCCAGGAGTTCAAGACCAGCCTGAGAAAAATAGGGAAACCCTGTCTCTATAAAAAAATCAAAAAATTAGCTGGCATGGTAGCACATGCCTGTGGTCCGGCTACTTGGGAGGCTGAGATGGGAGGATTGCTTGAGCCCAGGAGGTCAAGGCTGCAGTGAGCCAAGATCGCGCCACTGCACTCCAGCCTGAGCGACAGAGCCAGACCCTGTCTCAAAATAAAGTCAAGTAAAATGTGGCAGTGTGTGAATTGCAATCCATGCCACTCTGACCATGGAATCTAAGACTCTGATCACCACACTACGCAGCTCACTCCCCCTCCCCTTAGACCTCGGTTTCCTTTCCTATAGAATGAAAAGCTTCGTTGATCCTTCCAAGTCGGCATCACAGACCTTTCCAGAGGGAGTTGCCTGGTCTGGGCTTGAAGGCTAACAGAGATGGCCACACACAGTCCCTGACCTCAAGGGGATCTCCATCTGGCAGAGAAAGCATCTTAGTGTGATCACTGCTCTGAGAGAGGAAGCATCCAATCCAATCTAGCAGACAGGGTGTGCTTCCTGGAGGAGGTGACATTTGAGCTGGGCTTTGGGGATGAATAAGAGGAGGATGAACTGTAAGACAGAGGAACAATGTCATGGAGAAATTAAGCTCATAGTCTTTGGGTTCAACAGATTTGAATTCACATTCCAAACCACCTACTTACCAACTAGTCGGACAAATTACTTACCCCTTTTGAGCCTCAATACTGTCATGCATGAAATGGAATAATAAATTATCCGTCTCATGAGTGGTTATGTGGGGTTAATGCCTAAAATGTAGGCGTTCAGTGCAGTATCTGCACATGGTGAGCTCATGATAAGTAACTTGGGGTCTATGATAACTTGTGTATTGCTAAGATGGTCCAAAAAGTCTTCCCAGGCCTTAGATCTAGTGGCTTTCAACTTAGTAATAATTACAATAACAAACTATCTTGAGCATACTCACTGTAGCAAGTAGGATCTCTGCTTCCTCTCTGAGGTCAGCCTGCTCACACACGCCTGGCACCATGGCCTGCCCCAGGAGGAAGCTGCCTTTTTATGAGATGAACTGCAACGCCTTTCTGCATGCATTTTTATGCTGTATTTGGTAGAAAGCACTGATGCGCCCAGGTCATCCAAGGGCTGGGTCGTGATCTGGCCTCCGTCCACTGGAAGTCAAAGCTGCTGCCAGAAGTCCATGTCATCCACAAAGAGAGCAATTTTCTTCTATTTTGGTGTAGCAAAGAGGGCCTGTTCATGGAAGAGATCCAAGTTGGCCACTATCTTGACAATGTGTTTGGTTTTAATGCTCAATTGCATCTAAAAATAGGTCTGGGAGAGGTGACTGCCGAGGCGGCCATCCTGCTTGGCCAGCTGAAGGTTTGAGACTCAGGATGGGGTCATGGCTGAGACTATGAGGGCTGCTCATGCATGACCCTGCCTGCTGGCCTCCATGGGCCCACTATCTGAATGCGGTTCCCCTTCTCCCCAGGACCAGGTGCCACCTCCTCTGGGAAGCTTTCCCTGCCCCTCCGCAGGGTATGCCTCCTTGTTCCTCTCCTGCCATCAGTTTATGTGCCTGTCTCCATCAACAGACCAGGAGCTCCTGAGGACAGGGACTGGGTCTGTCTGATTAATCTCTGCATTCCTAGCACTTACCTAGGTGCTTAGTGAAAGGTCGAACCTGCCTGGGTTCCCACTTTGTCTTTGCTACCCCCAGCTCTGTGAACTCGGGCGAGCTTCTCTCCCTCTCTGGGCCTTGGCAGTGTATGCCTAGTACATAGGAAGAAGAAGAGCCGTCCCTCCTCACGGGGGTGGTAGTGAGCCTCAGAATTTCCAGACATCCCCTTCCTTGCTGCCCCTGGACTCCTGTGCTCACATGAGCAGATCTTTCATCTGGTGCAACCTGTACATGGGACTCAACAATAGTGGTGCACACCTCAAAGGGGTTCTGTTAGGATGAAATGGGATAATTTTAGTAAAGTTAAACTAAAACTAAAGCTCCCCTCCCCAATATTAGCAACCATTGGCATTGTATTAGTCTGTTCTACCCAAGACTGGGTAATTTATAAAGAAAGAGGTTTAATTGATTCACAGTTCTGCATGGCTGGGGAGGCCTCAAGAACTTACAATCATGGCAGAAGGCACCTTTTCATAGGGCAGCAGTAGAGAGAATGAGAGCGAGCAAGCAGGGGAAATGCCAGATGCTTATAAAACCATGAGATCCCATGAGACTCCCTCATTATCACGAGAACAGCATGGGAGAAAGCACCCCCATGATTCAATTCCCTCCACCTGGTCCCACCCTTGACACATGGGGATTCTGGGGATTATAAGTCAAGGTGAGATTTGGATGAGGACACAGAGCCAAACCACATCAGGCATCATCATTATCACCATCGTCATCGCCATCATCAAAACCAGCATCATCACCATCACCACCATCATCACCATAACGCTCATCCTCATCATTACCACCATCAACACCATCATCATCACCATTACCCTCGTCATCACCATCATCATGATTATCATCATCACCACCATTACCATCATCACCACCATCACCCTCATCCTCATTATTAGCACCATCAACACCATCATCATCACCATTACTGTCATCATCACCATCACTATCATCATCAGCATCGTTATCATTATCATCATCAACATCACCACCATCAGCATCATGATCAACATTACCCTCATCCTCATCATTACCACCATCAACACCATCATCATCACCATCACCATCATCACCACCACCACCATCATCACCATCACCATCATCACCATCACCACCATCATCATCACCACCACCCTTATCTTCATTATCGTCACAATTACTGCCACCACCATCACCACTATCTTCACCATCACCATCATCATCATCACCACCATCAACATCAGTGTTTCCTAAGAAGAATCCACTTGCATAACTATATAAGAGAGAGAAATATTGACTTTACTGAAAATTTCCTGGGGTACAAGGGAAGGAAGGCATATCTCAGCCTCTCAGCAAATGACATGAAGATTTTTCAAGATCCCCACAGTAGGATTTGCTCCCCTTGGAACCCTAGTCATCACTGGAGGGCTGTTTTCTTCTCCAACCTGTCCCACCTGCTCTTTCACTTTCCTCTCTTCCCCTCCCAGGTCTCCCTGAGTAACACTGAGTCCCTTGAACTGTTTTGCAGAGTCATTTTTCTCTCCCCAAGTGGCAACGGGTTCAGCAGACACTCTGGCCACGAAGGCATCTTCTGACTCAAGCAGGTCTAGATGTCTACCCCCAAGGAATCCCAGAACAGTTGATCTCTTCTTTTTATTTTCTTTGAGACGGAGTTTTGCCCTTGTTGCCCAGGCTGGAGTGCACTGGTGCGATCTCGGCTCAGTGCAACCTCTGCCTCCCAGGTAAAACAATTCTCCTGCTTCAGCCTCCCGAGTAGCTGGGATTACAGGCATGCACCACCACGCCCAGCTAATTTTGTATTTTTAGTAGAGATGGGGTTTCTCCATGTTGAGGCTGGTCTCGAACTCCTGACCTCAGGAGTTCGCCCGCCTCAGCCTCCCAAAGTGCTGGGATTACAGGCGTGAGCCACCGTGCCCGGCCCAGTCAATCTCTTCTATAACATTTGTTCCATGGTGTTCTGTAGAATGTGTATCTGGCCTTGTGCTAAGCCCTGGTGCACTGCATCTTATCCAGTCTTTCCAGGAGAAACTGTAGCTTAGAGATGTTGGAGAACTTACTCTTGCAGCACAACACATAATGGTGGTTTCAGGAAGAAGATGCTTGGCACAGCACCAGCCAGGGAATTGCCCAAGTGTCAGCTGTTATGTCATCAGTGCCACCAGTTCAGTGAAACTAACATGAGACCTGGGACTAGCTGTGTGGCCTTGGAAGAGTGATCTCTTTCTAAGCCTCAGTTTCCTCACCTGTAAAAGAAGGATGATAACAGCTACCCCTGGGGTTTTGGAAGGTTATGGAGCAGTGGGTGGTAGACGCACCAGAGAGCAACAGCGTAACTGAAGCACACCCTGAGAATGACCCCATGGTCTGAGAAGAATATGTGTTCAGAGTTCTGAGCTAAGGAACCTGGGAGCGGTCAACCCAGAGATTCATTCCTTATCTGAGGAACATCTGAGCCCTTGGCCCCATCCTATGGAATGCGGGCCATATGGGGGATCGAGACCCTGTGTTTTGGGTTATGTGAAGGTGGCCAGGTAGAGGGAGGTTGTTAGGGGGAGGCGCCGAGGAAAAATGCTACATAAACCACATGCTTTTTGCAAGCGGTTGAGGTTCTCCTGTCCATCCAACCAGCACTGGTCCATCCCTGTAAGCTTCCATCTAATGAAGCCCTGGGTCTCGATGCTGTCTCTGGGTCTCTTCTTCAGCCTCTTGAATCTGGTGCCATCCCTATTGAAATCAACAGGGCCTGACAGGCAGGCTGAAGAACGTGTCCAGGAAGGTCCTCTGACAAAAGGGGTTCTAACAAGGTTTTTCAATAAAGGTCCCAGGATAGTCACAGCTGTGCAGTCCACGGGGCAGTGGGTCTTGGCCACTGAGTGCAGTGGGGCAGGCCTGGAAGCGGCCTGAGGCAAACCCTGCCCCATAGTGTGCCACACACATGGAAAAGGACATCCAATCAGTCAAAGCCTCCTCTCTTTTGAGAAGACAGTTGCTGTGCCTCCAGAGGGACACATGTTTGGATGAAGGTGGCTGTCCTGCCCAGCTTTTTCTCTGGTTCTCTTTGAATCAGGAACAGCTGAGGACCCAGGGTGGCTCAGCCGATGAGGGCACTCAAGTGGTTTCCACCAGACACGATGGTGTGCATCATGTTCCCTCTCCAAGTTCATTGTCATCATATTCGTAGCTTGAAATTGGCTAGAGTGAGAGCATTTACACCATGGAAATTGGCAGACACAAGTTTGGATTTTGTTCTTTTGTTTTTTTCAGAACCAACTACTAAGCCTGCAGCAGCCTCCCAAACTGCCCAGTCTTGTTCAGATGCACCTCCAGAAACACAGGGGTCCAAAATGCCTCTTCCCAGACACCCTGAGGAGTAGAACAGTGCCCGCAGGCTCCAGGGATGAGGGACTAGCTACCACATTCCCTTTCCCAAGCCTCAGTTTCTCCACCTGTAAGATGAGGGATATAGGCTCTGACTTTCTGAGTCTGGAAAATAAAGTGCTCCCCAAACTGGGCTGCTTTCTCTGCCTCAATTTTCCTTACTGGAGAGTCAAAGGCCCTGAATTACTTTCATCTAAGGTATGCTTAGGCATGGGCACACAGGACACTCACACCTTGCTGGTGACCACACCCTCCCGCTGACCCTGCAGGACAGTTTGGCTCTGTCTGTCTATTTAAGAGGTAAATGCTCATCCCCTTTGACCCAGCAATTCCGCTCCTAGAAGCTCATTCCGGAGAATCACATACATGCATGTGCCAAGAAGCACTTGCTCATGGGGATGTTCATCCATTCAGCTGCTAACAAGCCCTCACTTGGCCAAGCTCAAATTCTATTGTGGGGGGAGGGTGACCTTCAGTGGCCTTAGGAAAACAAATTGTCGCTTCCCCAGCTCCTGCCTCTGTGAGTCACCCCTCCATGTGCTCTGCCTGCAGCCTCTTGCCCTGGCAGGAAGACCCTTGGGCAGGCCCCACCATGGCTCCATTCTGGAATGCCAGGCACTTTGCCCCACTACGCTCTACAAGGGCCTCCCTTCCTTCTGGGCACATGAGCAGTCTCTCTACACCCCTCACCTGGCTTTCAGGCTGCATGCTCCTCTTTATCAACCTGTGGGTGGAAACACCCAGTCCTCTCCAAAACACCCTCACCCTAGTCTCTCAGCCATGTTTAGCAAACTGATGATGGGCCAAGGTTGATACACCCAGCACCCCTTGATCCCTCCTTCAGAGAGGTTCTGGCTCCCTCTTTAGAAGGCATGGGCACCCAGTATCTTTGCTCTCAGGCACAAATTCTGGGCAGAGAGAGACCCATCTAACATGCCCATTACCATAGTGATGCCATGTTGACCACTCACCATGTGGAAGGCATTGTGCTGAGCACTTGATGTCCATGATGTCATCGAATCCTCAGGTGACCCTGTAACCTCATTTGTGGTCCACTTTTGCAGATGAGGAGATGTGCTCAGAGAGGTTAAGGGACGTGCCCAGGATGTACAGCTGGAAGGTGACAGAACTGAATGTGAGACTGGGCTTATCTGATTCCAAAGCCCAAGCTGTGCATACCACGCACGCTGCCTGTAAACACATCCCGCACCTCCAGCCTTTGCCTTCACTTGTTTTTCAAGTGACTAAGGGTCCCACTTTTGAGTCAGGATCTCTGAGCCGCAACCAGCCTTTGGGACAGGCTTAAGTTCAGGGCTTGGCAGATACAGGCTGCCAATAAATATTTGTTGAATGAATGAATGCTTTGTGGCCTCTCCAGGAGTGGGTTAGAGCTGGCATGAACACTCCTTACCCTCTGTTTTCTTCATCAAACCTCCCTAAGTACCTGCTTTGGGCCAGAGGAGACAGGGACTCAGAGAAGAGGCAGGTGGTCTCACTGTTCAACTCCCCTGGGCCCTCGGCACAGGCTAATCATCAAATGCTGCTACTGTGCAGGACATGGGTGCAGTCTCAGAGGTCCTCAGGTTGTCGGAGGACACAGAAGCAGGCTCTGATGATGCTCTGTCCCCACACCCTTGGCAAGCTCACCTGCAGATGGCTTCCATCATTCCAGCTAAGGGCCACTACTGTCTGTCTGCCTGTGGCAACCTCAGGCCACAGGACCAGCCTGGGAGTGTGCCAGCCTGCCCACACTGCAGGCCAGACATGCTGGGGAGGCAATGTCTACAGTTGCCCTCTACCAGGAGGGAGAGCAGTTTATGGGTGAAATCAGTTTTCTCGTGCCTCAGTGGGGTGTGCTCCACAGTCTCCCAGAGAGCCCCACTAGGAGTGAGCCCCAGTTGCCCACAGCTGTGACCTGTGTGTTGATGCATCCTCCTTTCCCTGGCTCACTTGCCCACACCCCTACCAAGGCTTCCTGGGATCAACAACTACTTACTCCCAAAATCTTGCTCCCTGGTCAGCTTTTGGGGAAGCCAAACTATGCTTATTAATGCAGTCAGGAAGTGGCAGAGGGGAACGTGGCCCCTTGCCCAGCCTGATCCCTTTTACCAGGTTCCATTGCAAGGGTAAAAAAGCTCAGTGAACCATAATGGGGCTGGTCAAGTGCTTTAAGCAAAGGAGCAAGCTCTGTGGGCCCAGGAAATCAGAGGAGGCTTCCTGGAGGAAGTAGCACTGGATTCTAGACTTGAAGGCTTAGCAGAGTATGAGGGGCAAGTCCCTAATTGCCTTTAGGCCTCCTTGAGGCCCTCCCACTCTGGGTTCTGTAAACAGAGAGACTCGACTGTGAACTGCAGTTGAATTTCTTAACAATATCCACTCCATCATTTATTATAAAGGCCTTTTAAAGTACCCCAGCTGGAGGAATAATCCCCTCTTGGATGGGATCTAAGCCATGGAAAATTGGATGCTTCCCAGGTGTTCCATCTCTGCAGATATAAAACACAGAGGGGCCCAGATCTCAGGCCAGCCTGAACTGAGCTTCTCTGCAGGATGATCTCCCCACCAGAACCCCTGTACAGGAGGGTCTGCCAGATCCCAGGGAGGAGGTGTGTGACAGCCAGCCTTGGTGACACTCCTGGGTCCCATCCAGTCAGTTATGAAAAGGCTCTGCTGCTAAACTCATCTGCCTCATCCTGTCTCTGGCCTGTCTTCTTTCTTTCTGCATTTCTTCCTTTTAAAAAAGCTTATTGCTCTTTTCTAATGTTAAAAGTAACACATATTCATTGCAGAAAATCCAGAAAAGCACAAAGAAAAAAATTAAAATTTCTCATAATGTCAACATGCAGTGACATCTACTGATGTTTGAGTGTGTGTCCATACAGTCTTTTTTTTTAGGTCCTGGACAGAGCAAGCAAGCAGTCTTTTTTGATATCCACAGAATAACTTGCTAGGGTCTTGACTGGAATGGCATTGGGTCTATAAAGACTGACGTCTTGACAATATTGAATCTTCCTATCCATGAACATGGGCTATCTCTCCATTTATTTAGTTCTTTGATTTTCCAGTCTTTTTTCTATGTCTGAATTTTGTTGATTGAAAACAACCGCTAAGTAGGTTTCAGTCCTGCTTTCTCCCTTAATGTTATGTCATGTTAAGCCTCTCTCTAAGCAGAGATGTTAATTACTGACTCATTTTCCAATATGTGGAGACACAAAAATGTGCCTAACCATTCACCATTATTGTACCTCTAGGTTGTTTTCAGGTTTGTCACTAACTATAAAAACAATAATAAAATCATGCTTGACGTTTGTTCATTAAAATTTCAAAGCAGTTCAGCAAAAACTCAGAAAACTCAACCAGCCACCTATATTACTGTGCAATCTGCACCCACTCAGTGTCATCGCTGAGACCTACTGTATGTTCGGCCCTGGGAGAATCAGAGCCCAGGAAGCTCCTAAAAGTATGGGATCAGCCAGGCTCGGTGGTTCACGCCTGTAATCCCAGCACTTTGGGAGGCCGAGGCAGGCGGATCATGAGGTCAGGAGATGGAGACCATCCTGGCTAACATAGTGAAACCCCGTCTCTACTAAAAATACAAAAAAATTAGCCGGGCATGGTGGTGGGTGCCTGTAGTCCCAGCTACTCGGGAGGCTGAGGCAGGAGAATGGCGTGAACCCGGGAGGCAGAGCTTGCAGTGAGCTGAGATAGCGCCACTGCACTCCAGCCTGGGCGACAGAGTGAGACTCCATCTCAAAAAAAAAAAAAGTAAGGGATCAGGGCAAGGGCCCATCTGCCAATGATCAACCAGGCTGAGTGCATGGGGCTGACCACTTCCTTGAGGGATGATCTATGATTTTTCAAAAACAGCCTCAGATTTATTTCTTTGGGGGCTTTTATGAGACTCTATTCCACTGTTGACACCTTCAGAACTCACTGTTGCTGAAAACCCTAAAACTTTAGAATAATTCCTTCATCCTATTTTCCTGTGATTTTTTTTTTAAATGAACTTCTTATTGGCTGTAACCTACATGCAGAAAAGGACTCCAATTGTAAATGTGCTGCTTAATGAATTTTCACAGTGTGAATACTCCATGTAACTAGCACCTGATCAGAAAGAGAACACTACCAGCCCCCTAGGGATTCCCAAGTAAACTCTAGCCCAGTGATTCTCAATCAGGGGCAATGTTGCCTACAGCGGCATTTAGCAATGTCTGCAGACATTTTTTATTGTCATAATTGAGAGGAATGCTGCTCGCATCCAGTGGATAGAGACTGGGGATGCCGCTCAATATCCTACGGTGCACAGGACAGACCCACAGAAAGAATTTTCTGGCGCTAAATATCCAAAGTGCTGAGGTTAGGAAACCCTGTTCAAATCTACCCTAACGTCTAACTGCACAGACTAGTTAGACTAGTCAGGCTGGTTTTCATTTAATCCAACAACTGGGCCTGGGTAGGTTTTGTCTTACAGAGTCGGCTTCTGATTCTCATCGGTTACTTTCTATCTTCTCCTCAACTGAACCCAGACTCTCATCAAATCCTGCCTGATTTAGGGCCAAAGCTCCCCGATGGCTCCCACCTCTCGCTCTAGCCCAGATGCAGAATGGTGCCTGACCTAGAACAGACATTCCAAGGTTATGAATGAATGAATGAATGGGGAAATGAATAAATGATGCCACCCCTGCCTCAAAGCCTGCCAAGTCAGGACGATGCTCCCCCAGGGACCAAGGCAGCTCACCATGGTGGGATCCCCACGGGGCCAGGGGCTCTCGGGAAACATGAAAAGCTTTCTCTCAAAGTTGAGAAGCCCTGGGAGGAGGGATGGGTGGGTATCCCTGGTGTTTCTCCCATGCTGGGGACCCAGAGATAGGCCCAAGAGGCACCGGCCAGCCCCAGGACTCCCCAGCACTGCAAATGACCTGGAAACAGGCGAGCTGCATGACAGGGATGTCTATGGCTAGAGAGGCAGGAGGAGGATAATCCCTGGAGGAGGCCAGGAGGAGGCTGGCAAAACTTGAGGGACCAGGGGGACCAGGAAGCTGGTCATATGCCCTAGAGCTCTGCCCACTTTGACTTCCCAGGAAGGCAGGAGACTGGACTCTGGCCTGAGGGAGGAAGGGATGTGCCAGGTCTGGGGAAGGCAGTGCCAGGAACAGGCCCAACAGGCACACAGGGTCACTGGGTCCCCCCTCAGCGATGTCCCTCATACTCATGGCTGTGCAGAGGAACTGGACCTTGGAGACAGCCCAGGCCAGGTGGCTCTGTCCTCCTCTGGGCCTGGGCCCCACAGTCCCTGGGGTGCAGAGTTGCTGGGGTGGCGTCAGGCCCCGCAAGATGACATCCTGCACTTCCACGGCCCTGAGAGTGGGCAGCTCCTTAAACTGGGGCTACACAAGCCACCTAGTTTTTCCTGGCCCTACACAAGCCACCTAGTTTTTCAGTTAGGGAGTGGGGGGCGTAGGGAGGGTGCAGTGGGCAGGAATGACTTGGGAAACAAGGACCTGCTTAGAAGGTAAGGCCTCCAGGGTAGGGCCCCTCACCACTTGTCTGCAGAGCTCCAGCCCCAGCACAAAGATGCTGATGACACCCTGCACAGAACTGGCGCAGATGTCGGGGAGTGTGTGACGGGATACTTAGCCTGGGCACCAACCAGGATGGGGCACATGGGCGTGGCCTGGCATCCTGGCTCCCCCTCCTCCAGCTGTGAGACCCTGAATGAGTCAGTGGATCTCTCAGGCGTCAGCTTTCTCCTCTGTCGAATGGGTACAGGAGTCCCCACCTCACAGGCTCATCATGGGGAGTCTCAGATTCCCTGTGGGCAAGTGCCATGCACAGTTGCTCAGCTGAGGCTGGGCAGGCATTCACTCTGTCCACTCTCTCCTCCCTTCTCCAGCACGTGAGTCTGAGACATGAAAGGCAAAGAAGGCCACCTCCCAACCCCTCAGCACACACAAGTCTGTTCAAGGAAGACTTATGAATGGCTGTCCCTGCTCCTAGACTGGCCAGCTGGCCATGGCTGAGGTCCCACAGGCTGGCAGACCTGGGCGGGGTGAGGTAGTGTCTGGTGCCGGGCCCGGGTCTGGTGCCTGCATGGTGAAAGCAACAAAAGCAGGGCCGGGTGGTGCATGGGGTAGCCTCCGGGGAGGCTCTACGAAGAAAGCCAGTCCCCCTGAGCCACTTCCCAACTTGGGACCCTCAACCTGTGCAATGGGAGAGAAAGCCCCAAGCTGGCCTCCTGCCCAGGGGACTGAGAGGGACATGGGTTGGGAGGTCTTCAGGCCCAATGGTACTCCTGGGGTCCTGCCAGCCAGACCATTCAAGGTCACAGGGACAGACAGCTTCACTTGGTTACAGCAAAACACCTGCAGCCAGAGACGCCACAGAGAGTCACACACAGTCCCATGGACAGAGGCACACAGACCTGGAGGCACCCTTGGCCCTGGGCAGACCAGGCAGCCTCAGAGGCTCTGGGGCCTGGGTACTCAGGCCTGGGTGGGAGCAGCCGTAGCGGAGAGGTCTGGTCATCAACTGGCGCGTCTGCAGAAGGCTCTGGCAGCAACAAGAGTGACACCTGGTCTCCTGTGAGGAGCCAGCACTGGCTATGGGCTTGAGGTTCATGGTCTCCCTCTGGCACTGTTCGGTTCCTGCTCTGTGCTCCCGGGGATGGGGCCCAGGCCGTGTGGGGACAGGGCGTAGCAGGGAACCCTGGATGGAGCTGCCACAGTGAGCTGAGCTGCCCCAGACACACAGGCAAGGAGACCCCAGAGGCCTTTGGGGGAGGTGGAGTTGAGGCAGGAGCAGAGCCGAGACTACAGTGGCCTCCATCTCCCTGACGGATACCAGGAGAGGAGCAGACATAATAGCTTCATCCTTCATGTTTTAAAGAAGGAGCCACTGAAGCTTGTGACCCGGGCATGAGAGGCATCCAGGCTGTGGCCTGTGGCCTGGGCACAGACAGAGGGGCTAGGGAGCTGCGGGGCAGGCAGGAGGCCATTGTCAGTGTCTGTGACATGCGCGTCCACACACACCCTGGACTCACGTGTCCACACCCATTGAACTCACACTCACACGCCTCACCCCACTTCGAAGGCCAAGCCCTGGGGAGACATGGGCAGCTGCCGGGGTGGCTCCCTCTCCACTCTCCAGGGAGCCTTCTCCAGCCGCCAGCTGGCACTGTGTCCCACACATGCTGTCTCTGAGCTCCAGTGTCCAGAGGAAGGAGTGAGAACATCATGTCCACATCAGCAGGAGGTCAGGACCTGTCCTCGTAGCTCTGGACATGCAAAGCCACCTCCCCCTGGAAACCTTGTCAGAACGAAGAAGGCTGCTCCGGAAGACTCCCAGGGCTCACTGTGGTGGGCAGAAGGCCAGAGGAAGGAAGAAAGGGGGCTGAGAGGCCCCCAGGTACTCGCAATGAAACCACTCCCAAAAGCACTGCTTAAGCACCATTTGTGTGCCTGGCCCAGTGCTGGTCACTTGAAGGCATTGGGGATCAAAATTCTCACTGCCAGCCAGGAGCTCCTGGGACCATAGAAGGGCGGCCTTTACCACAAGGCTGCTGAGAGTGGAGGAGGCTTGTCTCTGAGGTGCAGATGTGGCCAGGGCCCTGCCAACACAGCCCTGGATCCAGCCATGCCTGGATAAGGCATGATCTCCTGTTAGCCTTATCCATTGCTGAGTCAATCAATGGCCCCTTTGGCTGAAGGGATTTGAGTATTGTGTTTCTGTATCTTATGATCAAGAGAGTCCAAACAAACTCAGTCATTGGTGAGGGTTTTCTGTATCTGAAAGGCATGATGTGAAGACTTGGTCCAAGGATGCCAGGGAAGAAGCAGGTGCCAGTGAGACAGCCTCAGGTGCTCGAAACTTGCTGAGCCCTTGTGCCCCCTCTGCCCATCTCACTCAGGCCACGTGATGACTCCCATGGGCCCCAGGAGCATTTGCTTCAGTGGACGTCTTCCTCCATTAAAACAAAAGTTAAAACTGCATTTTATTGCTGTGTTGGTACAAAGATGAACAGTATCCAGGCTGGATTCATTATTATACATGCATCATTATTATATTCACTTTTTCTTCTGACTTGGAAAGAAATTGAAAGATTTCCATGCGTGTTTTCCCAGCCAGATGAGGAGTCAGCCTTGACCTAGTCAGGATCCGAGAGGGTTGGTCCCTCAGAGACTCAGATGTTATATTTTACGGACAGAATGTCTGTGTCCCCCAGAGTTCACGTGTTGACACCCTAACCCACAGTGGGATTGCATTAGGAGGTGGGGCCTTTGGGAGGTGATAAGGTCATGAGGGTGGGGCCCTCACACAGGGGATTTGTGCCCTTACAAGAGAGGCTCGGGAGATGCTCACACTCTTTCCACTACATGAAGATACAAGAAGGCAACTGCCTGCCAGCCAGAAAGAGGCCCTCACCAGAACCCCACCATGCTGGCACCCTGACCTCAGACCTCCAGCCTCCAGCACTGTGAAAAAGAAATGTTGTTTGTAAGCTGCCCAGTGTATGGCACTTAGTTCTAGCAGCCAGGATGGACTAAGACACATACTCATCCTGCAGCACACCCCAAATGTAGGGCAACCCTGCTGCCGAGTCAAACTGCCCACTGGGCACACTGCGCAGGAGCCCATGAAGGGGACAAGGGGTTGCTGGACACCTGCTAAAATGCCCACGGGCACTGGCACGGGGGGCCTGGCAGAGTGAGACCACTGGACTACGCAGGAAGAAAATTCCACAAGGATGGAGATCCGAGAGGTGTGATCAGAAAGAGGTGATACTAGTAGCCCTGGAGATGTAGAGGGAGCCCCCTGCAGAGCAACTGGCCAGGTGCCCAGTGACCCCCTCACCATCTCCACCCATCAGCCCCATCCCTGGCACCCAGAAATCACTTTGGACATCCGGCTCCCTCACCCCACACCTCCAGGAAATCCACACCCTCCACAGCCCTTATCCCAGCATTCCAGGCCCTCCACATTTTTGCCCTGCCCGTGTCTGTCTCATGGCCACCTTCCCCAGCCGTGTTCAACTGCCGGCAAGAGAGAGATGTCTGGAGCAATCCTTACTGCGTCTGGAAGGCCCCAGGCTACCTGGTTCAAGTTGCTGGACAGCATCCATGGCCGAGCCCTGCTTAGGGCCTGGCTCTGGCCAGCGTTCACAAGCTGGCTTTCTGCACCCCCTTTCTGGAAGGTGTGGGTTCCCTGGCATGATCCTGGTGAGCACGCTGGACTTGGCTGTGATGGTCCCAGGAGGACGGTGAGTGATGCTGCCCGACAAGGAGGGCAGGGGCAGGGGAGGTGCCAAGTCTTCAGGAGAACCACAGGGAGCCGGCAAGCCCAGCTTGGCTTTGAGGGAAGCTCCTGCATCCCAGAATGCTGCAGCTCTGGGCTGGGGACCAGGGGGCCGCAGTCTGCATCTGGCCTCGGCTTATTGAGGACGCACTAGAGGCCTGCTCCAAGCAGAACCTCAGGAGGTGTCCATCATGAGTACCCGGGGAAACCAAACTCCCCTGGCTCTTTTGCAGGCCACCAACACCTGGCAGTAAGATTAATAATAGCAAATATGGGAACCCACTGTGTGCTGCTAAGTGCTCACCAAACCACATCTCATTATTGTTTTAGTTCTAAAAATATCTCTCTTCTCCCCATTTTGCAGAGGAGGAAACTGAGGCCCAGGGTTCCAGATCTCCTAACCTTAGTTTATGTAGCTGTAAAGGCAGCACTGTGATTTTAACCTTATAACCTGTGCTCTTAACCAAGACAATGCCACTTCCAATTCAAAGTAGACAGGAGGGGACAGAGTGTGTTTCCTCTCCAAGAGTTACCTGCAGCAGCGGGAGGCTCTGGAGCCTTGGGTGTCCCCCAGTATCTTACAACCTCACTCCAGGTCCATTCTCACAGAAAGGCACAAGAGACACTGGGATGCATTTGCCAAATGCATCCTCAATGTTCCACTGGGTCAGGGTCTCATCCTCTCTGCTGCCCTTGACTCCCTTCCCCCTCCTGCCAAAAGAAAGCCAATGGGCAGGGAGGGGGGGCTCTGTTCATGGCTGAACCCTCCAGAGCCACTGGAGGTCACAATGAGTGCAGGCCTCTGGGCTGAAAGGTGAAATTCGACATTAGCATTGCGGTTGACAAGGTTTGTCACCGAACCAAACTGGGTTTGTTTGCCTATGTGCAAGGGAAAGCTGAACACAGAAGCACCAGGTTTTTGCAGTGACAAAGGCTTATTGCCAGGCAGCTGAACAAGGAGACAGGAGTTGAGCTCAAATCTGTCTCCCCCAGTACCGGCCTTGCCACCATAGATTTAAGGGAGAGATTCTGAAGTTGGAGTTTCATGGCTGGGCAGTGACTAGCTAGAAGGAAGGGAGTCTGGGGGGCCCCTGGGGCTTGGGCTGTTGCCCTAGCATGCTTCTTCATGGGTTGCATGTTCAGAAAATGGCAACATCTAATCTGCAGGTGGAGTTTCTGGCCCTCTAACGTCAAAAAGCCACTCATGGGGTGTACAAGTCTGCGCAGACTCCAGTCAGCCATGTTGGTTCCCGCCAGTCTCAGCTTATGGGCGAATTTTGTTGCAGATGGAAGGCAACTGTAACAAACTTCTTTCTTGCTGTCCTGCAAGACCAGCTCGGAAAATTTTCCTAGTGAGCAAATTCTCTTAACCCTTTGGGGCCGGTTTTCGGGTGTTTACATTGTTTCTCCTCTTGACTTCACCTGGGAAGTCAGGTTTTTACCCCCATTTTATAGATGAGAAAGGGAAGCTCAGAGCACAAAGCAACATGCCTGACTCCCAGCGGGACATCTGTTCATTGACTCTACAGACACTGTGTGCTAGGTCCTGGGTGCTGGTGAGGCTGGAACCCAGCCTGGGTCTTCTGACCCCATAAGAAAGAGGTTTCCCGGGGTAACAGCTGCAGCCTCTGAAGAGGAAAAATCCTTCTCCAAGTTCCTGGAAATATCTAGGGCTTTGCAATGCAGGGCGTACTCCTCCCAGGGACCCTCCTGGCTTCTCTGGAGCCTTGGGCGAGAGGTCAGTGCTCACCTGCCCCTGGGGTTGTGGCACTATACGATTGGGTCTCTCCCAGTCGGGGTTCCTTCTGGAACCCACCACCCTCCGCACTCCTCCCCTACAGTGATCGTCCTGGTGCTGTGCTCAGTGTCCACTGAACACACCACACGTACAGCCAACACTCGCTTCATGAGTCCTACTCCATGCCACGGGCAATGCGAGTCTTGGGGATGTGGACACAGACACGCTGGGTTGAGACACTCAGCTGTTGTCCCAAGTGGTGCTGTGCTGGTAAACGTTTAACAAGTGGCTCTTGGTTGGGGCAGTGTGACGTGCAGCATTCGCCAGTTTCCACAGTGGGAATACTCCGCCTATGTTGCCAACACAAGGTCGCTTGTGCAGAGCTGGGAGGAGATGCACGCAGTTGGCTCTGCTAGCTGAGCAGGGTGAAGCTGGCACCAGGACACCATTGACTAAGGGCCATGGAGACCCAGGAGGCGGCTGTTGTAGGAGAGGGCCAGGGCTAGGTATGTTTTAGGTGTCTCAGGAAAACTCCCTGCTCCAGGCAGGTGGATGGGGAGAGAGCAGTGCTGCGGTGCAGAAGATAGTTCTGGAAGCACCACCTGCCATGGGCCTACTTCACAACAGGCACTGCGTTGAGTGTGCCAGACACCACCTCAGCCAGTTCTCACAGCTGACAGGTGAGATAGTTGTGACAATAGTAAATTGATTGTACTTTTCATTCCCTTACATTGTAACGCCCCAGTGGCTCCACATTAGATGAATTTGAGGGAAAAACAAAGCCACTATTTCAGCCTTGAATTATTCTGAGTTTTTTTTTAGTCTAGTCTCCATGACCATATGTAAAACCAAGACTTAACTTTTTTTCTATCCAAAGAACACATGAATGAGGGCCAAATAAGACTTTTCTAAAAATCAATCATTTATTTGTTCATTTAAATTTTGTATAGGTAACAGAAGAGGGAAAAGTCACATATAAAGAATTAGGAATCAGAACAGCTTCGGACTTGATGATAGCTATACTGACAACTAGAAGACGGTGAGGCAAATGCCTGCCTTTTTCTGAAGGAAAGCGATCTCCAAACTAGAATTCTATACCCAGCCAAACTATTGATCAAGACTGCAGATCTGATAAGGTCACTTTCAGGCATTTAGGATTGCAATAATTTTTACTTCCCCAGAACCCTCATTAGAAAGTCAGTAGAGCATAAGCTGCATAAAAACAAGGGAGATATGGAATAGCTGATGTGTCCCAAGGTCTAGAGAGGAGATTTAGACAACAGGCAGAGAGTTTGGGGTTAAATTAGCATTAGGCACACACACACACACACACACACACACACACACACACAAACAATGTCTTTATGGGGAAAAGTTAAGAAGGGAAAAGTAATCATAGTATATTACACAGCTCTGCTCTGAGTTACATTTATATAATCATGCATATCTATGTGGTGAGTTCTTATAATTTTATGTTGCCTCAACATTGATTTTGAATATAAATTGGACTTTCTCATACAGAAGCAGGGCTCAATCACCATCGACACGGTTTCCAGTTCTCCACTTCCTCCCAGTTCCTTGATGTGTCGATCCAGATATCTGGCATATACAACTTCCTCCTGGTGAACACCTCCGTATGGAACATCCAGATACAACCTTTTTGACTCACCCCACAGGGACTGTGCAGACATGCCACAGTAGCCACCTCTCAGTCACAGCATGACTCCTGGAACTTGTGCCTGCTTGCTTCAAACCCACCGATTAAAACTCCCTGCAGGAAATCTGTATAGAGAATGCTCTAGACTCCAATAAAGGTAAGGGTCCTTCTGCCTCTCTCCCTCACATGCTCCCTGACTTCTGTGTGTGTGGCCTCTGGGCATGCCGTGTACCCCCAGGACCTGTAAGTAATAAAATCTTTATTTCCATCTTGTGTTTCTCCCAATCATTGAAAAGCTGCTTTCCATCTCAAAGATCTCAAACTAAAACAATCTGACACGAATCACACTCTCTTTGTGCTTGCGGGTAGGCTGATGGGAAGGAGGGTGTGAGGTTGGGGGCAGGAAATGAGGGAAAGCTAACACCTCCTCTTCCATGAGGGGAAGTCAATAGGTATTGACTAAACTGGAAAATTGAAAAGCAGCAATATAAGAATGTTATTTAGGAAAACAGATGTAAATACAGGCATACCTTGTTTTATTGCACTTCACAGGTACTACATTTTTTTTTACAAATTGAAGGTCTGTGGCAACCTTGCATTGAGCAAGTCTATCGGCACCATTTTTCCAACAGCATGTGCTCACTTTGTGTCTGTGTCAGCATTTTTTTAGCAATAAAGTATTTTCAAATTAAGGTATATACATTTTAAGACAGAATGCTAATATTATATGCTTAGTAGACTACAGTATAGTGTAAACATAACTTTTATATGCACTGGGAAACCAAAAAAGTTGTGTGACTTGCTTTATTGTGATATTCACTTTATTGCAATGGTCTGGAACAAAACTTGCAATATTCTGAGGTATTCTTACACCAACAAAATTGGCTTTTTTTAAATAAAAAAAAAGGAAGGAAGTGGTTGCCTCTGGGGAAGAATAATTTGAGTGGGTGGGGTAGAGGGGCAGGGCACTGCTGGTTTTTATAGCAAGCCTTGGGGATTATTTAACTTCTTAGATTACATGCACATGCAACTTTTTTCTATGATCTTTTAAATTGTTAAATTGATATGTAATAATTATACCTATTTATTTTGTACATGTGATAGTTCAGTACATGTATACAATGTGTAATGATCAAATCAGGGCAACTGGGATAGCCATCACCTAAAACATATGTCATTTCTTTGTGTTGAAATCATTCAAAATCTTCTCTTCTAGCTGTTTTTAAATATTTAATATATTATTGTTAACTATAGTCACCCTAGTAATTTTCCATTCATTCACTAACTTCTTCCTAACCCACTCTTCCTTACCCTTACCAGCTTCTGATAATTACTATTCTACTTTCTATGAGGTCAACTTTTTTAGCTCCCACATATGAGTGAGATCATGCAATATTTGTCTTTCTGTGCCTGGTTTATTTCACTTCCCATAATGACCTACAAAATCCACATATCTGCAGATGACAGGATTTCATTATTTTACGTGAACAAATTGTATTCCATTATATACACCATGTTTCCTTATCCATCCATCTATTGATGGACACTTGGGTTGATGTTGATTCCGTCTCTTGGCTATTGGGAATAGTGCTACAATAAACATGGGAGTGCTGATATCTCTTCAACATACTAATTTCATGTCCTTTGGACATAATCCCAGTAGTGGGATTGCTGGATCATATGGTACTTCTATTTTTAGTTTTTTGCAGAACTTCCATGCTATTGTCCATAATGACTGTACTAATTTACATTTCCACCAACAATATATAAGAGTTCCCCTTTCTCCCCATCCTTGACAGCATTTTTTGGTCTTTTTGAATAGTCGTGTTAACTGGGGCAACATGACATCTCACTGTGGTTTTGATTTGCATTTTCCTGGTGATTAGTAATGTGGAGCATGATTTCATATGCTGGCCATTTGTATGTCTTCTTTTGAGAAATGTCTATTCAAACCATTTGCCCATTTTTTTCTTTTTTTGTTTCCCTTTTTAAATTTAAAACTTATTTTTGTCATTTTTTAGTACTTTTTATTTTTTCTTATTTTTCTTTTCATATCACAGCCAAGACCAACATTTGCTCATTTTAATTGGATTATCTGATTTTTACCAAGTTATTTTAATTCCTTATATATTCTGGATATTAATTCCTTGGTGGATGAATATTTAACAAATATGTTTTCCCATTCTGTAGGTTGTCTCTACTCTCTGTTGATTGTTTTCTTTGCTGTGGAAAAGTTTTTTAGTTTGATATAATGCTATTTGTCTATTTCTACTTTTGTTGCCTGAGTTTTTGAGGTCTTACCCAAAAAATTTTCATCCAGACCAATGCCCTGAAGTATTTCCTCTGTTTTCTTGAGCAGTTTCATAGTTTCAGGTCTTACGTTTAAGTTTTTAATCCTTCTTGAATTGCTTTTTGTATATGGTAAAAGATAGGGGTCTAGTTTCATTCTTCTGCATATCAATATCCAGTTTTCCCAGCACCATTTATGGAGAGACTATTCTTTCCCCAACGTATATTCTTACCACTTTCATCAAAAAATCAGTTGACTGAAAATGCATGGATTTAATTCTAGGTTCTCTATTCTATTCCATTAAGTGATATGTCCATTTTTATGTCAGTACAATGTTGTCTGGTTACTATAGCTTTGGTTACTATAGTATATTTGCAGTCAGGTAGTATAATACCTCCGGCTTTGTTCATTTTGCTAGGGATTGCTTTGGCTATTCGAGGTCTTTATGGTTTTAGATGAATTTTAGGATTTTTTTTCTATTTCTGTGAGGAATGTTATTGGTATTTTGATAGAGATTACATTGAATCTGTAGATCACTTTTGGTAATATGAACATTTTAACAACATTAATTCTTTCAAATTCTAACAAAATTAATTCCATGAACATGGAATATCTTGCACTTTTTTGTGTGTCCTCTTCAATTTCTTTCATCAGTGCTTTACAGTTTTTGTTATAGAAATCTTTTACCTCTTTGGTTAAATTTACTCTAAGGCATTTCATTTTTTGTAGCTATTATAGATAGGATTGCTTTCTTGATTTGTTAATATTGCTCACTATTGGCATATAGAAATGTTACTGATTTTTGTAAGTTGATTTTTTATCCTGCAACTTTACTAAATTGATCAGTTCTACCAGTTTTTTGAGGCATCTTTGGGTTTTTCTTTCTTTCTTTTTTTTTTGAGATGGAGTCTCACTCTTGTTGCCCAGGCTGTGTGCAATGGTGCGATCTCGGCTCACTGCAACCTCTGCCTCCAGGGTTCAAGTGATTCTCCTGCCTTAGCCTCCCAAGTAGCTGGGATTACAGGTGCCCGCCAGCACGCTCAGCTAATTTTTGTATTTTTAGTAGAGACGGGGTTTCACCATGTTGGCCAGGCTAGTCTCCAACTCCTGACCTCAGGTGATCCGCCCACCTCAGCCTCCCAAAGTGCTGGGATTACAGGCGTGAGCCACTGTGCCCGGCTATCTTTGGGTTTTTCTAAATATAATCATGTCATCTGCAAACAGGGACAATTTGACTTTCTAATTTGTCTAATCCTTTCTTTCTCTTCCCTCATTGCTCTGGCTAGAACTTCAGTACTAAGTTGAATAAAAGTGGTGAAAGTGGCATACTTTCAACTTTTCCCATTTGGTATGATCTTAGCTGAATGCACATTCAACTTTGATTAAAAACAAACTTAAAGAAAAGGCTTTATGATGAGCCATCAACTTTTTTAAGGGACACCTCAAATGGTGGCCTAAGGGAAGTTTGCCGTAGGCATCAGATGAAGACCCTTTCTTCCCATCTACACCTCAGGAGGAGGAAAACACGGGCCCAAGTGTCCCAGATGCACGGGGAAGTCATAGTAGAGGAGGCAGTGGCTTGGGGTGTGGGGCTGTGGCCACTGACAGCTTCCAGAATCTTGGCCTCGCCTCCCCTGTTAGGTCTTAATGGACGCCCTTGAGGGCGGGGCCATGTTTTCCTCAGCCTTGGACAGGACACAGGCCTGGGCCGGCTGCCGGTGCTCAGCCCTGCGTGGCTGGCTGACTTGGCCAGCTCTTGTGTTCTGTGGGGGACTCTGTCCTGCTTCCTCCACCAGATGTAAAGCCAGTGATTGTTTTTTTCTATTTGAAGGCCACAAACAGAGGGAAGGCCAAGGCTCACTTGTATTCTGAGAAAAAGATGATGTTCTGGTCTCTCTATACCCTGTGTGGGAAGAAACAACCCCTCAATATGGGGGAGCGGCCAGAACCATGATCCCATCTGTCTTCAGGCTTTGGGCAAATTTCCTCCAAATTACTGGCAAATTCTCCAGTTCCCACGACAGCTGCAAACACTTAATTTTTTTTGTTGTTGTTTATATATATATATATATATATTTTTAATTTTTGAGACAGAGTCTCCCTCTGTCTCCCAGGCTGGAGTGCAATGGTGACATCTCAGCTCACTGCAACCTCTGCCTCCTGGATTCAAGTGATTCTCCTGCCTTAGTCTCCCAAGTAGCTGGGATTACAGGCGCCTGCCACTACACCTGGCAAATTTTTATATGTTTAGTAGAGATGGGGTTTCACCATGTTGGCCAGGTTGGTCTCAAATTCCTGACAGGTGATCCACCCGCCTCGTCCCCTCAAAGTGCTGGGATTACAGGTGCGAGCCACCGCACCAGACTGCAAATATTTTGTTTTCTCCCTATGAGCCCTATGGCCAGAGAAACCAGGTCCAGTTTTCAAATCCGTACATCTGCCCTAACCCCTGTGTGCCTGGGCAGTGACTGTGCTCCTGGGTGGTAAGGGGGACGTGGAGGGGATTTAACATGTGCTTGGTTCTGTGCTGGGCATTTTGTAGCCCACAGTACTGGGATTACAGGCCTGAGCCACGGTGCCCAGCCTGAAGTATGGTTTTATTCAGCAGTTCTCTTACACTGTCTGTCTCTGTCTTGGCTGCCCACTCTGGCTCTCAGGCTCCTGTCACTCCCACGCCTGCAGCTGCATTCACTGGCCTGCAAGGCTGGCTCCCCCTTATAGGGTCAAAACCTTCACTCTCTCTCTTTGGGTGCAAGCCATATGCACAGCATCAGCAGGACAGTTATACCTTTTACAAACAACAGTGACTCTGAGCCAAGTGATGAGCCTTCCCATGTTATGGCTATCTGTGAAACCACTTTGTGATGTGTGGATTCATTGCACAGAGTTAAACCTTTCTTTTGATTCGCAGGATGGAAACACTCTTTTTGTAGAATCTGCGAAGGGACATTTTGGAGCCCATTGAGGCCTATAGTGAAAAACCGAATATCCCACGATAAAAAACAGAAAGAAGCGATCTGTGAAACCGCTTTGTGATGTGTGGATTCATCGCACAGAGTTAAACCTTTCTTTTGATTCAGCAGGATGGAAACACTCTTTTTGTAGAATCTGCGAAGGGACATTTTGCAGCCCATTGAGGCCTGTAGTGAAAAACTGAATATCCCACGATAGAAACCATGGAGGCCTATAGTGAGAAACCGAATATCCCACGATAAAAAAACAGAAAGAAGCTATCTGTGAAACCGCTTTGCGATGTGTGGATTCATCTCACAGAGTTAAACCTTTCTTTTGATTCAGCAGACTGGAAACACTCTTTTTGTAGAATCTGTGAGGGGACATTTCGGAGCCCATTGAGTCCTATAGTGAAAAACCGAATATCCTGAGATTAAAAACTGGAAAGAAGCTATCTGTGAAACCGCTTTGTGATGTGTGAATTCATCTCACAGAGTTAAACCTTTCTTTTGACTCAGCAGGTTGTAAACACTCTTTTTGTAGAATCTGCGAGTGGACATTTCGGAGCCCATTGAGACCTGTAGTGAAAAACCGAAAATCCCACAATAAAAACTAGAAAGAAGCTATCTGTGAAACCGCTTTGTGATGTTTGTTTTTTAAATCCTCCTCTTCCCACTAGAATGTAAGCTTCAGAAGAGCAGGGCTGTTCATTCTGCCCGCTGTGTGCACCCAGCCCGGAAGGGTGCCCAGAGTGGGCTAGTGTGCAGTGTGCACGCGCTGACCTGGTGATGACGAAGGGCACAGGAAGGACACGCGACTTGATCTTTATTCTAAGGAGCCCGCACTGGAACAGGATTAGATTGAAGGTAGATTAGAGGGAAGCATGGAGGAGGAGCTGCTGGCCTGGAGGGCTCAGGAGGGCCCCCTGGAGGAGGTGAGCCAGCAGTTGCTGTCACATTCAGAGACCCTGAGGATGTCTGACTGCCCTGCGAATTGGGCTCTGCAGAGGGCAGGGGTCTGCCGATTTGCTGTAGCCCCAGGAACTACAGGCACCCAATCCATGGAGGCCTTTGTTCAACAAGTATTCATTGGACGCTTGTCATATATGTGGTTCTGAAGACCCGGAGGAGAACCGCAGAGCCATGGCCCGGCCCTCGTCTCCATTGAGAGCTGGTTCCTGGTACAGAGGCAGGCTCCTGGGGCGGCAGAGATGGGTGGGGGGCAGGGCATCGGGGAGTTAAAGGCACCAGTGTGGGTTGGTCTGGGAACAGCCCCTGGATGAGAAGAAGCAGGGAGGACAGTGACAGGAACGATTCTGGAGTGGAGGGAACTGCTTGTGCAGAGGCTCTGAGCAGGAGGCCCGCTGTCCCGCTTTCCTGGAGCAGCCTCAGGGGGTTCTGGAAGGCCTGGCCGGACCCGTTGCACAGAGAATTCCAGCCAGGGAGGGCTGGGCGCTTGTGAGCTGACCTGCTCCAGAGCAGCTGTTGGTGCTGTCTGTGGGTCCCACTGCGACCTGGCAAGGGGCCGCTGGGGATGAGTGGAGGACTGGAAGTGTCCACATCCCACTCTGCTGTTGTGTTTTGGTTTGGGGGTGTGTGTGTGTTTAAGAAGAAACAGCTGCAAGGCCAAGAGACAATGGATGTTTGGAAAAAGTTCTGATGCTTATAAACTCAGGGCTGGCCACGGTGAGCCCACATACCGCGGGGCTGAGCTGCCTGGTCCGGGATCAGAAGCAGAACCCGGCCACCACAGTGCCAGGCCTGCCTCCTCAGGCCTCAGACTTAGGCCAGCACCAACTACTCCTTCCTTCTTCCTCTCTGACAAGCTCCCAGCCCTCTCGGCAGGGGGGCCTCAGACCCAGCACGCTCTGTGGGTGTCCCACGCACTGCTGGGAGCCCAGCCCCTGGGCAGGCAGGGTCCCTGGACATAGCCATAGCATCCCGCCTGGGGATTTCTGCCCCCTGAGATCCCTCCGAGAGTGGAGCTGGCCCTGTGTGCCCTGGGGTCGCCCAGGCTGGACCTTCCTGCCTCACTCTGGTGGCTGCATGGCAGCGGCCGTCGCCATCTACTGAACCCCAATATGAGCTGGGTCTGGCATCCCATTGAGTCTTCACAGGAGCCCTGCCATGTAGGTGATGCTGTACCCAGTTTACAGATGAGAAAACTGAGGCTCCGAAAGTCTGTGCCACTTGCCAGGGTTCTGGAGTCATGGCCGGCCAGGAACTCTGACACCAATACACGAGATACTTCCCTCCTAGATATCCGGGTCAGGCCCAGGAAAGGGATAAGAGCCAGTGGGTTTAGGGAAAAGGTGCAGGCCTGGCAAACCCAGAACAGGATTCCGGCTAGATTCCTGCATCAGTGCTGAGAGCTCGGGGATGCTGAACTCCCAAGCACAGAGCCCAGGGAAGCTCGCTGACCTTCCCCATCCCTCCCTGAAGGGGGCTGGCTTCTTTCCGTGCCCCTGTAACCGTCACTGGCTTCTGCATCCACCCTGCACACCCACGGCAGGGTGGCAAACCCAGAGCACGCCGCACATATTTGGGTCGTCTGTCCACCCTTGCTGTGCCGCGTGTCATCATGAGACTTGGAAAGCAGCTTCATGTCCAGTAGTGGGGAGGGGCTGAGTGCTGGTGATCACTGGTTTCATGGGATATTAGGTCACCATTTAAAAAGAGGCGAATGAGGACAATGCAGTGCCACGGGAAATACTTACAGCCGAGGTCAATGGAGGAAGTGAGAGGAAAAGGCACATGAGTGACAGGAGCATAATTATATTCAGAAAATCACTCCAGGAACAAGTCTGGAAAGAAATGCCCCAGAATGACAGCATTTGTTGTCTGGGGGTGAGCAGGTGGGACTCTGGGAGATTCTTTTCCTTGATTTTAACATTTTACATAAAGTATTTATTTTGTTTATGATTTTATAAAGAAAACTTCACGACAGAAATGACCTCAGCTAGAAGGCTAAAATCAAAGGACTTTGCGTTTCAATGCCCTCACTAAGCAGGTGAGGAAACTGAGGCCCAGAGGGATATGGTCACCCAAGGCTCCACAGCAGAGAGGAGGATTCAGGCCCCTTCATGCATGGTGGTGCTGTTCCCACCACAAGGGTTGGGCCAGCAGCTGGGGGTCCCAGGGAGGACACAGCCTCACTCCCAGAGGCCTGGCCAGGCAGGGATGGAGATGGAGTCAGGCGAGAACTAGGAAAGGCCTCCCAGGGTAGCCTGGCCATGGAGGGATGAGCGCCCGAACACGATTTGCCTTGAGTTGGAATCGCCCCTCCACGCTCTGCCCCAGGGGCTTCAGGGGTTCAAGGCTCCATCTTGCAATCCTTAGGTGGACAGAACACAAATGGGCAGAGTCCCTTTTTGCAGAGGTGGCGTCAGCCTGGGCAGGGAAGAGGCATGGGCCGTGGAACCAAATCACCTTGATTTCAAACAGAGGGAGTTGGGCAGGCATTTCACAAAGGAAAGTGTCCCACAGCCAATTAACTTGGGAAGATGCTCGGCTCTGTCAGCCATCAGGGCACGCAAATTAAAACCCCTCGAGATCCTCCTGCGCGCCCACCGGAAAGGGTGAAGTGAAGCGGATGGAACATACCAAGTGGCGGTGAGATCCTGGGGCTGGGGAGCTGGGGGAGGGTGCAGCTGCTGGGAGTGGGAACTGGAATGAGTGCTTTGGAAGACTGTTTGGCAGGATCCGCTCAACATTCACAGGTGTCCTGGGCAGGTGGACACCCTGCGGATGTCTTGTTGGGTGCAAGAAGCTCCGCCTGTTGAGGGCTTCGCTCAGCGCGGCGTCTACCCCTGGTTGAAGGACACACGGCCCTTTTTGTGCGTCTTTTCCCTTCTGAAGAGCCCCTGCCTCGCTGAGCTTCCCCGTCCCTCCCTGAAGGGGGCCGGCTTCTTCCTGTGCCCTTTTAACCGCCATCGGCCTCTGCGTCCACCCTGCACACCCACGGCAGGGCGAAAAACCCAGAGCACGCCGCACAGCCCTGCTCCCGCACAGCCCTGCTCCCGCACAGCCCTGCTCCCGCGCACCCGTGGTCGGCGCCGCTCGGGCTGTCTGGCGTGTTTGGGATCACTGTTTAGAGGACAGTCCTGACACGTCCCGCTGTGACACGCGTGCTACCTCGCCGGCCGGCCCTGGACTTTGCTCTGGCGTGTGGCCGAGCACACTTGTCGTCAGAACCCTCTCGTTGGCAGGGAGCACTCACTGGATGCAGGGCCGGGGCCCAGGTCCTTGCTGTATGATGGGAGGCACCTTCCTGGCTCTTTCTGGGCCTCAGTTTCCCCATATACAGAACAGTGGGAGAGCCAGAAGATTTCCAAAGGCCCTCTTAGGTGCCACCTCTCCTGGCACACTGCCTCGGGTTCCCCTGCCTTCTGAGAGCCAGGCAGCGGGAGGTGAGGAGCCGCGGTAACCTGTGCCTCCGGATGCTGGCCTTCTGCTGGGGAGTTCAAACACAGTGTACCATGTAGCACCCCCAATTACTCACTTGTTCAGAGCCCAGCACATAGCAAACACTTAGTAGGTATTTGCTGGATAAATGGCTCATTGCGAAAGGGGCTGGATGGAGGTGGTAAAGCTGCTGGGTGTGTCCAGGTGGTGAGCTGGGGTGTATGTGGGAATGCTCTGGGTGTATGTGGGGGTGGAACCAGAGGGGATGGGAGCACTGGATGGAGATGGTGGGAAGGGCTGGATGGATGGGAGGGGGACTGGGTAGACGTGGGGGAGGGTCAGGAGGCATGAGGGGTGAACACTGGGATAAAATGGGGGAAGCGTCTGGGAGAAATTGGGGAGGGATCTCGGGAGGGTGAGGAAGGTGGGGAGGGGCTGGAAGGCTGGCACTGATGGACGGTGGCCATCACAGCCCTCTTGTGCCTCTGAAGCTCATTATCTTAGAGTATCAAGGTCATGTCAGGCAAGTGTGGAGCCCAAGTGGGGGCTGGAATTTGTGGAAACCAGCCTGGTCTTGGAGCACGTCAGGGAAAGGAAATCACTGCCCGGCGGCCAGCCCGGGGGCACTTCTCCAGCCTGGCTTCAGGAAGACCGTGAGCAAACACAGACCAGACGGGGCTGAGGCCAGCTGCTGGGCAGGGAGCCGCACCGGCCTCATGCTGTCTCCACAAAGGGCTCCTGTCCCCTGGGCTGGGGATGGTGTCACAGCTTCCTGAGCAGTGTCATCTTGGCTCCCGGAACTCCTGATAGGTGGGCCAGGCAGGCCTGGGGTGGGACGCCTGGACTGGGAGTTGGGGAGCAGCGTCCCCAGAGCTGTTATCCTCTTCATCATTGTGTCTGCAGACAGGGGAACTGAGGCAGGGCCTAAAACCGAGGTCCCTACAGGGATGCCACCAGAACCACAAGCCTCTGCCTTTCCACCCCGCCACCTTCTCTCCGTGTCCTCACCTGGTCATCCCTCTGTGAGTGTCTGTGTCTTCATCTCTTATAAGGATACCATTCAGACTGGATTAGAGCCCACTCTGATGACCTCACTTTACCTTAATCACTTTTTTTTTTTTTTTTCTTGACACGGAGTTTTGCTCTTGTCACCCAGGCTGGAGTGCAATGGTGCTATCTCAGCTCACTGCAACCTCCGCCTCCCAGGTTCAAGTGATTTGCCTGCCTCAGCCTCCTGAGTAGCTGGGATTACAGGCATGCGCCACCACACCCAGCTAATTTTGTATTTTTAGTAGAGACGGGGTTTCTCCACGTTGGTCAGGCTGGTCACAAACTCCCTACCTCAGGTGATCCACCCACCTCAGCCTCCCAAAGTGCTGGGATGACAGGCATGAGCCACCGCGTCTGGCTAATTTCCCAAGAAGAATCCACTTGCGTAACTATGTAAGACAGAAATATTAACTTTACTGAAAATTTCCTGGGGCACAAGGGAAGGAAGGCACATCTCAGCCTCTCAGCAAATGACATGAAGATTTTTCAAGATCCCCACAGTAGGATTTGCTCCCCTTGGAACCCTAGTCATCACTGGAGGGCTGTTTTCCTCTCCAACCTGTCCCACCTGCTCTTTCACTTTCCTCTCTTCCCCTGCCAGGTCTCCCTGAGTAACACTGAGTACCTTGAACTGTTTTGCAGAGTCATTTTTCTCTCCCCGAGTGGCACCGGGCTTAGCAGACACTCTGGCCATGAAGGCACCTTCTGACTCAAGCAGGTCTAGATGTCTTCCCCCAAGAAATCCCGGAACAGTCGATCTCTTTTTTTTTTTTTTTTTTTTTTTTTTTTTGAGACGAAGTTGTGCTCTTGTTGCCCAGGCTGGAGTGCAATGGTGCAATCTCGGCTCACTGCAACCTCCGCCTCCCAGGTTCAAGCAACTCTCCTGCCTCAGCCTCCTGAGTAGCTGGGATTACGGGTATGCGCCACCACTCCTGGCTAGTTTTATATTTTTAGTAGAGACGGGGTTTCTCCATGTTGGTCAGACTGGTCACAAACTCCCTACCTCAGGTGATCCACCGACCTTGGTCTCCCAAAGTGCTGGGATGACAGGCATGAGCCACCACACCCAGCCTAATCACCTTTTAAAAAGCCCTGTCTTGGCCGGGCGTGGTGGCTCACGCCTATAATCCCAGCACTTTGGGAGGTAGAGGTGGGCAGATCATGAGATCAGGAGATAGGGACCATCCTGGCCAACATGGTGAAACCCTGTCCCTACTAAAAATACAAAAAAATTAGCGAGGCGTGGTGGCACACACCTATAGTTCCAGCTACTCGGGAGGCTGAGGTAGGAGAATCGCTTGAACCTGGGAGGCAGAGCTTGCAGTGAGCCAAGATCGTGCCACTGCACTCCTGGAGGTTAGGGCTTCAACATACAAATTGTAGGGGGACGCAATTGAACCTGTAACGCCTTGTGTGGTCATCACTCCAGGGAAGGATGTAAAGAGCCAGGACTCCCATAGCATTGTGTTTGCAAAGGAAGACCCGGGACCTTCAAGGTCTTTATTGCCGACCTCCTCTCCCTCAGGAGAGGCAGAGGGTCGTCTCCTCCCTGGAGTGGCTTCTCCCATGCTGACCTCACTTCTGGAGGGGACCGGAGGAGCCTGCCTGAGTTTCTGAAGCCCAGCTCTAGCACATTTCACCCAGAGGCCAGGATCCCATGCAGAGTGCCAGAGGCTGAGGGCAGCGGGCCGACCTCCCTTGGCAGTTTCAGAGTCTTTCTTCGGTGTTCTGTTATTTTATACAGGATTCCTATATGCAAAAAGAAATGCGTACCTTACAAAATTCCTCAGTTACTGTAATTGGCAAGTAAGGATCTCTGGAAAGAGCATTTGCTCATTTAATAGGACTGGAAGGGAGCTGCAGCTTTTTAAATTTTTTTTCCTGGTGATGGTTTTTAAAGAATTTAAAAGCAATGATATTGCAAGAGGAAGAGTGGACTTTTCCCTGGTTGGCAGACTCCATCTAGCCATGGCATACTGCAGCAAGATTTCTGCGGCTGCCCACATGTCCTGCCTGGTGTAGAGGTGGTTCCGTCCAAGCTCCTCGGCTCACCACTGACCTCGGCTGAGGACCTCACGGGCGGGTCCTATGAGGGGCACAGCAAGGAGACACCCGTCCCTGGTCAGGGGGACAGAGGGGAGCCGGCCCCTCATGCACAGCCCATAGTTGGGGGACAGCAGAGCCTGTGTCTCCTGTGAGGAGGGCAGAGACCCATTGGTTGGAGTGGCGAGGCCATGCCTGGAAGTCCGGCACTGGCGCAGTGGCCAACATGGCCCCCTTCCCGCTGCACCATCTAGACCTGCCCAATTCATTCCTTTAATTCATTAACTCACTTCTTCATTCACTCACTTCACTTGTTCATCATTCCCCCATTCCACTCCCGGGCTTGCTGAGTACTTTCCCGGTGTCTGTGTGCGGCCCTATGCTGGGAGCTGGAGACACGGACCCTCCAGACCTGGGCCCTGGGCTCCGCAAGCTTCCAGGCCGCTGAGAGGAGTGGCCAGGCCCCAGTCAGTGCTGTCCTGAGGGCTGGGGCTGCTGTAGCCAATGGTGACAGAGACACACCAAGTGATGCCTTCTGGAGAACAGGCCATGGCTGGGTCGGAAGGTGATGGGCTCCTGTGACCCTGATGCCAGGGGAAACTCGAGTCTTGCCGCCTATACTACGTTCACATCCACGCAGAGGCTGCTGGTCGGGGACGTGGGGAAGAGTGGGGAGGGCACAGAGGGGAAGCGCCTCCCAGCTGTCCTGGGTTGGGAAGGCCTAGATGGCCGGGTGTGGGGAGGTGGTGCTCACACAGATACAAAGGCCAGGCTCCGCAGGGGCCAGGCCTTCTGTGCAGGACCGGGATTCGCAGACAAGGGCCCGCCCAGAGCTCACACTGCGGCCACCCTAGATCCTGAGAAAGTCCCACACTGAGGAGGGAGAACCGGAAGCCAAGAGCAGAGCCGGCCTGAGCACACACGGTCAAGCACACAGAGAACACAGGGCGGGACTGTTGTCCTCACCTCAGCAGCTTCACCAGCGCACAGATGGCCCCTCCCCTGCCCCCAGGGACACTGACCACTCCCCTTTCCTCCTCAGAATTCAGGCCCAGTGAATAGGCAGAGGTACTGAGACTGTGGCCATCAGAACTAAGAGTACAAGAAGGAGTACAGATTCCTGGGCCCAGCTCATAGGGTCCAGTCTAGCCACAGCCTCTCTGTGTGCTCAGGACTGTTAGAGACTTTCACATATATTATCTCAGCCTGTGCTTAGGACTCTGGAAGGCAGGTAGTTCTACAACCTTTACAAAGGAGGAAACCAATTTCGAAAGGTTAAGAAATGTTCCCAACGTGCCATTTCACAGCAAATGACAAAGTTAAGATTTGAACTTGGGCCTAACTCCCAAGCCTGTCTGCTTTATACGCTCCTGTGCCACGTCCCAAAGGCTGGCAGAAAAGACATCGACCAGGGTCTTTAAGGATGACGACGTAGGAAAATGTTCCTAAAAATTATTTCGTTTTTAGAAGCCTTGCTCTGAAGCAAAGAAAAAAACAATTCAAGAGATGTCAAGAATTTTTGGCAAACAAATAACGCATCGAAGAACAAACACCCAGGGAGGATGCGTGGGCAGCTGTTCTTGGGTTGTTTTCATTCCCCAAGTGCTCGGCCCTGTAAGACTAGATGTGTGTTTTCTCTTGCAAAGCAAACAGTTCAGCACAATGTGGGCCTCCTTGCTTGAAAGAATTCAGATGGAGCTTGTGAACCACATAAAAGGTTGAGCAAAGCTTGCTCCAAACTCAGTGCAGTGGCTGGGCACAGAGCCCCCTGGGACTGAGCAAACCTCCTCGTCTATCTCCTAGGCATGGGTGTAAATGGAGGGGGTGAATGGAGGAAGGTCCTTCCACAAGTTACTGCACATTTTCCCTTCACAACACAACACGGGGCACCCACTGATCACTGCGGAGCTGGGGACATCCTCCTCCAAGCATTGCAAAGCAAACCAAGTCCCTTCCTGGGTGGCTGCCAGACAGGCTGGTGGGATGGAAATGAGCTGAGGTCAGTCCTTGCACTTGAATGGGTGCAGGTGGATGGGGCCTTCCTGGAAGCCACAGGAACACCAGGTTCTGGGTTCTCACGCAGAGGGGCCCTGACTTCCCAGATTAAGGATCAAAGCCTGGAGCCCAAGGAAAACCCTCTGATGTAAGCCGCATGACAGCAAGTGGCCCCAGAGGGGAATGCAAAGGCAAGAGTGCCGGGGACCACGGCACAGCACACGCGGCACAGGCCCGCCCAGGCCAGAGACTGAGCGCGTCTTCACCTCCTCACATGGAGAGTAGAGGCTCCGGCAGGGCCACAGGGGAGCCACCCAGCTGGGTTCCTCTGCACGTGCCTGTGGGGCCAAGCAGTCCCCACCGTGGCCGATGCCGTGGCTCCGTGCAAGGAGTCTGTCGCACCCAGCCCAGCTGCCTCGAGCAATTAGGAGGTGGCTCCCATACCAGGAAGGCCACCCCCAAGGTTCCTAGGTCTGGTCCAGAGAGACAGGATGCTCACAGGCAGGCAGCAAGTCCAAACAGAAGCCTGGGCTCCACTCGAGCCATGGCCGCAGGGCTTAGGAGAGCCACCCAGGGTGGACGGAGTCGCATCTGTGCATGCCCACCTTGCACTGCAGAGAGACCCAAAATTGCTCTGCCCTGGTTTTTGCACCCTGGGCACCACTGGGCTCACCGAGCGGACGTGTTGCAGAGTATCCTATCTGGGAGGACCAAGGCCACACCCTGGGCTGTTCGGGTCATTTCCTCCTTTTTCCAGGGTGTTGCATTCAGTCAATTCTGCAGGAGAATTGCAAGCCAGAGAGGGAAGAGTTGTCGTCCATCCGGGGCCCTGTCCTCCTGCAATCACAGCCTGCAGTTGTGCTTCCACTGTGGTCCGTGATTCCCATGGCATGCCCCACTCCGTAGGGTGGCTTCGGCCTTATCATGGTGGCAACATGGCTGAGGTCACCTGGAGCTCCTCAGTGGCCAGGGCAATGTCCGCCGGAAGCGAGAGGCCACTTCTGTCCCAACGTCCCCAGCCTGTCTTTAAGACTCAACTCAACAGGACCCTTGGGCTTGGCCTCATCACTGAGCCAGTCCTTGGGGCCAAGGGAATGGAAGGTGCTGGGGCACTTCAGCCAAAGCAAACTAGTGCCAGTGCTGGGGCAGGGCAGCTTCCCAAGGCTTGGGGCTGTCCACATCTGGGGAGAAATCTGGACAGAACTGGGGTTCTGTTAGTGAGGAGGAAGGGTTGGAAGTTGGACAGGAAGCCCACAGGGTCCACCACACAAGGAGGGAAGCCAAGACCCCCTGACTTCCAGGGGACCCATGGCTGGGGCATGCTTCAGATGGGGCCACGTCCCCATGGGACCCATGAAAAGCCTGTGAGGTGTCTTAGTAAAAGGCCCACATGAAGAAAGTCAAGCAGGAGGCAGTTTCTTGTGACAAGGAGGTGGTCCTATGGCACATGCTGTCCCCACACAGTGCTATGAGTAGCTAGGTGTTCACTAAATGCTGGTCAGACAGACACTCCCTGCTGGCTGGCAGCCCAGGGGCTGGAACCACCTAAAACCTGGAGGGTGGGGTGGATACACAATGATGGGGGAACGTGATTCACGCTTGGGCTGAGCCATCAGAAGTGCATCCAAACCAAGTTTCCAAGAGGCTGCTCCATGTCAACTACACATCCTAAAATGAAAGAGTTCCCACGCCTCTGCCACCATCAAGATCCTTAGCGGCAACAGCCGTGAAGACCTCAGCCCCAAGATATTTCTGGGCTTTCACAGATGATGGGGTCTGGCTGATTTTTATCTTCTTCATCCGCCTGTGGTTTTGAGATGTCTCTGCAGGCATGCATCCCAGCTGGCCCCATGTAGCCGCAGGAAGCTCACTCTGTGTTTATGCTCACGGTGAGAAACTTCTCTCATTCTGCAGGCATCTCCCTTGGTGAGTCACAGAGATTTCTGGCCACAGGCACAACCATGGGCACACACTTGTGTCCGCTGCCAAGCAAGACTGTCTTTCCAGTCCACCCTCCACATGGCATCAAACCAATGTGAAGGCTGAAGGCATTCCCATAATGGCAGACACCAAGCAATGGTGCCCCAGCACGGTGTGAAAGATTATTCTGGCAGGGCCAGCAGATGTCATTAGACAGGAAAGTTAAATGACGGGTAAGAGTTTTGGAAGGTGTATTAGTCCGTTCTCACGCTACTATAAAGAACTGCCCAAGACTGGGTAGTTTATAAAGGAAAGAGGTTTAATTGACTCACAGTTTAGCATGGTTGGGGAGGCCTCAGGAAACTTACAATCATGGCGGAAGGGGAAGGAAACACGTCCTTTTTCACATGATGGCAGGAAGGAGAAGTGCCAATTAAAAGGAGGAATGCCCCTTATAAAACCATCAGATCTCATGAGAACTCACTCACTATCACAAGAACTGCGTGGAGGTAACTACCCCATGATTCAATTACCTCCCACCAGGTCCCTTCCATGACTCGTGGGGATTATGGGAACTACAGTTCAAGATGAGATTTGGGTGGGGACACAGCCAAACTATATCAGAAGGGTAAGGGTAAACCATCACTATTTGCCAATGATAGGGAAGGAAAACCAAAGAGAATCAATGAAAACCTGTCATAATTAAAATAAAGTTTCAATAAGGTGACCAAAATAAACATACAAAAAACACACAGCTTTTTATTAAAAACAGCTTGAAGAAATAGTCTCGGATGGGAAGACCACTAACCATGAAGATATAGATCCTCCTGATGTGAATCTAAAAGTTAAACAAAACCTCCAGACAAACTCCAGAGGACATTCTTTAATATGGGGGTGGGAGAATGCCCAGACTTGACAAATAACACCAAAGTTCAAATACATAAGACATTTTTGGAAAAGATGAGAAACGAGGCTTTATTTGCTCCAACAGATATTAAAAGTATGAGAACCACAACCATGAAAACAACAGAAGCCGATGTGAGAAACAACAGTAAAATTAAACAGTGTAGACACAGGTCCAGTGACAATTATTTTAGCACTCATACAGGTGGCATTTCGGTCAGTGCACGATGATTCAGTGGGCAAAGCATTTCAGATCCTTGTCTCACATCACACCTCAAAATACATTCCCGGTCAATTAAACACTGAAATGTACTCAGAGAAAAAGAGATGAAAATGTAAATAATCTTGGTGTGGAAAAGGACTTTCCAAGCATGAAAGGCTAGAGCATAAGAGTCTTCGTTTTAAAATATGCATGTATTTCTGATTTAAAAATGTAAACTTTAGCAGGTTACATCAAAAAGAAAAAAAAACTACAGTTAAATGGCAAATGATGCATGAGGAATAATGATTTACAGTGAATATGTTACAGATTTGCTGTGCTTAATATGTACAAATATCTTACAAGCCAAAAAATATTTTCAAAACTAAATGCTTGATTAGATAGAGAACAAGAATGGGCAGTTATCGCAGCAGAACATACATGAACAGACTTCAAGCACAGGGGAAGGTATGTTCAGCCACAGGAGGGGCAACAAGAAGGAAATCTATACAGAAGACACCAATTTTGTGTTCCCATCAGGTCGGCAACAGGCAGAGAACAAACAAGCCACCGCTGGCAAGACTCCTACATTCTAGGGGGAATGAGGGCTTCCTGTTGAACATGCTGGGAAGGGGAGACTTACCAAGCGCTGTCTGCAGGCCGGGCTCTGTTGCTTTCATGCATTAACCCGTTTTAACGCCAACAACAGCAGGATGAGGAAGCTTCTCTTATTCATTTCATCAGTGAGGGAAGTCCCACATCCAATAGATAGTGTAGCTGGTGTCCATCCAGGAGCCTGCCCTAGACTCTGCTCCCTCATCCCCACTTGTGGCTCCACCTGCCCCACTGCCTGCCACCCTGGTGGTATCAGAAATCTCCCCTGTGCAGAGCGTGTCTCAGCAAGCCACTGGGACCAACTCATGCACAGCGATGCATGTGCACGGACGGCCGCCACGGAGCAGAAGCCTTGAACTCTCCATCTCTCAGGAGGAAGTTTGCTAATCTTGTACATTCTTGTTACTTGACTGGGAAAATGGCTGTGCCATCACTTTAAGTGGAAAAAGATGTCCACAGAGTATGACCCATTTCTGAAAGGAAAAACCACACACACTTACACAGAGGAAGAAAGTGTGCAGAATGGTGCACGCTAACATGATTCCGGCAGGTGAAAGGAAGAAAGTGTGCAGAACAGTGCACGATAACATGATCCCGGCAGGTGAGAAGAAGAAAGTGTGCAGAGTGGGGAACACTAACCTGTTCCTGGCAGGTGAGGGGAAGCAAGTGTGCAGAACCGTGCACGCTAACATGATCCCAGCAGGCGAGAGGAAGAAAGTGTGCAGAATGGTGCATGCTAAGATGACCTTGGCAGATGAGGGGAAGGAAGTGTGCAGAATGGTTCATGCTAACGTGATCCCAGCAGGTGAGAGGAAGAAAGTGAGCAGAACAGTACACAAGAACATGATCCCAGCAGGCGAGAAGAAGAAAGTGAGCAGAATGGTGCATGCTAAGATGACTCTGGCAGATGAGGGGAAGGAAGCGTGCAGAACGGTGCATGCTAACGTGATCCCAGCAGGTGAGAGGAAGAAAGTGAGCAGAACGGTGCATGCTAACGTGATCCCGGCAGGTGAGAGGAAGAAAGTGAGCAGAACGGTGCATGCTAACGTGATCCCGGCAGGTGAGAGGAAGAAAGTGAGCAGAACGGTGCATGCTAACATGATGCCAGCAGGTGAGGGGAAGGAGAACAGTGCACACTAACACGTTCCTGGCAGCTGAGAGGAAAGTGGACACCAGGGCCAGGAGATGGGGGCCCTCGAGGGGAATGCAGGGAGGACTTTGGGGCAGGGGCAAGTCACTGTCAATGTCCAGCTTCAGTGCTGGGTGCAGGAACACTGGCATGAACCAAGGAGTACAATGAATCAAATTCTGGGCCCCTGTGGCCCAAAAGTAAATCATTTAAACTGGAGGAGCAACTATTTCTCCATGTGGAGTTATAAGTGATATCTATTTTCATCTTTAAACTTTTCTACATTACCAAAATAGTAGCTTACAATCACATGCTAGTTTTACAATCAGAAAACGAGTGGCAGAAAGCAATGACATTAAACTGAACATTTTTATTCCAATTAGTCAAGTTTTTGCTGCACAGTGTTTTCAAATGTTTTATTTTCAAAATGACCATTACAAAAAATGTAGTTTCTAGAATGTCATGGCTACACCTCAACTTACTCCACTCTTGCAGTGGGGACAACAGCTTTAGGAGCAGGGACCATGTGTGGGGGCTGCACCCTTGCAGTGCGTGGCCTGGACACGGCCCAAGCCCTCTGCCGCCCACAGACAACACTTTCACATTGATTAATATGCATGCCCATCAAATCCTGCTGTAAACCAAAACTAAAATTCTAAGTCCCCAGCCAACTGAGTGCATCCCCTTTCAGCCACAGGGACCCAAAAAAACCTGAAAAACCAGCTCAGGCCATGAATGGGAAGGAGGGCTGGGGATGCCTCATTATACCCGCCCAGCTCTGGAATTTAGACACAACTGACCAACATTAAAATAAAAACAGGGATCCTAGACTGACAAAACAGACTCTTTGTAGCAATAAGATACCCAATTCAACGGGACTCCGGTACAGCATCACATGACACACAGTAGCCCTGAAGGAATCAAAGTATTTTACCCCAAAATATATTTCCTTGACATATATTGAAATGGCCCTTGCAAAGCTGTCTCTCATGGGTGAAATCTGCATTCTGCAGAGAATCTGCTTCCCTTATTAGGCTTTTTCTGGAGACTCTGACCCTTTTAAGGGCCTATAAGAGACATGCACATCTATCCTCTCTGAAGCCTGCTATCTGGAGGCTTCATCAACATAACAAAAACCTTGGCTTCCACAATCACCCTGCCCCCACCTTAACTCAAGCTGAGTTCAACTCTTTAGACAAAGCTTAACTCTTTCAATCCATTGCCAATCAGGAAATTTTTGAATCTACCTGTCAGAGACGTGTGAACCAGAGCAACTCCATCTTGAATAGGAGCTGGGTAAAATGAGGCTGAGACCTACTGGGCTGCATTCCCAGATGGTTAGTTAGTCTAAGTCACAGGATGAGACAGGAGGTCAGCACAAGATACAGGTCATAAAGACCTTGCTGATAAAACAGGCTGCAATAAGGAAGCTGGCTAAATCCCACCAAAACCAAGATGGCCACAAGAGTGACCTCTGGTCGTCCTCACTGCTACATTCCCACCAGCACCATGACAGTTTGCAGGTGCCATGGCAATGTCAGGATGCTACCCTATATGGTCTAAAAAGGGGAGGCATGAATAATCCACACCCTGATTAGCATATCATCAAGAAATAACCATAAAAATGGGCAACCAGCAGCCCTCAGGGCTGCTTTGTCTACGGGTAGCCATTTTTTTATTCCTTCACTTTCTTAATAAACTTGCTTTCACTTTTATGAGCTTGCACTGAATTCTTTCTTGCATGAGATCCAAGAACCGTCTCTCGGGGTCTGGATTGGGACCCCTTTCCTGTAACATCTTTCTGGTGACCATGGAAGGAATCATAGTGTGGAAACCCTTGACCCAAAGGTTTACTTTGGGTAAGTGGTGGGGTCCTGTAACGTCTTTCTGGTGACCACAGAAGTGACTACAGCGTGGAAACCCCCGACCCAAAGGGTAACTTTGGATAAGTGGTAGGGTCTGGTAACGTCTTTCTGGTGAATCATGGAAGGGACGATACTGAGGAGACCCCTCAACCTAAAAGAAGTAGACTGCACCACTGGTTGGCCGACTTTGAACAAGTGGTGGGGTACCTGGGTAAAGGATGGGATTGGGTTAGAGGCCCAACGTAGGGGAGTTAGAGTGTCTCCTAAGACACAGTGGGTTAGAGGCCCCTCTTAAGAAAAGGTAAGGATGCTTGACCAACCTTGGGTTAGAGGCCCAACTCAGGAGGGTTAGAGTCCCTTCTCAGATTTAGGGGGTTAGAGGCCCCTCTCAGTAAGGTCCCTCTCGGTAAAGCTCCTTCTGGCTAAGAACAGGTTTGGCACTATGGAATGTTAACTGCTATTCTCTTGGGATTAATCTGCCTTGCACTCTTTGCTGATGGCTGTGAGTGACAGAATTAGCCATGTACAGGATTGTGTGGGACTTGGGGAGTTTTTTCCTCCTTAAACGGGGAAACTTGGGAGCTGACGGGACTGCTGGAAAAGATCCTTTCATGACCGACAAGCAGCCACCTGAACTTTTTGGTGTTGCTGCAATGGGTGGGTCTTTCTCTGACCTCCCTGAGCGCCTCGCCTTCCCCATCCTGCCTCAGGCAATGCTTTTCTCTCTCTGTGCAAACTGGTTGAATAAATTGTAAAAATAATTGTTTATTTCCTGTAAAGTTTTGATTAATGGAATAAAGGATTTGTGAGGCTAGTCTTAAGCTGTAGCCAACCAGGTCTGGTGTGCTTTGCGTGTCTTTCTGTATTGTTCTGTCATAAAGAGGAGTACCTTAGGATAGAGCACGGACTTAGGACACCTCTAAGCCTGCTTTTCAAGACAGCTCAGCAAACTGGTCAGTTACAAACTTTGCTGCAGGTCCCTGAAAAAACTGGATGAGGTTTCCTTCTTGTCTTCTACGTTCTTGGGAGCTTGACCTTGTAACCATGTGGCCATGCTTTCTCTTTTCACAATGGTAGCCCAGGTTCAGGGTTCAATTCCTGGCTTGGAAAATAAGTTCTTTATCTTCTATGTATTTATATGTATTATGTGTGTGATGTTTATAAATGAAAGAGCTTTAGCTAATTGGTTTAAAAATAAGTGCTTAAATATTTTGTCAGAAAAGTAAAAAGTGTAATGCCTTTTAGTTCATGTGACTTAAGTAATCTTTGGGAAATAAGGAGTTTTAAAGATTATTGGCAAAATAAAAATATCTTCAAACATGTAAACATTTGGTCTAAATTATGCAGGTGAGATATTAAGTTTGCTAAATGCTTTAAGGTCATAAACTGCTTCTTTGACTTTTTTTTTTTTTTTGTAGACAGAGTTTCACTCTGTTGCCCAGGCTGGAGTGCAGTGGCGCGATCTCGGCTCACTGCAAGCTCTGCCTCCTGGGTTCACGCCATTCTCCTGCCTCAGCCTCCCTAGTAGCTGGGACTACAGGCGCCCACCACCACGCCTGGCTAATTTTTTGTATTTTTAGTAGAGATGGAGTTTCACTGTGTTAGCCAGGATGGTCTCGATCTCCTGACCTTGTGATCCGCCCGTCTTGGCCTCCCAAAGTACTGGGATTACAGGCATGAGCCACTGCACCCAGCCTGACTTTTAAAAATTATTCAGTTTCCTACTCTGGAGCATTAGATTCTAGATAAGGCCGGGGACATGTGGAGTTAGCCACGCCCCTAGCTATGCTGGAGTCAGCCCTTATCTGCACTTCTGCCTGATGTGTCCTAGGCTAAGTTCCACACCTGGTACACAATTAGAATCCCCGACTTACCAAGGTTTTCACGAAGAGTAAAAGTCACTAAGAATTAACATCGTAACATGTAATTAAGACTGCTAAAAAAAAAGTTTTATGTGCAAGATGTGTAAGAAAAGTGAAATGTGTCTTTTGGTAAAAGATTATAAGAAGACATGGAAATATGAATTTTTCTTACCTAGATTAAAGGGTCAAAGAATTGTTTTAGGCCTGGCGTGCTGGCTCACGCCTGTAATCCCAGCGGTTTGGGAGGCTGAGGTGGGCAGATCACGAAGTCAGGAGATCAAGACCATCCTGGCTAACACGGTGAAGCCCTGTCTCTACTAAAAATACAAAAAAAATTAGCCGGGTGTGGTTGTGGGTGCCTGTAGTCCCAACTACTCAGGAGGCTGAGGCAGGAGAAAGGCGTGAACCCAGGAGGTGGAGCTTGCAGTGAGCTGAGATCATGCCACTGCACTCCAGCCTGGGTGACAGAGCGAGACTCTATCTCAAAAAAAAGGATTGTTTTGTATTAGAATCAAGCTGAAGGTTTAAGCAAGTTGTGGAAGGGTTGTGAAAAGTTAATCTTGTAAAAAAATTCTGTGTGTGAACAAATGGGCTAAAGTTAAAGGGGTATTATTCAGTTTCTCTGTAAACTGAACATGGGAATAAAAGCATAACAGGTTTTTTCTTAGAGCAAAAACCTGCCTATGATCTGCTCTTTCATAAAAATGTGTAAAGGGTTATCACATGCTTATGAGAAACTTACCTTATGACCAAACTGATTAAGTTTGAATACATTTGTCTATAAGATTTCATTAAGAATTAATTGGGTTTGACATCAATGGTGCACTAATGCAACAGTGACATTTGGCTTATTTGCTACAAAAATCACTCAGGAAGCATTATCAAATGTGAAATGGTGTCTGGTTTTCTTTGGGCTGTTATTTGTATAAATGTGTTATTGGTATATGTTCCAAAAGTGTGGGAAAATCCTCTAATTCTAGTATGACTTACTGTATGTTATTAATAATTATAATTGTCACAGAAAATCATTGCATGCCACAAAGGTAACCAAATTTCATGTTTTTCATTGTGGCTGCCCTAAAACATTTTGCTATCCACAGACAATTGTTATCTTGTCTTAATCCTTTTTAGAAGGTGGTCTATAACCAACTATAGAGCTCTAACAGGTGTTCTTACATGCAGGTTTTTAATAACTTTGGAAATTGTGATATTAGAATGGAGGAAAAACTTTCAGAACTCTCATAGAGAGCTGAAATTTTCACGAATATCAAGCAAAACAGGAGTTAACTAAATTAACTGAAGCAATAAAAAACTGAAGTAGTGTTTTTAATTTTACTTAAAATGTTGCTGATCCTTTGTTTCGTTTTTCAGAGTCAAGAAAACTTTTCTTTTGAGCTATGTACAGCCTTTAGCAATTAAGTAAAACATACTCCTGAGTAAAATATACTCCTGTGAACAATATTTGGAGCATATTTCTCTCTGATTTCTCCAGAATTTGGAAACTATTTGTGAGTATTCTTAATTTAATGGCAATATAGTTATCTGCATAAGTGCAATAAAAATCTGATTTCTTTTGTAACAGGACACAATTGGAAAAACTGGTTATTTTACCAAGGCTTTAACTGGAATGGGATGCTTTGCATTAAGGAATCAAACTTGACTTGTAAAGCCAATAAAAGCCCCTTGGGAAAATGCCTCATACCTTGTCTTCACAGTCCCTGTATGGGGTTCCTGACCTGTGGTAAGTGAAGAATGTCACTTTCTAACAGGTCCAGGAGCCCCAAGCTATCTTGAGGCTCAAGAGGAGAGGAATTTACTCAACTCATAGGTATTTGAGGGTACAAACACATGGCAGGGCCTGGCTCTAAAAAAGTCTTATCCGAGATTCCTTCTATGGAACAGAGTTCCATCAAACCCAATTTAAAAAGAGCTTATGTGAAAAATAATTATTCTTGCTGTACTTTATACAAACAATCAGGCCAAATATAATAAAATCAGTCTTACCAAGATTTGTCTTTAGTAAAAATGGAAAATGGGAAACTAGAGAGAGAAATTATGTTTCAAGAACTATGGTACACTTCTTAAATTCTAGTTTCATCGGTTGTTTTTAAGTTTGTTTCTGCAATTTAGGCTAACCCTGCTTATTCCTGTGAACCAACCAGTGATCTCTGGCTGCTGCTCAGAAGAAACAAGAGGGATGGATAATGTAAACATCTGGATCAGTATTCTAATTCTGGGCACATTAGAATCAGCTAACAACCCCATGTCAGCCTGCTTCCACCAATGCTCAGTTCACAGAAAGCCTTCTAATTTAGTTTACTTGGGATAGCTTTGCTTATTCTGTTATATTGCTGTTGTACTCTTTGTGTAGGAATGCAGGATATGCTTACTGAATGTTTTCTTAAACACTTAATAAACTTTCAGATATCACCTTTTGTCAGAACTCAAGAGTTATGAATGGCTCTCACCATTCCAAGGCTTTCTGGCTGAGCTCTTCTCTACCCTGAACAGAAGAGACCTTAATAGGCAGGAGTATCATTGACCCTATTCATCCTGAAGAAGTTACAGAAGATGGGTCTTCATCCCTCTGCAACCCTTAGGATGAAAGGTTCTCTTATAAAAGGGAGGGGAGAAATGTCAGAGGTGTGTGAACCAGAGCAGCTCCATCTTGAATAGGAGCTGGGTAAAATGAGGCTGAGACCTACCGGCCTGCATTCCCAGACACTTAAGGCATTAAGTTACAGGATGAGATGAGGTCGGCACAGGATACAGGTCATAAAGACCTTGCTGATAAAATGGGTTGCAGTAAGGAAGTCGGCTAAAACCCACCAAAACCAAGATGGCCATGAGAGTAACCTCTCATCGTCCTCACTGCTACACTCCCACCAGTGCCATGACAGTTTACAAGTGCCATGGCAATGTCAGGAAGTTCCCCTATAAGGTCTAAAAAGGGGAGGCATGAATCCACCCTTTGATTATTATATCACCAAGAAATAATCATAAAAATGGGCAACCAGCAGCCCTTGGGGCTGCTCTATGGAGTAGCCATTCTTTTATTCCTTTACTTTCTTAATAAACCTGCTTTCACTTTACTCTATGGATTCACGCTGAATTCTTTCTTGCATGAGATCCAAGAACCCTCTCTTGGGGTCTGGATTGGGTCCCCGTTCCTGTAACACACCTATACCTAGAAGCCTATTTTCAGACCTTTCTGGGCTGAACCAATGTGCACCTTCCATGTACTGAGTGACATCTCTGCCTCTAACTTCTGTCCCCCTAAAATGTATAAAATCAGGCTGTAACCCAGCAATCTTAGGCAGCTATTCTCAGGACCTCCCAGGGCTGTGTCACAGGTCATAGTCTTCACATTTGGCTCAGAATAAACCTCTTCAAATATTTCACAGAGCTTGGCTTTTTGTCAACACTGCCAGTAAAGTGTGCCAGCTCCCACAGTTGGGGAATGAGGACCTTTCTGACAGGTGGATATGAAAATGCAAACCACATGATGACATTGTGGCATCACAAAGCTCTCCTGCACGAGAACCCGTCGTGTCTCACACAGTGACGTCGTGGCATCGCAAAGCTCTCCTGCATGAGAACCCGTCGTGTCTGACATGGTGACATCGTGGTCAGGCATCGCAAAGCCCTCCTGCATGAGAACCCGTCGTGTCTGACATGGTGACATCGTGGTCAGGCATCGCAAAGCCCTCCTGCAGGAGAACTCGTCGTGTCTGACGTGGTGACATCGTGGTCAGGCATCGCAAAGCCCTCCTGCATGAGAACCTGTCGTGTCTGACATGGTGACATCGTGGTCAGGCATCGCAAAGCTCTCCTGCAGGAGAACTCGTCGTGTCTGACGTGGTGACATCGTGACCACAGCCATCGCAAAGCTCTCCTGCATGAGAACCCGTCGTGTCTGACATGGTGACATCGTGGTCAGGCATCGCAAAGCCCTCCTGCATGAGAACCTGTCGTGTCTGACATGGTGACATCGTGGTCAGGCATCGCAAAGCTCTCCTGCATGAGAACCCGTCGTGTCTGACATGGTGACATCGTGGTCAGGCATCGCAAAGCTCTCCTGCAGGAGAACTCGTCGTGTCTGACGTGGTGACATCGTGACCACAGCCATCGCAAAGCTCTCCTGCATGAGAACCTGTCGTGTCTGACATGGTGACATCGTGGTCAGGCATCGCAAAGCCCTCCTGCAGGAGAACCCATCGTGTCTGACATGGTGACATCGTGACATCACAAAGCTCTCCTGCATGAGAACCCGTCATGTCTGACACCAAAGTCAAATGTGTTTTTTTCTGTAAACCTTGAACATACCCTTGACCTTGAACAACTTCTATGACCTGCTGGTGGAAAAACAGGTAGTTTCAGACCAAAGGGTGGACTAGACCACAAACCAAGGTCCCAAGTGATAAAAAAAAAGGCCAAACATGAAAACCCCTCTGGAGATGCCCAAAGCTCAGTTACTTGGGAGACAAGGACAGCTGGGGCCTGCTCTGGAGGGCGGTGAGGCAGGAGGGACCGTGACTCTAACTCAGGCTGGCCACCACCTAGAATCTAGCTGCGGGCACATCAGAGGACTTGAGAGCCTGTTCTTTCTCACTTAGAAAAGCTATGGGTCTAAGTAAAGGAGCCGTCCACGCACACACACAGCCTGAGGCGTCCTGAGGGGGACCCCTGGTGGAAATCTGCGTGACCCCAGCTGACAGCCCACCCAGGCCCAGCTGCTCTCTTGGGCTGGGACCCCCAGGCAGTGGGGCTGGGGACCCTGGGCCCATGAGGCCTGTGGGTGGCAGCCTCAGTGGGGAATGAGCCCCTCCGACACTGGCAGGCACCACTGACGTGTTCTCTGGGTTTGTACTCGGAACCACTCCATCTAATTCGCCAAGGGCCTGAGCACTCTCTCTCATTCCCATTCTCTCTGAAAGCAGGAAGAGTATCATAGACAAAACACATGTAACCCATGAAGAGTTTGTTTAAACCCAAGGAAGCTTCTAAACCAGAGTAAGATGAATTCAGGTGGGGATGCTCCTGGGTTCAAGTGACAATGGATACCAGCACCTACATATTGTGTCTCAGCCCTGTGCTGGGGCCCTCAGGCACCAGGGAGGTCCCATGGCTTCTGGTCCCGCTCGGCCACCTCCTGCTGTCTGCCTGCGGCAGTGTCCAGCCTATTGGGACCAGTCTCCTCCTCTGCAGATGCAGCTAATGGCACAACTCACCCCACACGGTTGGCTGAGGGTCCCACAAGATGATGAATCCTGAGTGCTCAGCAAGGTGCTGGCAGGCAGTAGGTGCTCATCAAAGAAGCCACTAATTACCCCTCAGATGCCCCTGGAGCCCCAACAGGGTGGGATGTGGTGGTGGGGGGGTATCCTGCCCCTTTTCTAAACATGAAAATGAGCTTGAGAAGTGATTTCTAGTGCTGGAAATTCAGTTTTTAAAAACATTGTGGACCATGCCCTTCAGACGCTCAGAAGTTCTCTGGGCTACCTGGAAAAATAAGAACTGGTCTTATTTGGTTCAGCACCGTCCTGAGACACGCTGGGTTACATCTGTTTGATGGGCTGTGGTGACAAGAGTGTGGCCACGGGGCTCAGGGGGCACCAGAGTGACCCAACTCCCTGCTACTGATGACAAAGGCCTTCCATGCCCTGAGCTGATCAGAGGTTAAGAAGCAGGACCCAGTCGCAAAGACAGCACTGCTTCGGGAACCTAACACTGGGAAGGGCAGCCAAGTCCATGGCCCTGCGGGGAGCAGGAGTGTCCGGGGGAGGCGTGCACTGATGGCCCTGGTCTGCTGCAATCAGGCTATGGCCAGCGCCGTGGGGACAAGCCACATGTGTGCAAGGACTTGCTGGGCAGACTCTGCAGGGACAAACAGATCAAACATGTTACGAATGAAGTGATTTGTATATAACTGGCGGCAGGGGGAGGGGGAGCGGTTGGAGACTGAATTGCCCATTCAAATCATTAGACTTTTTAAAAAAACATTTCCTCGACGGAAATTTCCAGTTCCACAAAAGTAATCAAACAGATGTTCCTCCTTAAGTCTTAAATCATAACATTCAGATGATCTATGTGCAAATTAATAAGGTTATGACATAATTCGATTATGTGACAAATCCGAGGGAGAGCTGACAAAGAACCAGACTGGCACCACTGACTTCTTAATGAAGTGGAGCTCCATAAAAAATCTAGAGGAATCACAGGTTGTCTGACCAGAAAATCCCTGACAACGGGCTGTCGACTTTAGAGAAAGGAGCTGAACCCTGAAAACTGAATGTGCGAAATTCTAATTATCAAAAATCCCACAGCGCATCAGGTAGACATGATCATCTGCATTTCTTTTCCACGCTGCAAATCACCGCGATCCCAGATTAGCCCAGCTGGCCAGGCGCCTCCCTCCTGTCCGCCTGGGTGGTTGAGGCCAATCAGCAGTTTAGGCGCAGAGGTGTGGGCTCAGAAGGCAGCAGCAATTTCCGGCGTGTTCTGGAATCAGAAGGTGAGGTCCACGTCTGATTAGTTCCCTTCGTTTCATTAGACTTGGCTGAATGTGTGCCGGTCCCACTAGAGCTTCGATTTCAGACTTCCTATGACAGGTTTGTTCACAGAAAACTCTGGCCACCAGGACGCCCGCTCCAACGCCTTGCTTTCCTGCAGGATAGCGCCCCAGAGGTTTTTGTAGAGCTGCAAACAACACGTACACAGCAAGTGAACACGAAGAAATAAAAAGGAAAAGATTCCTAGACGGCTGAGTGTGCAAATGCAACTCCTCAAAGTTTTTGTTAAAAACACAGGAAATTCGGCCAGGCACAGTAGCTCACGCCCATAATCCCAGCATTTTAGGAGGCCGAGGTAGGCAGATCACCTGAGGTCGGGAGTTCGAGATCAGCCTGACCAACATGGAGAAACCCCATCTCTACTAAAAAAAAATTCAAAATTAGCCAGGCGTGGTGGTGCATGCCTGTAATCCCAGCTACTCGGAAGGCTGAGGCAGGAGAATCACTTGAACCTGGGAGGCAGAGGTTTTGGTGAGCCGAGATCGCACCATTGCACTCCAGCCTGGGCAACAAGAGAAAAACTCCGTCTCAAAACAAACAAACAACAACAACAACAACAAAAAAAACACAGGAAATTCTCTGTCACTTTTTAGAGAAATTTTAAAATGGTTTAAATTTATACGAACATTTTCTTTTTTTTTTTCTAGTAGAAAACAATTAGGAAAATTCAACTATAAAGTACCATAAAACACATTTATAATGAAAATCACCTCCTTGCCCTCTTCTTTGGAAATTATTGGCTGGGTGAGGTGGCTTGTGCCTGTAATCCCAGCACTCTGGGAGGCTGAGGAAGGCAGATCACTGGAGCTCAGGAGCTCGAGACCAGCCTGAGCAACATGGTGAAACCCCGTCTTTACAAAAAAAAAGAAAACATGCAAAAAATTAACTGGGCATGGAGGAGTTCACCTGTAGTCCCAGCTACTTGGGAGGCTGAGGTGGGAGGATCGCTTGAGCCCAGGAGGTTGAGGCTGCAGTGCGCCAAGATTGTGCCACTGCACCCCGGCCTGGGTGACAGAGTGAGATCCCATCTCAAAAAAAAAAAAAAAAAAAAAAAAAAGGAACTGATCGTGGGCAGTGGACACCTTGTTTCTTAGTAACTGCAGTCACCACAGGACTCTGCAAGGCTGCATCGACTGCTGCTCTGACATCTGCTCTCACACCCCAGGCCGCTGCAGGCCGCACAGGTGGCATGTGGCCACCAGCAGCAGGACGCCCTCGCCCGGTGGCCCTTACTGGCTGATTCCTGGACTGGGCCGCCACACTCTGCTCCTCTCGTCCTGCCCCGGGCCAGCACTCCCCTACGGGACGTGCAGATTTCACTGCTCTCAGCCTAAGTGGCCTCACTGGGAAGATGGAGAGAGACGCTCCTGTCTTGGAGGAAGGCTGTACAAATGAAGGGCGAAGGGCAGCTGAGCAGACACTTCACCCGTGCAGGGTGGAAAGGGGCAGCCCAGACCATCTCCAGGGCCTGGGGAGGTGGTCTATTTTGCATCCAGCTTACGCTGACCCATTTTATTTAGAAGAAACCCCTCTGCCTGCACCCGCTAAATGCACTTAGCAACCCCTCCTCCCCACTCTGCTACTCTGGGCCCAGGCTGCTGCTCCGCAGGGCCTAGGTTCCAGCTTGTGTTTCACAGTTTGGAGCAGCGGGCTTGGTTTAAGGATGGTCTCAACTGCCCTACGGCTCTGTTTGTTCGTTTATAGTGAATTTCTCACCTGGCAGCTCCTGGTTAATACACCAGTTCCTTGCAACTGGAAGGAATGTACTTTTTTTTTTTTTTTTTTTTTTTTTTTGAGATGAGGTCTAACTCTGTTGCCCAGGCTGGAGTGCAGTGGTGCAATCACTGCCCACCACAGCCTCGACCTCCCCAAGCTCAGGGGATCCTCTCACCTCAGTTTTTGTAATTTTTATGGACGGGGTTTCACTGTGTTGCCTAGGCTGGTCTCAAACTCCTGGGTTAAAGGGATCCGCCCGCCTCAGCCTTCCAAAGTGCTAGGATCACAGGTGTGAGCCACCACGCTCAGCCAGGAATGCACGTTTAATAAACCATCCTGCCAGCGACACCTCCAGTTGGCTCTGGTTTTAACTATGGAACCCAGAGCCAGGGGGCCCCTCCATCATGGGCAAGGTCTCTCCTTTCCTCGGTCGTTCCCTGCCTCAGAGACGGGCCTGCCTCTGCAGAGCAAGGCGCGGCAGGTGGACGCTCAAGGCCGCTCAGCTTCTCCTGCACGGGGCAGGCAGTCCCACGTGCTCAGGGGTCCTCCACAGCGAGTCTGGCTCCACTGTCTCTTCGAACGCCTGTCTGCCTGGTGGGCCCCCACCTCCTGGTGAGACTGCCTCTCCCAGAGACGTGGGCAGGGCAAGTCCCCCTCCTATGCGTTCCCCCAGGACCCTAGGCTCCCCCCATGTCTTCTCTCCCTACAGTAGGGCACAGTCTCTTCAAATCCTGGCTCTGCCACTCCCTGGCTGGGAAACCCACTGGGCTTCTCTGGATCTCAGCTCTCAGCAGCAGTGATCATCTGGGCTGTATGGGCTCTGGGGATGGTCAGTGGTCAGTCCCCGATGCAGGACAGCAGGCCCTCTACAGAGATGACCATCCCTGCCTCTCCTACTACCGGGAACTCTCACCTCCTGCCCTGCCCTCCGGCTCCTGGCACTACCTGCCTCTTGGCACACCTAGACCAGATGTAGGCCAGGCGCTGAGGCCAGGCGCTGGGTCCTCCCTGGCTAAGCCAGTAAGGGCTCATGTACAGACTTCAGCATTCCCTGAGGACTGAGGGAGGGTCCTGCCCACTAAGGCTCAATCTCCATTTGGGCAGAGACCCAGGTGCCGGCAGGTGCTTCAGCAGAAATAACTCAGTCGCGGGGCCAGGGGGCAGGGATGGGGTCAAACCCCTCTGCGGCTCACAGCCGGGGGACCTCAGGCACGGGACATGAGCATTGACACGCCGAGTCCCTCTAGCAGAAGACAGACACAGCCCCATAAGCAGTGGGTGCTGGAAGGCACCCAGTGGAACTGTGAGCATCGCCCCTCGAGGGCATCATCAGGTAGGAGGGAGACACAAGGTCAGTGATGAGGCCAGCAAGGGCCACACTACAGTGCCTGGGGGCACTGCCTCAGCTGGAGGCCAGAGAAGGCCTCTCCAAGGCAGCGACAGTAGCTTATACTGAAAGAATGGAAGGCACTCCAGGCAGCCGGAGCAGCAGGCACAAGGCCCTGGGGTGGGCACGGGCGTGGCAGGCAGTCGAGGAGGCTGTTGTAGGCTCCCTCAGGGGGGCGGCCTGACCCCATCTGCTTTGAAGGAATCATTATGGAACACGGAGGGCAGGAGGAGAGCTGAGGAGCCACAGGGAGGCGGCTGGGGGAAAAGTGGAGCAGGGGAGAGTAACCCCGGTGACAACCATGGATGGTCAGAGGGGACAGAGGGGCCTGGGGATTCCAGGACAGGGATGGGGGAGAGGCCTGCAGGGCCAGGAGCCCGCATGGTCAGATGAGGGTAAGACCTGGGACCGGGGAGGTCGGCGGGAATGGGAGGAGGGCAGAGGCCATAGTGTGTGGACCTCCAACCTCTGCCTGTACAGGCGGGCAGTGCCACCACCCCATCTCAGGAGGAAAAGGCAGGCAAAGGACGGGCAAGTCCCCTGCAACCACAGAGCCAGTGTGGGGAAGCACCAGAGTGAGACAGTCCCGACTTGTCCCGGGCCCTCCCCAACAAGTTCCCCCACGTGTGACCACTTTCCAGAAGACACCAGACCCCTGACCCACAGGAGCATCTCAGCTCCGCAGAAATGCCCATCGACCCTTGGGGCGCCCCCGCGAGGCCCCGTCCTCCCTTTACCTCGCCGTCGGCTCTGCCAATCGGTGAGTCCAGAATAAAGTCAGGAGGAGCGATCACGTCTACCAGGGCAACTGCGTCGTCTTTCAGCTGTTGGAAAACAAAACCCAGACACTTGGCACCTCCCGGGAATTTCCATGGTGACCAAAGGGTAACAGCCCCGTCCATGGTTGCCAGGACCCACTAGCAACGGGTCACCTAAGCAGCACATGCGGCTCTGCTGCCAATGCATGATCTCTTCACCGGCCTGGATTCCAGGCCCTTGCTGTGCGCCGGAATGTTCTCACCATGCTGCTTTTCACTCAGGACTTCCAGGGCTTGTTTCTTCCCAACAAGGTAGAAAAGGCCCTTAAAAGTGACGACCCTGAAGCTCGTGAATTAGCAACTGCCTTCAGAGGCTCGTTTCTAAGCCTTGGCTTATCTGGGCAACTGCTGTTCCAGTAAAGGAAAATATGTCCAGAAAACATGTAATAGAGAAGGCATTTATGAGCACTTGGAAAAGCCATAAGCATATGAAGCCTCCTCAGTTGGCAGTGGTTTTATTACTCTCCCATTCCACTGGACAAATTATTCTACAATATGACACATGAAATTTATATGAGTGGACTCTCAAGAATTTTCTTAAAATGCAAAAAAAAAACTATCCTTAAAATATTATGAAATGCCATGGCTATACTGCATAGAACCCAGGAACGGGAGACACTGTTAATGATATGGATCAAAGGCAATCGGTCAGCACAGAGTAACAAAGGCCACAACAGAGGAACTGAGTGCACCTCTGCGCTTCAGCGCCGTGCTCTGCAGGGCGTGGCCACCTGGTCCTGGGCCACGTGCCTCAGCACAGAGGCCGCAGACAAACGCCACTGCTCTAGGAGAGAAGCTCTTGGCAGAATACAGGCGCTGAGCCTGACAAACGTGTTCCGTAAGGGTCCAGGTAGGAGATGTTACCGGCTTTGCGGGCCATGGTCTCTGGCAACTGCCTACTGTGCCGTGGAAGCACAAAGACACCCACAGATGACACTCAGGTGAATGGCAGGATTGGACTGAGTTTGCTGGCCCTGGTCTAGTGGATGGCTGGCACCCACTCCACCTGGCTGACCTTGGCCTCCCCAAGACAGCGGTGTGGATGGGCGCACACACAGAGTGGCACACAATGGTCAGCCAGCCTTGGCCATAGCCTCACTGGGAAATCAGCTATGGCTTTTATTTTTTTGAGACAGGGTCTTGCTCTGTTGCCCAGGCTGGAGTGTGATGGTGCAATTATGGCTCACTGCAGCCTCGAACACCTGGGCTCAAGCCACCCTACCTCAGCCTCTTGAGTAGCTGGGACTACAGGCATGTGCCACCAAGCCTGGCTAATTTTTTAAAATTATTTTTAGTAGAGATGAAGTCTCACTACGTTGCCCGGGCTGGTCTCAAACTCCTGGCCTCCAGTGATCCTCCTGCCTTGGCCTCCCAAAGTGCTGGGATTACAGGCATGAGCCACCACACCTGGGCACTTTTTATCAACAACACCTCCCCGCTATGCCCCCGTCTCTGCGAGGAGACCCCTGTGCTTTCCTTGGTGCACCTGCGTACTCTGAAGGCCTCCACGGGGTCAACACTGCCCCAAGGGGGTAAAATTTGACTCTTGGAGGAGCCAAGGAACACCCCTGCCTGTGGCCGGTTCGACGTTAAGAGGAGTAAATGTGGTCACATACGTGCACCACAATTAGACACGCTCCTCTCCAGAACCGCAGGCTCAGGGAAGGGGTTTATACAATGAATCCTGAGAGAGGCTCAGAGCCAGTCACAGGGATGTTCCACTGGTCCCAGATCAAGTGTGAAAGCAGCGACAGGGGAGATGAAAGGCCAGGTCTGCAGTCACCTGAGACACTGTGCTAAAATGCAGCAGCACTCGGCCCAGTTCCTACCAGCAAAAGTGGAGTGAAGTCGCCACGGACGCAGTGGCCCTGCCCACCGCAGCAGCACCAGCACCAGCACAAGTGGCTCCTCAAAATCAGTGCAATGAAAGGAAATTGGAGACCCTCACTCATACAGCCACCTTCCCCCAACCCAGCAGCTACCGTGCTGAACAGCACGGCAATGTAGCTTCTGTCCCTGGATGGAAGACAGCTGCCGGACCAGAACATGGGGTTGGGGCCCTCTGATTTCCTGGGTGACATAGGTAAAAGAACATAATAAACAAGGAAACTGCCAGGAAACAAATTTAAATTGGAGGCTGAGGCCCCTGAACGCTCAGAGAATTCTCAAAGTAGCTGCAAAAGGTGTGTGAGAGGGCCTGGGTGTGTGCAGATCTGGAGACGCCCCGACAGGTTTCTTTTGCAAAAATTTCTGATGTAGCCATATTTTCTTGTAATCCTCCAGTTTTTACTAAACACTGAACACACGTGAATGTTTGGGTTGCAAAGGCAGTGTGTGTCAGCTCTGGGTGACACCAAGGTGGTGTGTGTCAGCTCTGGATGATGCTAAGGGGGTGTGTGTCAGCTCTGGGTGACGCTAAAGAGGTGCGTGTCGGCTCCAGGTGAGGCTAAGGAGGTGCGTGTCGGTCTGGGTGATGCTAAGGGGGTGCGTGTAGGCTCTGGGTGACGCTAAGGCAGTGCGTGTCGGTCTGGGTGATGCTAAGGGGATGCGTGTCGGCTCTGGGCGGTTGTGTAACATGGATGTAGAGAATGCGGCAGCACCCACGGCTCACCTGGGAACACAAGGCCAGGACGGCACTCTCCAACACTTCTCCCGCCTGCTCACCGGAGAAGTATCCTCCTGCAAGCACAGCCTCGGTCACATGGGGGCTGGGTCCTCAGTCCAAAACCACCCCCAATACCAACATGCCCTGAGTGCACTTTCCAAATCGGCCATACAGGAGGCCTGTTTTGGGTGAACACATCAGTGTCATTGCTGTCCCCAGCCCAGCTGTGACCCAAGGAATGTGCTGCTCAGGGGCCGAGTTCTGAGACCCTTTTCCCACTCAGGCATTGATGGTCTCCGGCCTGGGGCAGCGAGGGAGGCAAGGTCCCAGGCTCAGAGGTGACAGGTGGCGGCTGGGCTCACACCTTCTGGGGCTCAGGGAGGCTGGGCGGGTTCCTTCCTCGGGAGGAAGCGAGGAAGGGGCTCCTGGGCAGAGTGAAGCAGGGGTACACGGCAGGGGGCGCAGGAGCAAGAGGGTGCCTGGGACCACCCAGGGGAGTTGGGAGGGTGGGGGTGGTGGGTGCCTGCAGGGACTCAGAGGCTGCAGGGGGACTTGGTCCTTGGTGTCACCTCCAGCTGCTGTGGTTTCTGGCAGGGCCCTAAGAGGTCCAAGGCCGTGGCCTTGTGCATTCGGGAGCACATCTGTGGTGGGATCTGCGTTTGCTGTGATTTTTGCTGGAGAGAACTGTGTCTCATCACTTAGGGTTTTTCTCAGACAGCAGTGGGGCTCCTGCCCTGTGCCCGCCCTCTCTGGCAGACACTTGTGTCCCTTCCTTGGTGCACCTGAGCATTGTCAAGGCCTCCACGGGGTCAGCACCACCCTCCGGGGGTAAACGCTGGCTCTTGGGGTGGGGAGGATCTTATTCTTCACAAGCCCAGAGACACAGGACATGAATGGATACGCAGTGTATCCTAGTACCAAAGATGCAAGGAGCCAGCCATTGGGAAAAACCACCTAAAAAGACTTCCTGGGGGGCAACAACGAACAAAAAGTTGACAAACTTTGGTTTACCCTATTCCCACCAATCCTCCAGGAATCAGCCCCAGCACCCCCTCCTCCAGGAAGCCTTCCAGTGTTCCCAAGTCTAGGCACTCCTGGCTCGTGTCTGTCTGTGCCTTATGGGACCTAGGAGGTGGGCTTCTGCTCTCTGCAGAGCCCGGCAGGCTGCCTGGCATGAGGGGGACTTCTGGAAGTGTTCTCTGAACCGAACCCCAAGTGAAAGAAAAATTGGGTCTCTCGGCGCCACCCTGACGCTGCTCTGCCCCATATGCTTCTCATTACGGAACTGGGCTCCTCATCTGTCCACAGCGCCATCCGCCGTGCTCAGTAAGTCCCGTGGAAGGAGGACGATGGTGCAGGAAGCAGCTTCCTAGATACAACAGGGGGGCCCTGACTCTGGGGAGGACAGCAAGCCCGCAGTCAGAAGCCTCACCTCGGTAGAGCAGGGCCGCGTGGCGGCTCAGGGACCACAGGGCGTACAGAGCACTGAGCCGCCCCAGCACGGCCCGCAGCGAGGGCGGCACGCAGGGCTGGTGCACGTGCTCGTGGAATCTCTGGACCACCGTGAGCTCCACGAAGGCCAGCGCCAACGGACGGCCGTGGGACACCTGGAACACAGGACGGCACCGTGAGGACCGTGAGGGTCCCAGCCCCGCCAATTCCCGGTAGAGGAAGTTCTCGGGAAACACGAACGCGACATGCCTTCGCGTGCATGTCCTAGGACAGTAACATAAGGTGAGGCAGCGCACAGATGCGGCGAAACACGAGACCTGTTTCCAGAACACAATGGAAAAGGCCTATGTGAAGATGGAGCTGGGACTGCTCTGGCTCCACCGACGCCCTCCAAGGCCTCAGTCTCAGCTCAGCTCCCGTCTGGGACTGGGGGTGGCACCGGCATTGCATACCGGCCTGGAGCCGGCGTCGGGATGCTCTGCGGCTATAGCGTGGGCGCCCACCAGGAGGCCCCCGAGGGCCCAGGACTTGGCTTCTTCCACACGGGAAGGCACGGAAGAGCTGGAGAAGGGGCTTGTCAAGCTCCTCCCTGAGCTCAGAATTGACTTCGCTTCTCCAAAGGAAGTGCCACCCCGCCCTCCAAAGCCTCCAAAGCAGGCTTCTCTCCCCCTGTTGTTCGGCCCCCGCAGGCTCTGCTGCTCCCATCTTTATGTCCATGAGTGCCCCACGTTTAGCTCCCACTTGTACGTGTGAACATGCAGCATTTGATCTTCTGTTGCTGCGTTAGTTTGCTGAGGATAATGGCGTGCAGCTGCATCCATGTTGCTGCAAAAGACATGACTTGGTAGTGATGGCTGCACGGTATCCCATGGTGTCTATGTACCCCATTTGCTTTATCCAGTCCACCACTGATGGGCACCTGCGTTGATTCCACATTTTTGCTATTGTCAATAGCGCTTCGATGGACATACAGGTACATGTGTCTGGCTGGCAGGATGATTGCTGTTCTTTGAGGTGTATACCCAGTAATGGGATCACTGGGTCGAGGGGAAGGGCAACTCTTAGCTCTCTGAGAAATCGCCAAGCTGTCCTCCATGGTGGCTGAACGGATCTGCATTCCCACCAACCGTGTATCTGTGTCACTTTTCTCTACAGCCTCGCCAGCATCTGTTATTTTTCCTTTTTAATGAATATCAAAAACATTTGCTGATAATCATCAACTTCACTTATTAGCCTTTCTTTCCCTATCTCCCATTTGTCATCTTACCAGATTTTTTAAATTAGGAAAACAACACATGCATTGCTTGACTTGTTAGGATGAGCAGGTGCCACTTTTAAAATTAAAAAAAAAAAAAATCCAGCCAAGTGATGAAATATGGTGTATGGGGGACTGACTGCTGCAGGGAGGACCCGGCTGCATGCCTGGCCTATGACGCTGCCCCAAATCTTCCCAGAACACAGCAGGGTTAAGCACATGGCAGCAGGGTCTCCAGTCACAAAGCCAGTGTCCTCCAGGGCCCTGCTGGGATCAGGAGCCTCGGGAAAACAGAAACCGGGAGAAGCTCCTTTCCTGCTCTGCTTCGTGCCAGCCTGACTGGTCCTGTCCCAAGACCCCCGCTGGGCCCTGCACACTCCTGGGTGGGCCGTCCCGTCGGTGCCAGGAAGGCCCGTCCTGCTCCCTGCTGTCTGAGCATGGAGCATGCCAGCCTGGGACCTTGGGGCTTCCTGCTGTCTCCTGATCTCACATGCGCTATAGCTCTGGACCTTGGTTTTGGCAAGTGAGGGCTGGTGGCGGGATCTGGACTTGCACTAGGGCAGTGGGGACTGCCTGACAGACCCCAGCTAGGACTAGCACCCAAATTTCCCAGAGCCCTGCCAAGTGAGGTGGGGCAGCCTTCAGGCTCCCACCTGAGGCCTCTGGCAGGAGGCTGATAATACAGGCCCCTGGGGGAGCTGCCAGGTGTGGTGCTGCAGCTCCAGGCCTCAGCCCCTCCTCCTTCCACCTTCCATGAAACAAGCAGGCGATGGCACCTGCACCCCCGCAGGCTGCTCCTGCATCCACGAGAACGCGGTAATTCCATTGAATTCTGCCCACACCCCAAATTGTGCTCCCACCCCACGAGGGCCTCTCCTCTCACCATGGGTCTTCTGCGAACCCAGAGATGAGGCCAATCCCAGCAGGGCCCAGGCACAGAGTGGCCGTTCTTGAACCAAATCTGAGTCTGAGCCCTGTGCCCCGCACCACTCTCCCCCTTACCTGCACAGTTGCTGTGTTAGAGCCGCGCTGCTTCAGTGTGTTTTTCCATGAAAGTGACACAGCTCGATACAGCGATGGCACAGGCCAGATATGCTGCGGGGGCCAGAAAGACAGCCCCACCTAGAATCTTGCTGCTGTCAAATAATGCATCCCGAGTGCCAGTGAGTTTTGAAACACAGCGTCACTCAGCTCTGCAGCTGTGTGTGTGAGCAAAAGGCGTCATGGCTCCAAGCCTCAGTGTTGTCTCCTGCGTGGTGCTGCTGGGGTCAGGGTGGCCCTCTCACAGGAAGCGCCTGCGATGGCAGCTCTATTGTACTTGATGGCATCTCAGTCCCCAGGATTTGCCTGCATGACACTGCACTGTTCTTCCAGGAAAGGTCCACATAAGGCCAGCAGTCACTGGGGGGCCACAGCCTCTGGGGATGGGCTCCCTAAACAGTGTCTGCCATGGCAACCAGCAGAGCTGACCACAACATTAACCAAGGTTGGCTGGGGCCCAGGAAGCATCCCACGCGGTATGGACTCCGGCGACCCGGGGGGACAGTAATGTCTCAGGTGCAGTCCCTCCCCCATGGACAAAGTGTCCCCACAGCTATGGTTAGGGCTGGCGCACTCCAGCCAAGAGTGCTCACGGCACCCACAGACACATCCGGGAGCCCCACTGCCCCCACCAGCTGCCGCCTAGACAGGGCGGGGCTGGGCTCTGCTCTAGGGGGATCTTCTGGACCACCTCAGCTGCCCCTCCAGAGCTGCCAAATTGTCCCCAGCTAGGACTGTGCCAGGCGCTTCTCAGGCTCGATGCAGTGAAGGTCAGCTGTCCGTAAACCTTCAGCACAGGAGAGACGAGAGGGTCCCAGTCTGGTACGCTCTGGTTGGTGAAGTACATTTTAAGAGGCAATGGATACTTCAGGCCAAAAAACAAACCCCAAACTGTCCAAATTCAGACAGCAGCCACGCAGACTGGGGAAAGGGCTGGGCTCTGTGACAGCTGGCCCAGGTGCGATCCTGGCCCTGGCACGGGCGAGCTGGGGGACCTTGGGCATTTCTCTTGGCCTCAACTTCCTTCACTCCCAAAGTAGGCAACATGAAACGACCCAGGTACAGAATCCAGCGTGTGGCTCAGGGAGAACAAATGTCCTCGTCCTTGTCCGCCTTCTGATGTGCAAATCCCTGAAGGGAGCCTTGAGCCCTTGGGGCAGGGGTTGGTCCCAGGGTGGAGGCAGGCTCCGGGGATGCCACCACCCATCTTTTTAGTCCCAGGTTGGAAGCAGGGTGCAGGGATGCCACCACCCACCTTTTTTACTCCCAGGCTGGAGGCAGGCTGCGGGGACGCCACCACCCATCTTTTTATTCCCAGGCTTGAGGCAGGCTGTGGGCACCCCGCCACCCATCTTTTACATCTACTGGCTGTTGAACATGTAAAGGTGTCACTCAGCTGAAAAATGAGAGAAATGCATTTTTAAAGACCTTTCTGTGCATGTCTGGCTTACAGTGGGTAAATAGTGGATAGCGGTTACTGGCAGTGGGTAAATGGTGGATAGCGGTTACTGGCAGTGGGTAAATGGTGGCTAGCGGTTACTGGCAGTGGGTAAATGGTTAGCGGTTACTGGCAGTGGGTAAATGGTGGATAGCGGTTACTGGCAGTGGGTAAATGGTTAGCGGTTACTGGCAGTGGGTAAATGGTGGATAGCGGTTACTGGCAGTGGGTAAATGGTGGATAGCGGTTACTGGCAGTGGGTAAATGGTGGATAGCGGTTACTGGCAGTGGGTAAATGGTGGATAGCGGTTACTGGCAGTGGGTAAATGGTGGATAGCGGTTACTGGCAGTGGGTAAATGGTGGATAGCGGTTACTGGCAGTGGGTAAATGGTGGATAGCGGTTACTGGCAGTGGGTAAATGGTGGATAGCGGTTACTGGCAGTGGGTAAATGGTGGATAGCGGTTACTGGCAGTGGGTAAATGGTGGATAGCGGTTACTGGCAGTGGGTAAATGGTGGATAGCGGTTACTGGCAGTGGGTAAATGGTGGATAGCGGTTACTGGCAGTGGGTAAATGGTGGATAGCGGTTACTGGCAGTGGGTAAATGGTGGATAGCGGTTACTGGCAGGAGCCAGAAAATGTTTAAAAGTTAATAAATTTTCTCCACCAGGTCAGAGAGTAAGCACACTTTTAACAAAAACGGTCAGTAACCTTCCCAAAGGACACAGCCGTCACCCTCTCCATGAACTGCTGCTGCCCCAGCCCAGCCTGATGCCTGTGGAAGTGTGGCTTTGACCTGCAGCTCCTGCCCCGGCTCCAGGTCAGCGGCTGCTGGGGCTGGTTTCCGACCAGGCTGGCATCTATCTGAAGGAATTCCTTCCTTCTGGGGGTGTTCTCTGTGGGTGACATGCTACGTGGGCTTCCACAGGCTGCTGTGTGTCTTCTGATTTTGTTGAGAGCATCTTTTGCAATGCAGAAATGCTGAATCTTTATGCAGCCAAATCCGATGGTTTTAATTTTTTAACAGCTTCCAGTTCCCGTCTTCCTGAAAAGGCTGGTCTAGGCTGAGGCTTTCTTCTCATGCCGTATTGCAGAGGAAGGGGCCGCATCTCCCCTGGGCCCCCTTAGCATCCAGCCCAGGGCCCCAAGGGCTCTCAGCTATCACAAATGTCCCCTGCTTTTAAAAGCTCCGCGACCCGGAGCAGGTCTGGAACACGAAGCCCTGCCCTGGCAACAGCTTTCCCTCCAAGGCCTTGGGGCTGGTGTCTGTGGGTGTCTGTCAGCTCCACAGCTCGGCTCAGGGTCACTGTCTCAGCCAGATCAGAACCCAGGACCCCCCCTGGCCTCTGCCACAGCCTTCCGTGAAATTCTGCTACCAAGTTCTCGAAGGAAAAGCTACAGGTGAGGAGGGGTTTCTCAGCAGCTCAGCCACACACTCGGGGTGTTGTGGGGTCACACATGCCAGGTCCCCAGCATAGATCGGGGCTGGAAGGGGGTGCTAAGGACCTACCGGGCAGTTCTAAGAGACACAGGTGTTGTTAGGAAGGGGGTCCTTTTGTGCCCTCCGTCTCTGGGGGTCTTGTTTCATAACTCATTGGAGAATCTCTATTCCATTAAAAAAATGTTTTCTTTCTTTTCTGAGACAGGGTCTTGCTCTGTTGCCCACGCTGGAGTGCGGTGATGCAATCACAGCAGCCTCAACTCCTGGGCTCAAGCCATTTTCCTGCCTCAGCCTCCTAAAGTGCTGGCATTACAGACATGAGCCAGTGCAGCAGCCTACTCAACCTTAACACAAGGATGTGGCCTGCAGAGGAGGGAGCAGTGGAAGCTAACAGGCATCCACTGGTTTCTGAATGACCCAACCTGCTGTGTATCACCCAGGGTGGGTAAAGAAGGTGGCCTGTTCTGGAAGGGTCACTTCAAGCCTCCTGTTTTTGGTCACCATGGCCCTAAACTACAAGTTTTACTGACCCTGGCCACCTGCTGACTTCATTTCTTTTCAGTTATAAATTCAATATGGGTTTCTTTTTTTTTTTTTTTGAGATGGGTCTTGCTCTGTCACCCAGGCTGGAGTGCAGTGGCGTGATCTCGGCTCACTGCAACCTCCGCCTTCTAGGTTCAAGCGATTCTCCTGCCTCAGCCTCCCAAGTAGCTGGGACTACAGGCGCATGCCACCATGCCTGGCCAATTTTTTGTATTTTTAGGAGACACCAGGTTTCACCATATTAGCCAGGATGGTCTTGATCTCCTGACCTTGTAATCCACCTGTCTCAGCCTCCCAAAATGCTGGGATTACAGGCATGAGCCACTGTGCCTGGCCCAATCTGGGTTTCTTTGAGCTTGACAGGAGCCCATCCCTCCTGCCTTCTCTCCTCATCCCAGGGCAGGTGTGTCCAGCAGGTTCCTAGAGGCGCTGGCCTGAGGGGCAGGCTGTGGGGTGCTGGGCCTTCCCAGAGACAGGCAGACGTGGACCTGGGTCCCCACAGCGGCTTCATTACTGAAGGTGACCCATAACCTCATGAACCGACGCTAGGGAGAAGGGGCGACAGCAGCTCTCTCCGTATCCACGGCCTCCCTGCCCGACACTCTTGGCCTGAGTCTCCCCACAGCTACGGTTTGGGCTGGCGCACTCCAGCCAAGAGTGCTCACGGCACCCACAGACACATCTGGGAGCCCCACTGCCCCCACCAGCTGCCCCCTAGACGGGGTGGGGGCTGGGCTCTGCTCTAGGGCAGACAGCTGGGACAGGGCTGGAAGGTTCCTGGCATGACAAGGTGTTTTATAACAGGCTATTTTTTTCCCTGTGGCTTCCTGGAACACGAGAGACAACCCTGTCCAAGTGTGAGAACCAAAGCGCTTTCCAAGGCCAACGATGACCCACTCACCATTGCCACCCCAGCCCCTCAGGAAGGTGACAGCAACTTGTGGAAAACCAAGCAGGGCGCTGGCATCACTCCCACGAGTGAGGAGGGAGCACTCAGAGTGCCCGCAATGGTGTCCCCGCCGCTCCGTGCATCCAAGGCTCTCACAACCCAGAGCTTCACGGCTCCAGTTTACAGGCTGGGAACCGTCAAGCACGGTAAATGTAACATCCATGACCTCCCCAGCCCAGCAAGACAGGTGCCGCCATCCCTGTGTTACAGAGGAGCTGAGCAAGCAGCAAAGTCATCAAGTCATCTGCCCAAGGTCACGGGAGCTCAGGGTCTGGGGCCTGAACTGCCAGGATGTTCAACTTCCCAGGGACACAACAGCCGGGGGATTAAGAGCAAATAATACAAAAGGGAATTTTGAAAACAAATACGTACCTGGCATTTGTTCCTTGCTTCAAAGTCACTGCTTCCTGATCTTTTCTCTTGGTTTAATTTTTGATAAGTCTCTCGGAGCAGGTAGCAAACCAGCCACTTGTATGCTGCCAGGGCGACTTCGGAATGAGAAACAGAAGGAGAAAAAGTAACAATAGAGAACCCAGCATTTGTCACAACTCACCCCCAGGGACAAGGCACTGCCAGCATCCTGCAGGTACCGGGTCGTCTTCATGACGAGCAAGTGTATGGGGTGGGTCTGATTTTATAGGTAGGGAAACCGAGGCACAGGGAGGGCACCTGCCCAGGGCCCCCCTGGCTGGAGGCACTTCCTGGCTCAGCCCAGGGCTGTCCTGAGTTCCACACTGTTCCAGCGGCCTGGAGGCCACAGAACACGGCACCGCCACTAGAGTGGGCCCTCGAGTGCGACGGCTGCACGTTCTCACACCCACCAGGCTTGGTCTGTGTGAAGCATGGTGCTGCCCCCGCAGCATCGGCCAGAACTGCATGGGCAGCAGGACAACTGGCTAGCGGTGGCGCCCAGTGGCGAGAGGAAGGGGTGCTTCCGTTCACCTCCCCCTGCCTGGCCCTCGGACCTCACCGCCTACTGGAGCTCTGGAACTGGGGACTGACATGGTGGGGGAGGGGGGCCCCTAAGGCCTCGCCCCCTGCGTGGCCCCTCCCACAAAGCTCAAAAGGGCAGGAGGGAGCAGACGGTGCAGACAGGGAGGCCCCGGGGTGGGGTGTCAGGCAGGACAGCTGGAGCCCCCTCTTCGTCCTCCCCTTCCCCTGGCAGTGGTGCCCACATCTGCGGGGCCCCCCACAGCGCAGCCAGAGCTGGTCTCCCACAGTACTCCCTATGGACCAGGCGTGGTCCTGAGACTCCACCAGGCTGTACTGCTACTACCCCACTGATGAGGACACGGGCCCAGGGACCCAGGTACATGGCGAGCATGTGAGGGAGAGGTACGGACCAGCCACATGTGGAGGCCACGCTCACACCCACCCCCTGCCCAGGCACAGAGGGCCTGGCGCCCAGACACGAGGCGCCTCCAGGCTGCAGGGGGCCTTCTGCCTGGCAGCCAGTCTTGCTCAGAGATCCCGGGCAGGAGAATGGAGATCAGCAACTCTGAGTCTGAGCCCAAAGGCTGAACTCAGGGGGGCTTGGGATTTCCTTCTGTGTCACACAGCCCAGGTCACTGGGAAGAAAATACCCAACGTTGCCAGGTGCGGTGGCTCACACCTGTAATCCCAGCACTTTGGGAGGCCGAGGCGGGCGGATCACGAGGTCAGGAGATCAAGACCATCCTGACTAAAATGGTGAAACCCCGTCTCTACTAAAAATACAAAAAATTAGCCAGGCGCAGTGGCGGGCGCCTGTAGTCCCAGCTACTCGGGAGGCCGAGGCAGGAGAATGGCGTGAACCTAGGAGGTGGAGCTTGCAGTGAGCTGAGATCACGCCACTGCACTCCAGCCTGGGCGACAGAGCGAGACTCCGTCTCAAAAAAAAAAAAAAAAAAAAAAAAAAAAGAAAGAAAGAAAATATCCAACGTTGCAGTTCCTGCCACAGCACACCCGACTGCTTTCAGCTGTTACATCTGTTCACCCTCACGGCATAACTGAGAAGCCCGTCACAAACCAGAGCAGGCCGTTTCCCAGGCTCATACGTCAGGCGGCCAGAGGGAGTGGGATGGAAAGACAGGTGCTGCTGACCCTGCAGGCAGGGTGCAGGCAGGGTTGGGCGGAAGCTTCCTCCACGCAGTCATCTTCAGGGAGCCAAGGCTCCCCTCACCAAGTCCTGCCAGGCATGGGGCGCTGAATGGTGGCCCTAACTGACCCCCACAGCTGTGAATGTGACCTTTGTTGGGAAGAGGGTCTTTGCAGATGTCATGAAGTTGAGGTATTGAGGTGAGGTCATCAGGGACTCCTGGACTAGGGTGGATTCTAAATCCGATGGCACGTGTCCTTACAAGATGCAGAGACGGCAAAGTCACAGAGGACGCAAAGGCCGGCGTGATGCAGCCACAGCCAAGGACTCCTGGAGCTGCCAGGAGCCTGGGCGGGAAGAGCCCCCCCACCCTGAGAGGCAGGCGGGTAGCCCTGCCCCATCCTGACTTGGGGTTTCTGCCTCTGCACCAAGAGAGTCACTGTCTGCTGTCTTCAGTGCCCAGGCCGTGGCCCTCTGCTGCTGGCAGGCTGCCCAGGGGTCATCCTTGAGCCTCACACGCTACCCTTCAGGACATTACTGGAAAACTCAGGTCCATTTTGCAACCAATGCTGAGGGGAGGCCCTTGTGACCACCGCCTGTTCCTAAAGGCTCTGCAACATCGCAAGCTCTCCCCAGCAGGGCAGATGGTCACGAACGGCAAGGAAAGGTAGATGCTGTACAGTTGTGCTTTCCATGACTTATTTACACAGCAACAAAACCAAGGAAACGGTCCGGCCAGAAACCGCTTGTGCAAATTCCTTCTGACCACACCAGAGGCCCCCGTGTCCCACCACGCATCAGCCATGGCTGGGCTTCCCTCCCAGCCTGTCCTGGCCATTCCCAAACACTGCCCCAGGAGGTGTCCCACTGCGGTGGACACTTCACAGCAGTTACCCGAGTTTTCCAATCTGTCTCTGCAACCAGAATTAACCCATGAGGCTTCATGGTGACGGCCAGTTACACTGTGCTGTGGCTTCAAGTGAGAGAGACGCTTGAAAAATGAGTTAGGTTTGCACTGTGTTTTTTCCTTACACTCTACTTTTGGTTCTTGGCTTTTCGTGAAAAAATAAATCATGTCAGTCTGATGTGTTCACGTGCAGGAGAGAAGATCCCCAAAAAACACATGAAAGCAAACAATGAAAGGTGGGTGCCGTGTGTGTCATTTTCAGAGTTAATTTGGAAGTGAAAAGGTATCGCTGAAACATACTAGGCAGGAAAACGGGCACTGACGGGCAGTGAATTCTCTTGCTCGGAATGCAGCTGCTGGCCGCCTGAGGACACACCCAGTGTCAACAACCTCTGTCCTCAAGGGTCTCCCAGAATCCTGGGTCACCACGGCCTTTCCATGTGCCTCACACCAGACAGACTCTCGAAAGTGCCCCTAGCTGCCCTGTGCACTCAATGACTGTCCCTCGATCTGCCCCCCTCCCCAGCCGGGGCTCTGTCCTTGACTCCGTGGTGAGCTCTTCGCATGCACTGCCTGCCTTTCGGGTCTCAATTTCCTCTCCCGTCTCTGGGTCCAGTCCCCTCTGCGTCAGCATCAGAGCACTCCTAACTCGGATTCTGACCCAGGCAAGCCCTGGAAAGCAAGACCTGGACGGCAGCCCCAACTCCTCAGCCAGATCACGGGCCTGGGTCTCACCATGCCCGCTGCTGCTGGTGCTCCCCAAAAGCACAACGCACGGACCCTCTGAGACACCCTCAGGTGCCGGCTTTGTGGGAAACATTCCCTGACCCACCAAGGCAGAGCTCACCTGCATCTGTTGTTTCCAAGGAAGTGTTCGGGACTATGGCCCCCCGCACACAGCAGCCCCCCACGAAGGGCACCATGGCCTGGCCCCTGCCAGGAGGCACGGGGTGACCGCATTCCCTCCCCACCGTCTTGCAGAAGGAAAACAGGCTCAGAGAGATTAAAGCCTAGCTCAAGGTCACAGCGGGGGGCAGTGCTGACCCAAGAGCCTGTGCTCCCACCCTCTGGGAACACTGTCTGCACCATGCACCCCACTGCTCACCTCACATGACCTCACCATGCACCCCACGTGACTCCACCGCTCACCTCACATGACCTTACCGCTCACCCCACGTGACCCCACTGCTCACACATGACCCCATGTCACCTCTGGCCCACATCCCATGACCTTGCAGTCCATAAATACACACGTGTCTGAGTAGTGAACACTGCAACTGCTTACTATGAATGCATATGAGCCAGCTAAAGGAGAACAGGGCCTGCCGCAGGAAGCAACAGCACAGGCTCCCAAGGCACAGGGCTGTGACACTCAGCTCAGCACACATGCCTGTGCAAAAATCAGAGGAACTCAACAGAAAACCCAGCCTCCCCTACCCAAGTCAGAATCGGAACCCCTGAAGGACCAGCCATAGGCTTGGCAAATCCTCCACCCTTCCTCACAGGCGAGCGCAACCCCGAAGAGGCCTGTGTCTCTCCAATTCTGCAGAGCCTGAGGGCCCCACATCACTTAAACATCTTTTACCAAAGATCCACATGACGCAGGTTGCAGTCAGCCCTGAGACCTGGGATCTGTGACCAAATGCCCTTGAAACGATGGGGCTGGCAGAACCCACAAGCTTCCCTGCGGCGTGAGGGATAACGGCGGTCTCTCTCCCATACCACTTTGAACAAGTGAAAGCCATTTGCCTTTGTTACTCTGGAAAATGTTTTCACTTTGTTGCATCTTATAAACATTAGAGCAGCTGCAGAAAAGCAGGTGACTTTGGTGTCTCTCCCGATGATGGAGAGACTGTAAAATTGCTTTTGCTTTCAGTCTCAAGGGAAGGGGAGAGAAGAGCAGAGCGTGATGGGCACATGGAGAAGCTGGCTGTCCCATTTATGTTTTGATTTTATTAATATAAGGAGTGATGGTTTTAGGAAAAAGGTTTTGGTTGGGTCGAAGTTACTACAATGATTAGGTCATTTTCTAGTTCTTTCTGTGGCAACATTTGGGAAGCTTGGAAAGTGACTTGCGGCCGGGCGTGGTGGCTCATGCCTGTGATCCCAGCACTTCGGGAGGCCAAGGTGGGCGGATCACGAGGTCAGGATATCGAGGCCATCCTGCCTAACACGGTGAAACCCTGTCTCTACTAAAAATACAAAAAATTAGCCGGGTGTGGTGGCGGGCGCCTGTAGTCCCAGCTACTCGGGAGGCTGAGGCAGGAGAATGGCGTGAACCTGGGAGGTGGAGCTTGCTTGCAGCGAGCCGAGATCACGCCGCTGCACTCCAGCCTGGGCAACAGAGCGAGACTCCGTCTCAAAAAAAAAAAAAAAAAAAGAAAGTGACTTGCAAACATCAGAAATAGGTCATCAAACGTGTCCCCGTTTCCTACTGGCACCCAAAAAGGCAGGCTGAGATCTGCACGGTTAGTTACCGTCAGAAGCTGTAACCCAGCGCAGTGACCACGAGAAAGCAAGCAGTGATGCAGGTGCTTCCTGATGACGATGCTGATGGTGCGGGCAGGGGAAGGCGCCGGGAAGCTGGACCGGTCCAGGCTCCACACTGGCTTCGGCCACGGCTGTTGTCCTGTTCTTTGCCGTGTGAACAAGGAAGTAGCCTGCAGGGCTGGAGACGGACAAGGACACACGCTCGGGGGCTGCTATCACATCCACGGCGTCGGTCCTGATGGCCGGAACGCGTCCTCCATGTGCGCCTGACCCTGCATGAGGGAGGCCAGTGCTCCCTCCTCCCGAGGATCCAGGGGCCTCCCAGAACCCCCGGGGACCCTCACGTTCTGGTCTCCTGAATGCAAAGCCAAGAGCGTCCTCCATCTCCAAATCGCTGCTCTATCCGCCCAGTTGAGTGTGCGGCACCTTGAGGGCGGTTCCTGTCCAAACTGTGGCTGCTGAGCTGAGCTCTGATTTGGCGCCAAGTGCTGCACTAAGTGCTTTACGTGCATGAACTCAGTCCACGGTACAAACACCTTATGAAGGGGGTACCATCACCGTCCCCGCGCTGCAGATGAGGAAACCGAGGCAGGAAGGCTGAGGGACTTGCTGTAGGTTCCACGGCCGGCAGGAGGGACCGGGATCAACCCCCGGCAGCCTGGCGGGAACTGATGTCTCTCTAGCTCAGGAGGGTGGGCTACTCTTTCATGTCTCGGGTGTCACGGGAGCGGTCAGTTTCCACCTGGCCTGCCGGGACAGGGCATCGGGACCCCTCTCGGCCCTTCTCTTCTGCACAAATAGGTGCTTTGGTGGCAAAGTGAAGACGTTCACTAAATATTGCTGAGTGAGGCGATGGCAAGATGGAGGCGTCGCTGCGGCTTTGAGCTGTTCTCTGTGATACGTGGCTTGACAGACGGGGGTTGTGGTGGGAGGAAGGCATTTGACAGGGACACGGGTGGCACGGAGGTGGGGGCAGCTCCAACCCTGCTCTGTCAAATCTCACCCAGACCACTGGGCAAGAAGCATCCAGGAGCAGTAACGAGAGATCCCGAGCTTTGCGGTCCCACAGGCTTGGGTTTGAATCCTCGCTCTGCCCTTCCCTGCGCCTGGGCAGCCAGAGCCGAGGGAGCCTTTAGGAGTGCCCTGTAGGACACGCAGAGCTCGGCCGGGTGCTTCTGTTTTGGGGCGCAGGGCAGCCCCTCTCACCTGTCCCAGCCGCCTCTCACCTCCATTTCCACAGAGCAGCCAGAGTGGCCTTTTCCCATGAGGAACATTTTTAAAAATATGAATCATCAAAACAAACAGCACACCCCGTTCCACTGGGCCTCTTGCGCTCACCTCCTGTCACTCACAGCAGGGGAACGAGATGCACGCTCACATAGGGATGAGCTCGGCACAGGCTGGGCCCTGCTGCCTCCTCCTCCTGACACACCCGTCCATCGGGGGTCCCCACAGCTGCCCCCGCCTTTCACTGACCTCAATTCAAAGGCCAAGGCCCCTGCAAGGTGGTCACCAGTCATGCTCCACCTCACCAGCCAGGATCACTGCTTTGCAGAATTCCTGCTGCCCTAAGACTGAGGCCTTGGGATGTTTTTGTGTCTGCTGGTCTAGACTGTAAAGTCCCATGAGGGCAGGCATGGGGTCTCCATCATGCTGGCCGCCAGCCCCAGAACTGCAGAGTGAGCACATAACGAGCACGTGCAGAATTAACCCAGGAACGCGAGAGCAGCTGCTCTCCGAAGAGGGATCCCCCGTCAGGATCCAGTGCAGTCTACAGGGAAGCTGCTTTGCTTTCGATGCTGCCAGCACGGCCAGGCGCCTCATTCCCAGCTCTCGCTCCCACCTCTCTGAGCCATAGACCCCACATGGGTGAGGCGGAGCCTGCAACAGCTCCCACGACACACCTGCAGGAGGCTGTCAGTGGCCAGCTCTGTACGGGGCCCTGGGAGGAGGCCCCATCCCGACCACCGCACCCACAGAAGATGAGCCTGCACCACAGGGGCCGAAGGAAGGAGATGCGCGAGGTGCGCCAGGGCGGGAAAGGGCATCTGCTGTTTGGGGAGCCGGGAGGGGCTGGGAGTGGGGAAGACTGACAGGTGAGGTGGCTGGGAGGGCCCAGGGACAGCAGCAGCCCAGGCAGCAGGGCAGGGGGCAGAGGCTGCTTAGTGGACAGAGACCAGGCCAGGTGGCCTCTCATGCCCTTTATCCTATGGGAGGCAAGGTATAGGGTGGCAAGTGGGCATCCTTCAATCCATCTGTGGAGTCAGCACCTAACTTGGCGTCAGGCACAAAGAAATAGTCCATGAGCCAGCCCAGGACAAGTTGCATGCGGGGCCTCCCACCATCACTGCTGCCACGGCTGGAACTGCCAAGGGCCCCCTCACCGAGGCACAGTGCGTTTCCTGGTGGGAATGATGGGAAATCAGGCGGCCAGGGGAGCCCTCCACCTGTGTGTTTACCTGCAGAGTCCAAGCAGTCGGCAACACTGGAGACTTCAAACTTCTGGTCAAGGATGCCGGGATAGGCATCCAGAAAGTCCACTGACTTCAGTGGACTGCGGAAGCAAGCTCCATCTAGGACACACATTCCAGTGACTTTGGTGGAAGACAGGAACCCGAGCCATTGGGAACCCCAAGCTGGGGACACCCCAAAGCACGGAGAGTGTCCAGAGGACCCAACGGCCCCAGACCCATGGGCCAGGGTCTGGGTCTCAAGGACCCTCCCCCCACCAGCCTTTGCCCATGCCTTGGGGAGTTGGTCGGCACTATCTAATAACATTTCTTTCCTTCTGCAAACCTAGGATGCATTCACAGAACTGCTGAATCAGTGAGGCCAGGAGAACCCACCCCCGCCCCGGTTGGGTTCCAGGACCCCCACCAGTGTGCAGCAGAGCCTCACCCTGGACCTGGTGTGCCAGGAGGCCCAGCAAATAATTGCTTGTCTGCTGCAGTAGGATGTTGTTGTCACCTTCGTATGTGCAGTTGGGATCGTTGTCATCTCTAAGGACACCCAACCGGTTCACTGCAACAAAGCCACAATAGTACCATCATTTAAGACGCATATTTGAGAAGCAGCCTGTCACTATGTGAGAATTTAAAAAGCACTAAGAGGCTGGGCGCGGTGGCTCACATCTGTAATGGCAGCACTTTGGGGGGCCGAGGCGGGTGGATCACTTGAAGCCAGGTGTTCAAGACCAGCCTGGCCAACATGGTGAAACCCACCTCTACTAAAAATACAAAAATAGCCAGGTGTGGTGGTATGTGCCTGTAATCTCAGCTACTCGGGAGGCTGAGGCAGGAGAATCGCTTGAGCCTGGGAGGCAGAGGTTGCAGTGAGCCGAGATTGTGCAACTGCACTCCAGCCTGGGTGACAGAGCAAGACCCTGTTTCAACAACAACAACAACAAAAGCCATGGTTTGAGACCAGCCTGGGCAACATAGTGAGACCCTATCTCTATAAAAAATGAAAACAAAAATTAGCTGGGCATGGTGGCACACACCTTTAGTCCCAGCTACCCAGGAGGCTGAGGTGGGAGGATTGCTTAAGAGCCCAGGCATTTGAGGCTGAAGTAAGCCATGGTCATGCCACTGTACTCCAGCCTCGGGGACAGGGCAAGACTGTCCAAAAAAAAAAAAAGCCCTGAACTCAGCTTGACCAGACACAAAGAACTGCCACCTGTGCTTCATATCCCAGCTCCAGCTCCTCCTCACTGCTGTCAGCAAGCCCTGCAGAGCCTCCCCTGGCATGGGGTTGCTGATAGGAGGGAGCCATCTCAGCGAGCTGATGCCCCCAGGGCTGCCCTTCTTCTGTTGGTAACTGAATGAACTCTTCTTTTAACACAGGAAATTTCAAGATAACTTTTTTTCTTTCCTATCAGCTAGCTGGATGCCTTTACATGTGTTGTAAGGCTTGCTTTCCAGACCCTCACGCACTTGCCTACTCTGATGGCAAGTGTTCTCTGAATGTGAGGCCGGGATGGGCCCAGCAGGAAGGGAGTGGAGCTGACTTCTCACACTCACATACTGTGACTGATGGATCCTGAGAGCATGAAAGGAGTCCAATTGCAGCCATACTGCCAACAGGCTTGTGATTAGCCTTGTGATCACCTAGAACACCTGATCATTTTCTCCTGACTTGCTGTCAAATCATGCCACGAGCTTCCTGCCACGTAACAGGTTGGTCACTGAACAAGAGCTGGGAGAGGCCTCAGCAGAAACATTTGCAATTGATTTTCTAAACCTAGATGGAGCCTCGGTCGTATTGGTCTCAATCCCAGCATATGTATATGTATATGCATATGTATATGTATATGCATATGCATATGTATATGCATATGTATATGCATATGCATATGTATATGCATATGTATATGCATATGCATATGTATATGTATATGATTAATCTTGATTCCGTCGTCTTTGTTGTCTGCAGTACTGCAAGATTCAATTTCCTTATTCAACTATTTATAGAATCCCGATAAGTTACAAAGACAAATAAAAACTACTAAGGGCATTGCACAGACGACAAAGCATGCAAATGCATAACTTGTGTACAGCCATGGCTACCCACAGGTCAGTAAATGACAAAGACAGAGTGTGGTGGGAGTGAGGGGCCACGTTGCTCAGCCCATGCTGGAACAGGTGCGAGTTAGAACTGCAGTGGTCGGCAGATGATCGCTGCAAGTGTGTGTGTAGTTCTAGATAGAGCATCGCGAAAACTCTCACAAACTTGGCAAGGGCCAAGTGCTCCTGGAGGGCAAGAGAGTTTTGCTGATGCTGTGGCTGTTTTGAGTGTGTACATGGCCTTCTCTGAGCAACCAGTTTTTGCCAGTTAATTATTTAAGATTAGCACACGGGAAGTTTTGCAGGTAAGCTGTAAATAATGCCGATGATAATTCTAATAATAACAGCATTAGCAAATAAGGCAGTGGGCACGCACTACATGCCAGATACCATGCTTACACTTCATACGTGTTAATTCACTTAATTCTGGCAAGAACCTATGTTGTGGGTACACTATTATCACCCCCACTTTAAAAATAAGAAAACTGAGCACAGTGAGGTTAAGCAACCTGCCCACAGTTACCAGGCTGTTAGATGGAGCCAGGACTCAATCCCAGGCAAGCTGGTGGCCTCCGCTCTTAACCACATAACAGCTACCTCAGTCATCGTCAATGCCGATATAACTACCTCTTTATCTAAGTGTAAGAATTTTCTATCCAAACAAAACATGGTGCTAGTTTACTACCAACCTGTTAACCAAATAGTTAAAATTCAAATGAGCAGATTAGCTGCTCTCTGCGTATATTTTGGCCAAGAAGCATCAGGCATCTGAAAGCAGTGGGATCTATCTAGGGCAGGGGTTGGCAAACTTGTTCTGCAATGGACCAGAGAGTAAATATTTTCAGCTCTGCAAGCCACATGGTCTCTGTCACAGCTGCGATTACTCAACTCTGCCCTTGCAGTGTGAAAACAGCTGCAGGAAATGTGCAAATGAACGGGGGTGGCTGGCTGTGTTCCAATAAAACTTTATTTAAAAAAACAGGTGGCAGGCTGGATTTGGTCCTCAGGCCACAGTCTGCCGACCCCTGGTCTAGAGTCAAACAGCAGGGCGAAGGACAGGAAACCACCATGCACTTCTCCAAAACCTACTGGCCAGATAGCCGTGTCCTCCACACGCCTCCCGGCATTCCTGAATTCCTTGCTGGGTGGTCCACGAGGCCAGGGGCTTGCTGGCCGATGCCAGGGCGTGGATCTCACGTCCAAGCTCTGCCTTTGGGTGAGGGAATCCAACAAGAACAGGTGAAAAGAGACTTTTGACACCAAAAAGTCAGAAGTCAGCAATAACATCAAACCACCGTATCACCTCTAGTCTAATACAAGACATCCCGAAAATGACAGAAGAGGAAACCTAATTGTAATTAGAAATAAAAAAGAGTCTTTATCCAAGTATGGGTACACTGTGGTCCGCTCATACCATTTCACAACAATGAAAACACAGCTCTACACAGCAAATAGCTCTCAGGGCCCTAACACGGGTCCCAGAAGCAAACTGCAGAAGAATGTGTGTCATGTCCCACTTTATATAAAATTCACAAATGTCAAAGTGAATGACACGCCATGGAAGGTTGCAATTGTTTGCAGCGAAACCATGAAGAAAGGCCAGAGAACCAGACCCAGCACCGCAGACAGTGCTCACTCCCAGGACAGGGAAGGGCCGGGACCAGTCCGTTCCCAGAAGGCTGCAAGCGCCTCGGTAACTGACAGTCTGCTCTGTGTGGGGGCTCACCGTGCCTCTCTCAGGCCTAACATGTTTTATTGAGACTCCTTTGCTGTCCATGGCCACACTACCCTGAATGAGCCTGATCTCGGAAGCTAAGCAGGGTCGGGCCTGGTTAGTACTTGGATGGGAGACCGCCTGGGAATATCAGGTGCTGCAGGCTTTTTTTTAAGGGGGGGGAAAAAAAAAGACTCCTTTACTTCTGCTTGATATCTAATGATGAAAACTTAAGAGGCTGGGCCAGGCACAGTGGCTCACACCTGTAATTCCAGCACTTTGAGAGGCCGAGGCGGGCAGATCACTTGAGCTCAGGAGTCTGAGAACAGCCTGGGCAACATGGTGACACCCTTTCTCTACTGAAAAATACAAAAAATTAGCCAGGTGTGGTGGCGGGCACCTGTAGTCCCAGCTACTCTGGGAGGCTGAGGCAAGAGAATTGCTTGAACCCAGGAGGCGGAAATTGCAGTGAGCCAAGATCGCACCACTGCACTCCAGCCTGGGCAACAGAGTGAGACTCTGTCTCAAAAACAAACAAACAAACAAACAAACAAAAACTTAAAAGACTGATTCAGGGTAAAAGAAGAATTTTTACTTTTAAAAAAGAAATAAAGACATTAAAAAGGAAAAACAATTAAGAGGAAGACACACACATACACACACACACATGCACGCTGAGTCCAATGACCCATTTTATGAGTGTTTTCAACTTCACACAAGGGGCTGAGTTGAGGCCCTCCTCTGCCTAGGTTAAACCACTGAGTTTCAGAAAGAATGAGCCCGGTCACCCTTTACAACATTATTCACAGGAGAACAATGCCACTGTCAGCTGGCAAAAGCTCCACTGACTCACACTCCTGGGAAAACACAGGCTTAACCCCTTCAGTGGTCAGAAGCGCTCCCTCCTCAGGCCTCCAGGCCTGGGGTTTGCTCTGCCATCAATCCTGCAGGTCATCCCTTCGCCATCATCTGCCGTGAATGCGGACACTGATAATATTTCAAGATATGCTAATTAGATACAGGCTTTTTCTGATGTTGTACGTAACCGCAATCTGTGGCGTTTCTCCTCTGCTTTCAAACACGGTTATTTCTTTTGATTCACATTTCACTCTTGCTCAGGAGGCAGCAGGAGGGACAACGGAAAATCAGTTCATAACCATCTACAAAGAAATCTGCTCCCGATGTCTCTTTATGCCAAGGCTGATCTCGGGATTTGCACGCTCGTTTCTGGCACAAATCCTTTGACTGTCAACTCAAATCTAGTCAGTGGGATTCAGACCTTTGTGCAGCTGTTTACAAAAGGCTCAGAACCATGAAATCCACTGAGGAGCGGGTAATGTGGATTTTGCAAAACCGTCATGTTCTCAAAAGGAGACCAACAGCTGAACTCACAGACTGGAACCAGGAGTCGTGTCAGCACATCCTTGAGAGGCAGGAGTGTGGATGCATGCCCAGCCCGTTCAATCGCAGCAGAGGCCAAAAGCTCCGAGTGGGTGGGAACAACTGGAGGAATGCTCTGTCCTCGCAAATCAAAGGACTGATTTTGCTTTGAAATGAAGGCTGAATCTGTGCTGCTCCAACCGTGTGAGATTTAAACAATGCTGCTGAGGAAGCAGACACCACCTCACCTGTCTGGTGCTGCGGTCTCCTGATGCAAGTCCTTGCTGGAGCTCCATCAGGTCCAGGAAGAGCGACTTGGAGAAGTGGTCTAAGGCGTAGATAGCTGCCAGATATGGAAGCAAGCGCCATTGCTAGAACAGACAAGACACCTGCGTGAACACATCACGGTACCCATGAAGGGCAGCCCATCCCAGGGACCATGAAAGCCAGTACAGGGAGAGGCCATCAGGGCCATGCACCCACTGGCGCTGAAGGTCTCCACGTGTCTTCCCGGCACATCAGAAAGCCTTCACTCTGACACACTCTCAACTCAGCCAGTTCGGCTTTCACCCATGGCCCTTGACAGACAACCTCAAACGCAATTCCCTAAACGGCCGCTATTCACAGCTGTCCCATCAAAGTCACTACAGAACAAAGTGCCAGTCTATCTGTGAACTAAGAAGGCAGCACTGCTAGGGGCCAACTCCCCGGCACACGGACTGACTGGTTGATAGCATGTGCCTCATGAGCCCGTGAGGATGAGGCCGTCACCCTGGGACAGATGGGAAAGCTGAGGCCCACACAGAGCTGGCAGCCCCTCGAAAGGCTGAGTGCATGTCTTTTTCACTTTGTCTGAAACAGGATAGGGTCCACCTATTGTTGGATGGGTGGGTGGGTGGGTGGGAGGATGGATGCACGGATGGATGCGTGGATGGTGGGTGGTGGGTAGGCGGATGTGTGGGTGGGTGGATGGATGAATCCATAGATGGGTAGATGGATGGGTGGGTGGATGCGTGGACGGGTGGGTGGATGCATGGACGGGTGGGTGGATGCGTGGACGGGTGGGTGGATGCATGGACGGGTGGGTGGATGCTTGGATGGGTGGGTGGATGCGTGGACAGGTAGGTGGATGCATGGATGGGTGGGTGGGTGGCTGGGTACATGGCAGGACAAGCCTGAGAGGATCCTGGGGAAACCACCATCACCGCCATGGTCTAACGTGTCAAGAGTGCTGAGCAGACATGGCGCCAGCTGCCTCCGTGCCCTAACTTTGTTAATCCTCACACTGATCCTAGGAAGAAGTTTTATCATCAGTTCTAATTTACAAATGATAAAACGAGAGCACAGAAAGGCTAAAGACCTTGCCTGGGGGCACACAGCCAGCTGGGGTGGACCTTGGTGGAAGGCCAAGCATGGTGGCCCCAGTGCACTCTCTTGACTGCCGAGCCTGCCCTTGGCACCCAGAGTGCTGTGACCACACATGGGAGGGGATGGGTGCCACACAGGCATGAATGGGAACACTTATTAAACAGGCTCATAGCCCTGGTCAAAGGATGTGGAAAGAAACAACTGCAATTCTGTTACAATTTCCTGGAAGTTTCACCCAAATCTACCTTTGTTCATGCATAGCTTGGCCTGGGACCCGGGCCTGAGTTAGCCTGTGCACTTTAACTGGATTTCCTACTTGATCCTCAGTTCCTTCACCTGTAAAATGGGAGTAATCCCAGCCCTCTTAGCTGTGAAGACCAAACCCAGAGTACAGGGCACATTCGCTGTGACAATTCATCCCCCTTCCATGTAACAACGTCCGTGCTTTTCCACACTGCTGCCTGGGCTGCATCTGTGCATGTCAACAGCTGCCCCATCTCTGAGGACGTGTAGGGCCCACGCTCTGTGCCCACGCCACTATTCTAAATGCCATCACAGTGAAGAGGGCTGCACACTCAGCTGCTGCTTCTTCCAGATCACCTGCCAGGAATCATTTCTTAGGGATGGGATGAAAGTGTCAAAGAGCGTGCACAGGGCATGCAAAGCCACTGCCTGCCAAGCTGTGGCGGCCTCACCTGAACGTGTGGCCATGCACACACCCACCTCCCAGAGCCGCCCCATACTTGCTTCTTTCTGGCCGGGCGCAGTGACTCACGTCCATAATCCCAGCAATATGGGAGGCTGAGGCAGGTGGATCACTGGAGGTCAGGAGTTCGAGACCGGCCTGGCCAACACGGCAGAACCCTGTCTCTACTAACAATACAAAAATTAGCCGGGCATGGTGGTGCATGCCCATAATCCCAGCTACTCGGGAGGCTGAGACATGAGAATCACTTGAACCTGGGAGGCGGAGGTTGCAGTGAGCCAAGATCACGCCCACTGCACTCCAGCCTTGGTGACAGAGCAAGGCTCCGTCTGGAAAAAAAAAAAAAAAAAAAAAGACTTGCTTCTTTCCATCTTCCTTTTTTGGCTACTTCGTATCTACTCTTTTTAAATTAAAAACCATTTGCTGGAAGCCTTGCGGCCTGAGATGCCGCACTCCCGATAACTAATCATCCTGTTGATTGCCTTAAGAGTTTTGATCAACTCCCAGTAACCAAACGGCAACTATGTAAAAGAAGTCAATTTGCATATAAAATAGAGAGACAGTGAAAGGATGCTTGAAAACCCTGTACCTGCATTGGATACTCAAGCACTGGTATTTCCTCCTCCTCTGTGGGTCCAAACTGACGCCGAGTGGCTGAGAAGCGAAGAGCGATGGCCACGGCCAGCTTTAGGTTAAGGATGGCCAGGCTCACGATGGAGACCCGGCTCCAGGACAGGCTCCCCAGGGTCGCTCCAAAGTGCTGCCTGACGTCCTGCAGGAGGGATGCAGATGATGAGCGCAAGCCCGGCTGCGCGGCCACCTTGGGCAGAGCGGCCCAGAGGCGAAGGTGCCCTCGTTTGTTCATCCAATGTAGACCTGTGCCCACCTGCCCAGGCCCCATCCCCAGGGCGCCCAAGACACAGGACGGTGAGGCAGGCGGGTACAGGTGTCACTGATGAACCGTGGATGGAATGGGGGTGCCGGGGAGGGGACACCAGCTGCCTGGAGAAGGTACAGTCCTAGCAGAGGGAATGGTATGACAGTGCTGGGTAAGGATGCTCCTGCTTTGGGGACTTGCAAACTGTCTGCCTGGAGATTCCAAGGCCCACCTTTAACCTTGGCAAGAATCAGATGTGGCCTGTACTGCCAGAGGGCAGGGGTGGAGTCCATTACAGGCAGCCATTCCAGGGGGTTTCACGGACACCTCTTGTTCCTTGTGTGCCTGTGAACAGGCAGTTCCTTTACGTGCGTCTAGCTGGAATCTTCCGTCCACTATCTCCTCGCACGCATCACCGGCATCAGCAGAGGCTGTTGCTAAGGCCTGTCCAGGCTGCTGTGGGCACATCTAATCTACAGCCCTTGCCACATGATCTGACCGTCCTTCCTGCCCTGCCCCTTGCTGCCCCTATCGGGCCCGCTCCTCTGACCATCTAGGTCCTTCTTCCAAGGCAGCATGGTAATTGTGTGTCTTGAGCGTATTAGTCACACTCTCACATAGGAATCACAGTCTCGTTGTGTTTAAAAACATATTTAAACCGGGCGCGGTGGCTCACGCCTGTAATCCCAACACTTTGGGAGGCTGAGGTGGGCAGATCACCTGAGGTCAGGAGTTCAAGACCAGCCTGGCCAACATGGTGAAACCTCGTCTCTACTAAAAATACGCAAATTAGCCAGGTGTGGTGGCGGGTGCCTGTAGTCCCAGCTACTCAGGAGGCTGATGCAGGAGAATCACTTGAACCCGGGAGGCAGAGAGGTTGCAGTGAGCTGAGATCATGCTGCTGCACTGCAGCCTGGGTGACAGAGCAACACTCCATCTCAAAAAATATATATAAATATATATTTGAAGTGATTTTCCTTTAAGGGTATAAAATATGATTCCACTGTCTTCATGCATTCACTGTCACGTTTGAGAAATCTGAAGTTCAAGTGTTTTTTATTCCACTGGAGTCAGATCTGGAAGATTCTAGAATTTTCTCTTAGAAATTCCTCAATTTCTCTACCGTGTGCCTGGGTATGTGCATAGGTGCTTCCTTACTTTTCCTCTTTGGTCCTCCAAGAGTCCCTTCAACCAAAAGCCTTCTTCCCCTCTCATTTAGAGACATTTCTCTCCTTTATTTCTCTCTTTCTTTTTTGAGACAGGGTCTCGCTCTGTTGCCCAAGCTGGAGTGCAGTGGTGCAATCATAGCTCACTGCAGCCTGACCTCCTGGGCTCTAGCGATCCTCCTACCTCAGCCTCTCAAGTAGCGGACTACAGGTATGCGCTACCAAGCCCGGCTAATTTTTGCATTTTTAGTAGAGACGGGGTTTTGCCATATTGCCCAGGCTGGTCTGGAACTCCCAGGCTCAAGCGATCTGCCCACCTTGGCCTCCCACAGTGCTAGGGTTACGGGCGTGAGCCACTGCACCCAGACTTCATTTTCTTTAATCCTCTCCTTCTGCCTTCTGGAGGACAAGCTTCCAATCCCTAATTGATCCTCCTGAGATAATAACTATCTCATCTGCTGTGCTTGTTCTTCCAATCACTTTATTTTTAATTGATGTTGGATTAACATCTCCATTTGTGAGCGGCTCCTGGTCTCGTGTTGCTGTTCTCACTCTGCACACCCTGTACGTCTCCAGGCATCCCCATCACGCTCCTTTTCCATCCATGCTTCCTGCATGTCAGATGCTGTATGCTGCCGGGGACTGTTATTCCAAGGGTGCGTGCTCGGGGTGGCCCACCTGCTGTGAGCTCATGATTCCTGAGGGCCATCAGCTACGACCTGGGCCATCGCTCGGCCATCGCTCCCTGAGACCATGGTCTCTCTTCTGCTCTCCATGAACTTAAGCCAGGCGTGAGTTCTGGACACCAGGGAACTCTGTTTGTCATCCCCCTTTGTGGACAGTTCGCCAGGAGACCCGTCTCCTTCGAATCCTCAGGGAAGCATCACTGGCAGCAGGCAGTCCTCTAACCGCAGCCCCCGATGGGGAGTGGGCATTGTCAGACCGGACTCACCCCCTGGACACCAGCACCTGGTGCTGTGGCTGCCCCCAAGAGTCCCCTTCTAGCAGGAGCACCAGAACCCGAGCCAGGAGAAGTATGCCCCAGCGACGCCTGGCCCACGTGGAGGGGTCTCCTTTCCAGGTGCAGGGAGGAGCACGGAGCCAGGCCCTGCAGAGGAAGGCACCTGGGAAGCACGGCACACAAACGGCCCCGCATGCCTGTACCTTAAAGGAGCTGACGTAGGTGCCCTCGGGGGTGACGTCTCCCATCCGGTTCAGAAGGCTCTGGCGAGGAACTCTGACCTTGTGGAACATGGCGAAACTGTGGGGAAGCAGCAGGGCTTCTGTTAAACGGGGGTCCTGCCCTGAGGCTTTTCTCTTCTCCTCCAAGGGCAGCCTAAAAGGTGATGTAATCCCCGAAGACAAAGAAAACGGCAGAGGGAAAGTAGACAGGAACATTCAACCAACTTTCTATTCAAAAAAGTAGTCTAGTCAGGAACAGTGGCTCACGCCCAGAATCCCAACTCTTTGGAAGACCGAGGCAGGAGGACTGCTTGAGCCCAGGAGTTCGAGACCAGCCTGGGCAACACAGTGAGACCCTGTTTCTAAAAAAAAAAAAAAAAAAAAAAAAAATGTAGGTTAAAAAATAGGCCGGGTGTGGCGGCTTATGCCTGTAATCCTAGCACTTTGGGAGGCTGAGGTGGGTGGATCACCTCAGGTCAGGAGTTCGAAACCAGCCTGACCAATATGGTGAAACCCCGTCTCTACTAAAAATGCAAAAAAAAAATTAGCTGGGAGTGGTGGCATGTGCCTATAGTCCCAGCTACTCAGGAGGCTAAGACAGGAGAATTGTTTGAACCCAGGCGGCAGAGGTTGCAGTGAGCCAAGATCACACCACTGCACTCCAGCCTTGGTGACAGAGCAAGACTCCATCTCAATAATAATAATAATAATAATAATAATAATAATAAAAAGCATTGTGTATATGGTAAGTTGTACTCCAAGTACAGAACTCCAGATATTCAACAGAAAAGACGGGAACTGTGTTTCCAAAGATTGGAATCTCTGATTCTCATATTTCAATCTCAAACCAGAACCTACAATGTGATAATATCGGCAAACTGAGGTTTAAAACTCTTAAGTCAAACAAAATAACTGGTGTGATGGCATCGGTGCTCCCTTGGCAAGCAAATTCACTTCTTTTGAACAGCTGAGCATAGGATTACACACACATTGTATGGATCATGATGTATTAATAACCAAAGATACCTGTTATGGTTGTCTGGTCAGGAAAACCTATTTCACAACAGTCTAGGGAATAAGGCTATGCTAGGTTAAGAATATTACATAAACTGTGCAAAAACCCCCCAAAACAAACTTCAAAATATCAATAGTTCCTATAGCAACTTGTTTGATTCCTGAGCTCACTTGCAATGCCTTAGGGCAGCAGTCCCCAACCTTTTTGGCACCAGGGACCGGTTTTATGGAAGACAATTTTTCCACAAATGAGGGGGAGGTGGGAGTGGTTTCGGGATGATTCAAGCACATTATATTTATTGTGTACTTTATTTCTATTATTATTACATGGTAACACATAATGAAATAATTATACAATTCGCCATAATGCAGAATCAGTGGCAGCCTGAGCTTGTTTTCCTGCAACTAGATGGTCCCATCTGGGGGTGATGGGAGACAGTGACAGATCATCAGGCATTAGATTCTCATAAGGAGCACTCACCCTAGATCCCTCACATGCGCATTTCACAGTAGGATTCACGCTCCTATAAGAATCTAATGCCACCACCGATCTGACAGGAGGCGGAGCTCAGGCACTCATGTGAGCAATGGGGAGTGGCTATAAACACAGAGGAAGCTTTGCTGCCTCACCCGATGCTCACCTCCTGCTGGGTGGCCTAGTTCCTAACAGGCCACAGACTAGTACCACGGGGTTGGGGACCCCTGCCTACCAGAATAGTCTTTTACTAAACCACAGAAAACATCATCTATAAAGAACAATCTCACATGCTGGAAGGGAACCGGAGGCACCCGTTTCCTGCATGGGCTCTTCCTTGAGTCCTGCTCTGGATGCCCCCACATCCCCATCGTCACCCAGTCCTGGGCTGCCAGCTCTGCTGTGCTGGCCCGATTCGCTTTCTCGCCTCCAACCCCGCCTAGGACCCAGCACCTCCATCCCTACTCAGCTCTCCTGGGCTGATTTCCTGCAGCAACCGTGTTGGCTCTTTCCTAACTCTGCCCCTTCAGCCTGTCCTCCCTGTGCGAGCAGGGCCCTTTCCCAAAGGCCTTCGGAATGGCGGAGGCCAATGTGGAGGATCCCCCCAAGCTGACCTCCATCCGCCCCTCTAACGGCATCGCCGCCTTGCCATGAGGAGGTCCCGCCTGCCTGTGGTGCCCCGTCTGCCCCTCTAACGGCATCGCCGCCTTGCCATGAGGAGGTCCCGCCTGCCTGTGGTGCCCCGTCCGCCCCTCTAACAGCATCGCCGCCTTGCCATGAGGTGGTCCCACCTGCCTGTGGTGCCCCATCCGCCCCTCTAACGGCATCGCCGCCTTGCCATGAGGTGGTCCCACCTGCCTGTGGTGCCCCATCCGCCCCTCTAACGGCATCGCCGCCTTGCCATGAGGTGGTCCCACCTGCCTGTGGTGCCCCATCCGCCCCTCTAACAGCATCGCCGCCTTGCCATGAGGAGGTCCCGCCTGCCTGTGGTGCCCCGTCCGCCAGGTTCTCTCCTGGCATCGCGCCCTCCATGCAGTCACTGTTGACACCAGGCAGCCCTCGGCCCACCTGGGAATTCTATGCCCCGCCCTGGGAAGGGTATGAGGTGGACCCCAGGGTGGATCCCTCGATCATCACCGTTCCTGGTTCCTGGGTGAGCTAGCTGCCTCTCAGCAGTCTCCCGGGGCTCACCCCCGTCCATGAGGGGGCCACCATGTATGGGGCCTGCCAGACTTAAGGGACAGGCACGTAAGTGGCATGGTATGAACAAGTCAGGTGGGGTCAGATGACATCCTCTGAGGCACAAGGGCCAGGCCATGATCCTGACTCCCGGGACAGCCTGAGAGAAAGACACAGTGACAGTTTCCACACTCTCAGGAGGGGCGAGGCCCTGGGGCCGGGTGGGGACGGGGCTGGAGCTCCTTAGGGAAACTTCGGTGAACTGGTGAGGGAAGAGCTCTAGGCTGCTTTGCCAGGCCCCTGCCCACCTGCAGGAAGTGAAGGGCAGCAGGGGGGCCAGCTCCTCCAAAGCCCTAGGCCCAGCTGCCCAGTTTGGTGGCAGCTTCCCCCATGCCACAGCCGCACACTCAGAACACCCCACCTTGTGAGAAAAACCTTGCCTCGGTGCCAACGGCCCCAGTGTGCTCCAGCCTGTTACTTGAAAGCCAAGGAATGCCTTTTCCAGTATGATCCGGTCACAGTCAGCGCCCTTTTTAGGGAGTGGAAATTCTTCGCCCATTCTCACCACACAGAATATATTTATACTTGCAAAAACATTCCCGTAAGTTTCAAAGGAAAGCAAACTTCCACAAATTCTCATGGGATCCCTTCTGTTCCACAAAATCTATTCCAGTGGCGGTCAGATATGGCCAACTCAAATGCAAGCCAGATCCAGTGTCTCCAGCGGGTGACATGTGCGTGTGTCACAGGTGTGTGTGTGTGTGTCACTGGACATGCATGTGGCACGGGAGGCCTGAGTGTGGCACAGAAACCCTCACTCCAATCCCAGGAGTGCCCAGACCTCAGCACACACCCCGCGCCCTGGGCATCCTGCTTCTTATCACAGCAGCTTCCTTCCTCCCTTGGGGCCTGGAAGGGCCCCCTCAAGCCCAGCCCAGCCAAGCCTGCCAGAGCAGGCCGCTGAGTTCGGCAGGCATCCTCCCAGCCACCGCCTCAGCTCAGGGCAAACGCACGGAGAAAGACCCTTAAGGTGCAGCCCACCTTAAGAGTCTGGCTGAAACTATCACTTGAAAAGATCTTTATGATTTTGCTTTTAGAGCTATTTGGCTAAAATTAATCCACACAATTTACGTTTACCTTGGATTTGTAGGCAGTCATCCCACATACTCAGGAGTTCTTGTAAAGTGACAAAATCTAACCTACAAATTGTAACCACTTTTTTCAAGATAAATGATTTCAACATTGGTAACAAAAATCACTAAATTATAACGCTGATCTTGGAACAGACATCCAGGCAGAAACCAGTCGGGAAACCCAGAGTGAACACCGGTATCACTGCGCCCCCTGCTGGGCGCGCTGCCCAGACCCGCCAGCCCTGGACGGGGAAAGGTGCATTTCTGGAAAGGGGTGGAGAGCAGGCCGCCTGCATCACCCCTGCTGGCTCCCATCCCAGCCCAACCTAGGCCTTCAGAAGCTCAGGGATCAAAGATGGACGAATCCCACTGCATCCCTGTCACCCTGCAGAGAGACACGGTGGAAAGGCTCTGGGGGCACGGGGACCTGGCTTGGTGGAGCAGCTCTGAAGCAGCGTCAAAGGGCTGTCGTCATTGTGTCCGTGGCAGTCTCATAGGAGACCGTATTTCTGAGTCTTACAAGAGGCTTTGCCATATCAGTGTGACGTATTAATCATTAATGGTTTCATCTAATGCTCCTTTGAATATTATCCCAGTAAGAGGTGTGGATTCAATCTCTAGAAATACGTTTATTAGGGGGGAACCAAGTGCAGGGTGTCTCTGCAATGTCCCAAAATAATGTCAAAGCCTCTCATTCATGAAACCGAATGAGTGGTGAAGAAGAGCCTTGCTCACACCCGAGGCCACCCACTGGATGTGACAATTCACCACCACCATACGCCCAGGCGGAGATGCCTGTCGGGCCTAACGTGCACGCATAGGACACTTCAGTAGATGGGGTAACAGTGCCTGTGGCTGCAGAGCCCTAAACGGGATCAGCCGGGTCTAAAGAAAGGATGCAGATTCTCCAGAACAACACAGTGCCTCCCACACCCCATTTCCTGCACGGTGCTTCAGAGCTTCTCACCCTGAGGCCAGAGCCATCCTTCTCAAACAGACCAAGCCACATTACGTCCTCCAGATGGCTGGGGGCTTCCCGCTGCCCTGAGGGCAAAGGGCCTGAACAGCGACCCTCCATACCCGCCACACGGGCACCGTCCATGCCAAGCGCCTCCCAGGCACCCTGTAAAAGTAGTCACTCAAGAGAACTGACAGCCGCAGGTCGGGGTGGCGCTCTCCTTCCTGCCAACTCCAACATTAACTAGCAGGTTCCTTGTATTATTTTATTATAAGCCAGTGAGAACCCAGAACTCTGCAGGACAGGAGGAGTTAGGAGGGCTGTGCATATGTATCTTGTTTTGCTTTTTTTTTTTTTTTTTGCCTGAAATCACAAGAATTTGCTTTTTAACAATGTCCTTTTACTTTCTTCTCAAGTTGACACTGTATAAAAATCAACCAAGATTTTCCTCTTTAGTACAGTCTGGGGCCCTGCCTGTTTTAAAGGGCCAAGCAGAGATTTAAGACACTCCCTGCCCGTCACCCTGACTTCTCAGAAGAGATAGGCAGAAGGAGGTTTCTCCATCGCTGGGTGCTCAGACGCCCACTGGCCCATCTTCTCCCTCTGGAGACAACCTGGTCCTGATAACTAGTTATTTCCAACTTCTGCAAGGCAGCCTCCTCTCCTCTCCACCAGCCTCGCTATGAAACACTATATGAAACACGCATATCTAGAAACACTCCTGAGACATCTTTCTGGCCATCAGGTTCAGGCATGGTTGTATCTTGTCCCACTACCCCCAAGTTATAAATCATCTCGTGGGCACAGAGGGGTCTACACCCTGCTGGGTCAGGCTCTCGGGGAGACAGCTGTGTGGAGTCCAGCATTCGCAGTGAGGGAGGCACCAACTAGGCCAGTGGCCAGGAAGTTCAAGCCTGGCCTGCTCAGGCAGGGCCTGGCAGGGCCCTGGCACAGGGACCTCCCTTGTCACCTACTTTACGGATAAGGAAACACCAAGAAAGCTGGTCAAGGTGACACAAAGGGCTGGCTGCACACCTGTCTCATTCCAAAGGTCATGCTGCTAACGACCTGGAGCTCCAAAATCCAATCCCTCAAAGACCCTCAAGGCGCTTGTGGCCTGGCCTCCCTACCCCACCTGCATCCCAGCACAGGCCTGGGCCTGACACTTCCCACTGCTCCCTCCACCTGAAACACTGCACATTCCAAAATCACTAGCCACTTCTCCCCGGCCACCCAGGCCTCCATGTGGCCATCAAGCATTCATGAGTCTTTCTAGGCCCCTCCCCTCTGCACGCCCCATCCAACCCTTCAGCCAGGCCTTGGCCACACCAACCCGGTGTCACATCTGTGCTGCTAAATAGGTATCTGTGGGCTGATTAAACAAATAAACCAGCGGAATTCTCTTTCTAAGTGCTGTGACACTGAGATTACACGGAAAGGAGCAAGCCCACTCCGGAGGCAGAAACTGCAGATATGGGTCCCTCGAGATCAGCATGGATGCGATCTCGAGATCACATGGAGAACAGCAGAGGCCAAGCTGGAGGAGGCTCAGGATGCTGAGGAGGACCTCACACAGAGGAGGCAGCCCCCCAGGCAGGGGCCCCACCAGCTGTACACAGAGACGTGGGTCTGATCTCAGAGTGGGGAGCCACCTGCCAAGGTGAAGCTGGTTTGCTGAGGTCTCTGATCAAGTTGGCCTCCCAAAGTGGAGTTCAAGCAAGACGTGGCCAGTGCACGCACAGGGGCTAGGCATAGGTCCCCACCGCATTTGAGTCTAAGAGGGCAGGGCAGGGCATCCATGGGGCCAGTGAGATCTCAGACATGAGCGACAATGCAGCCTGGGCCTTGGCAGGAAGCTCACGGTTCAGCAGCCTCCATCACTCACCCATTATCCAGACCGTTCTGCCCGAGTTTTTTCCCTATGTCGCCGACCATCACTCCGGGCATGGGAAGAAGGGTCTTCGGGTCCCGGATCTATACAAAGCCACAGAAAGCAGCAAACAGCAACTGTTACAATCACACAAAAATCAAAACAGATGTGTTCAGAAACCCACAGGGTGGGCCATGGGCTCAACACTGGGCGGCTGTGAGTTAAACCATCCTCCAGAAATGATACATCCAAGTCCTAACCTCAGGTCCTGGGAATGGGAGCTTATTTGGAAATAGGGTCCTGCAGATATAATGAATTTAAGAGCATCAAGATGAGGTCATCCCAAATCACCCAGGTGGGCCCTAAATCCCACGGCAAGTGTCCTATGAGAGTCAGAAGAGGAGTGGGTGTGGGAAAGAGGGGGCCACGTGGAGACGGAGGCACAGAGTACAGCGCTGGGCTGTAGGGACCAGCCCCACAGGATCGGTGGGTTTCTCCCCGTGTGTGGAGACAAGAGAGCGTAGAAATAAAGACACAAGACAAAGAGATAAAAGAAAAGACGGCTGGGCCTGGGGGACCACTATGACCAAGATGCGGAGACCAGTAGTGGCCCTGAATGCCAGGCTGCACTGATACTTATTGGATACAAGACAAAGACGCAGGATAAGGAGTGTGAACCATTTCCAATGATAGGTAAGGTCACGTGGGTCACGTGTCCACTGGACAGGGGGCCCTTCCCTGCCTGGCAGCCGAGGCAGAGAGAAAGAGGAGACAGAGAGAAAGACAGCTTATGCCATTATTTCTGCTTATTAGAGACTTTCAGTACTTTCACTAATTGACTACTGCTATCTAGAAGGCAGAGCCAGGCGTACAGGATGGAACATGAAGGCGGACTAGGAGTGTGACCACTGAAGCACAGCATCACAGGGAGACGGTTAGGCTTCCGGATAACTGCGGGCGAGCCTGACTGATGTCAGGCCCTCTACAAGAGGTGGAGGAGTAGAGTCTTCTCTAAACTCCCCCGGGGAAAGGGAGACTCCCTTTCCCCGGTCTGCTAAGTAGCGGGTGTTTTTCCTTGACACTTACGCTACCACTAGACCAGGGTCCGCTTGGCAACAGGCGTCTTCCCAGACGCTGGTGTCACCGCTAGACCAAGGAGCCCTCTGGTGGCCCTGTCTGGGCATAACAGAAGGCTCGCACTCTTGTCTTCTGGTCACTCCTCACTGTGTCCCCTCAGCTCCTATCTCTGTATGGCCTGGCTTTTCCTAGGTTATGATTACAGAGCGAGGATTATTATAATATTGGAATAAAGAGTAATTGCTACAAACTAATGATTAATGATATTCATATATAATCATATGTAAGACCTACATCTGGTATAACTATTCTTATTTTATGTTTTATTATACTGGAACAGCTCGTGTCCTCGGTCTCTTGCCTCAGCACCTGGGTGGCTTGCCGCCCACATGGGGCCACAGGCCTGGGGCCACCAGGAGCTGGAAGAGATAGGAAGGATCCTACCCTGGAGCCTTTAGAGGGAATGCCGCCCTAAAGATTCCCCGATTTCAGACCCTGGCCTCCAGAGCTGGGAGAGTACATTACGCTGTTTCGAGCGCCCTGCTTTGTGGTGCTTTGCTGTGGCAGTCAGGAGAGACTAACACGGGGGCCAGTGCTGCCAGGAGGACGTCGGGAATTTCATATTCACGTTTTAGACACAGGACTTCCTGCTAGATTTTAGTAAAGTGACAAAATGGCTGTGCAAATAGGTGCAGTGGGAGAAACAGCTATGAATATTCTGGTTAATCACCACTCCCCAAGATACAGGTCCAGTCAGCTGATGGCTGCGCACTGTGGGAACTCGAGGGAAGGACGTGGAGCTTCATCCTTGGGCACTGTTACAGCAGGGATTCCCAACCATGGGACGCGCCACCTTCCCCTTCCCCGCCAGGGGACACGGGTGGTGTCTGGAGAGATTCTGGTTGTCTTCACTGCAGGAAGCTATGGCACAGAACGGCCAGAAGCCAGAAGTGCTCCGCCCTGCCCTGGGCGTACAGGGCGCTCCAGTGAGCACTACCCAGCCCAAACTGTCAGCAGTGCCAAAGTGGAAAAGCTGCTTTAGAGAAACGTGGAGGTGGTGCTACGGGGAATTTAGCTATGTGCATGACCTGCTAGCTAGCTTCTGTTTCTGTCTGTGAATTCACCATCTAACTTCACTGAACTTTAAAATAAAGAAACACTCAAAAAGGGCTAAAAGCCAAATGTAAACATCCTCTCCTTTTCTAAAATCTTTCAGCAAGGCCCAGTAAAGATTCAGACACTGTCTCACACACAAAAAAAAAAAGAAAAGAAAAAAGAAAGAAACCTGCAAAAGATGCCCGCCCCTCCGCCCACCAGCTCAGGTCTGGGGCACAGATCACAATCCTGTCCAAATAACCCCAAGACCACTGTTTCCATCCCTCCTTATCAGGCAGGAGGCCGTGGCTCTGGGAGGTGGACTCAGGTACCCTGAGCACTTGGTGCAGTGGCGAGAGGAGCGACACAATCCTGCGGAGTGTTTTTAGCACAACATAAACAAGTCTAAAACACTGCGGCTCTATGTCCCCAAAATCAGACACGCCGAAAGCTGCTGAATTCTAGTCCAGGCAACTCCCGCAAGAAGTCCACTCCAGGTAGAAATCTATAATCACAGAAACAAGGTACACTGGCCTCAGGTAAGTATGATGCTGTGATAAATACATGTTTGGCCTTGTCCCTGCTTCCCAGCACGCGACTCCTAAAGCCCTTGACTCCGCAGTGGTGAGAGTGTTTTGCGTGCTCATGAGACGGCTGCAGACCCCTAAACAGCTTCAGGACGAAGACCACGGTGGAATTCGGGGATTGGTCAGAGGCACAGGCCATAACCTGGACTTGCCATCGGCATCCAAAGGGTTGGGGAGCTTCTTGTGGGACTAAGCCCTCACTGTGGAGGTCTGAGGCTCACTCCAGGTGAACAGCATCAGTATGGAGTTAAAGTAGGGGACGCCCAGCTGCTCTCTGCTGCAGAGTTGCGCGCTGGTGGGGAGAAACCCACACACATCTAATGTCAGAAGCGTAGTGTTGGCTGCATGACGGTAGGAAAAACACTTTGGTTTTGTCCTGTATCCTTACAATGGAAAAAATCTCTCTGGTCTGCAATAGCTCAAACGTCAGGTCAACTGAAAAATAAGGACATGAGCAACAAAAGAAAAAAACATAAAACTGGACTTCATCGAAATTGAAAAACTTGGTGCATCAAATCAACTAGATGGTCTCAGAGGCCTGCAGCTCCTATGGCCAGGAGCCTTGGCCAGGCCCTCTCAGCTGTGTCACTGGGGGACATTGGGCTGGATGGTTCTTTCTAAGGCAAGGGTGGGGCTGTCTGTGCACTGCGGGCAGGGCCGTCTGCACCGTGGGAGGGGCTGCGGGACACACTGTGGGTGGGGCTGCCTATGCACCCTGGGAGGGGCTGTGGGATATACCATAGGCGGGGCTGTCTGCACTGTGGGCAGGACTGTCTGCACTGTGGGTGGAGCTGTCTGTGCACTGCGGGTGGGCCTGTCGGATACACTGTGGGCAGGGCTGTGGGATACACTTTGGGCGGGCCTGTCTGTGCACTGTGGGCAGGGCTATCTGTACTGTGGGTGGGGCTGTCTGTGCATTGTGGGCAGAGCTGTCTGTGCACTGCTGGTGGGGCTGTAGGATACACTGTGGGCGGAGCGGTCTCTGCACTGTGGGCAGGGGTGTGGGATGCATTGTGGGCGGGGCTATCTGCATTGTGGGCAGGGCTGTGGAATGCACTGTGGGTGGGGCCGTCTGTGCACTGTGGGCAGGGCTGTCTGCACTGTGGGCGAGGCTATGGGATGCACTGGGGTGCTGGGCAGTGTCCCTGGTCCACTCACCAGATGCCAGAAGCATCCCCCCACTGGTTATGACAAAAATGACTCCAGACATTACCAGTGCTTCCTGGGGGTAAACACTGCCCCCACAGAGGGCCACCCCAGTGTCCTACCTGCACGATAAAGGGATGCAGCCCATGGCACTGGTCCCCCGGCACATACAGCTTAGCAAACACCACCGCGTGAGTGGCTGTCTTGCCCATGTTGCCAACCCAAAACTTGGCAGCTTCGAAATCAGGGGAATGTATGATGAATTCCTGCACAAGGGAAAATTTAGGTTAGTTATAATTAGCAACTGAAGTACATGCAGAATTGGTGTTTTCCTTTTAGATAGATTCCATTTTCTATGTTCAAAATCTCTGAGGCAACAGTCGAAACTAATCGCACATTTTAGTTCTTGTATGGCACAGGCAGGCCTATTTTTTAAACAGAGGCTATTCCTGGGCCTTATGACTTAAAGAACCTTCAGATGCAAAATACTCCGCAGGCGGGCAAACGCTTCCAGGGAGTTTTCATTATCATATAGTCTTCAGTCTCTGACCACGCCCCTTAGGTGGAAACACTGTGGATACACTGTGGGCGAAGCTGTCTGTGCACTGTGGGCAGGGCTGTGGGAATGCCCTGCAGTCCACTGAGTCCTTTAGGACCTCTAATTCACAACACACTGCTGCCCTCTTGCTGTCCCTCCCATCCACAGCTCCATGACTGACAGTTATATCCCAAATGCCCCGAGCACAAGGCAGCCGCTCAGAACATCAGAAGGAAGGAAGGAACGCATGCGTGAACTAGCAGATGGGCTGTGGCATCACAGCGTTCGGTGTTTGGCTAGAAGGGGTGTGGACAGATCCCCCAGGAACATTGAGGGTGCTGCACGGGTCAGGAGCGAAGAGCATGTGGGAACAGGCAGGAGCTGGGCTGCTGCGGCTGGGCCTGCCCCAGGGGCGTCTGCTGGGAGCCCTGTGAGTAAGGCTGGGAGGGAGGATGCGGACTAGCAGTGCTGCATAACGTTGCTGGGATCCGCAAGGGGACAAAGATGAGCGCCTTCAGGCAGATAGCCCGCAGGTGGCCCACAGAGCTGCCCTGGGCCACCTCGGGAGACACTGATCCTCCACGCGGAGCTTGCCAGTCACTGCTAGGGGGTGTCGGGGGTAAGTTTTGGTTCTGGTTCCAGCCCCTGCAGGGTGGGAAGCTACAAAATAACATGCGGGGGAGGGCTTCCTCCTGTCTAGCCAGTGGGATTTTGTAAACTGAGAGTAGTGAACAATCATCCTATAGATCCTGAAGTTTCACTGAGGAGAAGTAGGAGGTGGGGTGGCTGCCAGCCACGCCTTCTGTTCTCTTCTCTCAGGGGACCACCAGCTCTTCACCTGCCAGGGTAAGGAGGGCTCCCAGTCTCAGCCAGGCCCTCCCCATTCATTCTTCAGCACGCGGCAGTTCTGCTACTTCCACCTGTCACTCATTTTCCACAGTGCAGGTGTGCACTGCAACACCAGCCCAAGCCGGCTCCTTGGGGCCTGCACTGCTCCACACAGATCTTTCCCACTGTCTCGACTGTCTGCCTGCCTCCCTGCGCCCCGGCATACCAGCTTTGCTCTCTGGAGGGCCTCCATGGCGCCCAGCACACCTCACTTATCTCTGTTGGTGTCTGTGTCTACCCCCAGCCCGCAACTTCAGGACAGCAGAGACCTGTCTGCTGTGCTCGCCGCTTCCAGCCCAGTCTTGGAAAGCTGTGCCTCACACACAACAGGTACCCAGCAATGCCTGCTGTCCAAATAAACGCTCGGCCAGCAGCCCAGCCTGGATCCCGGGCACCCCAACTCTACGGATCTGATGCCACACTCTGACCTCCGCTTAGGGATCAAACGCCAAAAAGAAGGAGGTGGAAATGGGAAGTGGTCCTCTGATGCCCCACCCCAACGCTACCTGGGTGCTGTCGTGCATCTGCCTGTCAGAAAGGGCCCCACCTCCTGGCACTGCAGGCCACAGGCAAAGAGGACAGCAGGAGGAGAAGCAGCCACGGGGCCAGAAAGACCTGGGTTCAGATAAAGATATCTTATGGCTTAAAAGAAAATTCCCAAAAGAGCCTCATGCCCTACTTTCTCCTAGCCCCACTCCCAAGGCCCCACAGCGGGGGCACCCTGTGCGAGGACCACCTCTTATCCCTGCTAGGCTGCAGGTCCACTTGAGTTCATTCCTGGGCTCTTCCATGCAGTACCCCAGGCACAGTCCACACAGCCCAGGATGTGGAATGAATGGATGGATGAAAGAATGAATGGATGGATGGAAGAATGGATGGATGAAAGAATGAACAGATGGATGAGAGAATGCATGGATGGATGGAAGAATGAATGGATAGATGGAAGAATGAATGGATGGATGAAAGAATGATGGATGGATGACCGTTGAGCACATCCGCAGGTGCAGAGCTTCACTTCCTGCCACACAACAGTCCTCCCTGACCACTGCCAACGGGGGAGGGTGGAAGGAGGGTGAGGAAAGACTGGCAGGGAGACCTAGGCCTCAGGGACAAGCGGAGGCCAAGGAGAGTCACGTGGCGGCAGGGAGGCAGGGCCAGGGAACAGAGCGGGTCAGGTGGGGCCCTCCCCATCCTCCCTCCCTGCCCCCGCGCCCCTCCACAGCACTGACAGCCCTAGGGCATCCATCTCCCTCCACCCCCGCGCCCCTCCACAGCACTGACAGCCCTAGGGCATCCATCTGTGGCCCATCTCCCTCCACCCCCGAGCCCCTCCACAGCACTGACAGCCCCAGGGCATCCATCTGTGGCCCGTCTCACTGCACCACACCGGAAGCTCCCAGGCAGCGGCCACAATGCAGGTACCAGAGAGGTCAAGAGGATGGCAAGGACCCAAGGAGTCAGACTGCGGTGGCAGAAATGGACAAGGCAGGCTCTTCGCAGAGGGACAGCCACAAAGGGCAGAGGGCAGGGAGCATGTTGTCTCCACGGGGTCCACCGTAGAAACCATGGGCCATGTGAACGGTTTATGAATCCACTACAACTAGGCGGCCAGGTAAACAAGGCAATAAATTTTACAGAGTAAGGGCTTCTTCACTGCACTGAAATTACACACAAATCCAAACCACGATCAATTCCCCATAAAGTTCATGGTGGGCACAGGCTTTGTCCTCCAACGCCTGATCTCCTGAGCCCCACTTTTCAGTGTGATGAATCTCAGTGGGTATTTCTACACATGTGTATGTGGACAGGCCTCTTGCTTTAATGTTTTTCCTTATTCTTGGCGACGGCATTTGCACTCATGACGTCCCATATGCTCCAAACCCAGGGACCCGGGGGAAGGTAACACCTACCTCAGTGGCAGGATCGTAGTGGGCAGTCGTGCGAATGGCCTTGGTATTACTGCCATGACTTAACTCGGTCAGAGCAAAACATCCAAAAATCTAAACGTCAAAGCACAAAATGATGGAAAGCAAGAAAAGTTCTTTGTGCACATTCCCAGAAGGACCTCGCTGCATCTTTCCTTTGAAGATGAAACCACATATCAAAGCCCCAAATTTCCACCCACCCAACTAGTGACTTGACTGAGTCACACTGCCACCCTCAGCTGGCAACCACAGCAGCCTAAACCAAGCTGACCGCAGCTGCTCCAAGTCAGCCAGGTGGCAGGAACTGCTCGTCAGGAAAAGACAGTGGAAGGCCTCGGCGACAATTCACCTGGTGCTAGGAAGTCAATGTGCCTGTGTTTGCTAAAGAACAGTGCTAGCTATTTGGTGAGAAGCCTGAGAACACTAGGAAACAAGAAGAGCATAAGCCCCCTGGGCACCCCCTTCTACAATCTTCTCTTTTCACAAATCTCTACAGAGATCAAGCAAGAGAACCAGGCTCACAATTCACCATGAACCAGAACTTACCTCCATCCTGAAGATCTTTTGAATATATGTGAGATGTCTTTCAGAACCAGAACTGTAAATTGCTGATCCAAAAACCTGAAAGTATAACATTGTCCTGTCAACAGGGGGCAGGTAAGAAGAGTACTGCTCTTCCAGAACATCACAACAGACAATGGCACTCTTAACACCACGCCCACACTGGTTCCCCGCCACACCGCACTTTCCCCGAGGTGGAGAACAAGCGCTGAGAGGTTAGCCAGCAGCCCGGATGCCCCAGGCCAGGGTCTCCCGACACACAGCTGCCCCGGGTCCCTGAGTTCATGTGAGTGGTAAGACCTACATCTCTGTGCCTAGCAGCTTGTATAAGGCACACAGAAATCACCTGGGACTTAAGATGCTTGCAAGGAGTCCTGGGGGTCTGAGGACAGCAGGGAGAGCTATACGGACAGCAGAGTCCACCAGCCCATCAAACAATGCAGGCAAGGCTAAGGGCAAAGCCATTTTGCCCAAGCTCAGCTCTGCTGGTATGTTACAAAGGAAGGAAAAACACAGGTTTCTCCCTTTGGCCTACTTTTTTTTTTTTTTAATCATTTGTCTCTTTTTTTGTATGAGGTAAAAAAAAAAAAAAAAAAAAAAGTCCCAACAGCTCCTCTTCTGATGGGACTTGAAGCTTCACCACATTGTATTTTATTCAAGGGCTTATGTGTGTAAATTTGCAAATACATGATGGTGGATGGGCTTGAAAATAAAAGAATGAAAAGGGGGACTGAAATTTTTTTTAAACATTAAAAAAGATAATTTTTAAAATTTGCAAATATAGCTGGAAAAACTGGAGTTTCTCTGCCTCCTGGTTGGCCCTGGGACAGGCATCCCTCAAGGCTCAGCGCAGCATGAAAGCCGTTTCCCTCTCCCCTAGGCCGCATGCTCACCAAGCTATGGATGAGGTACTTGGCAGCCAGAGAACAGTCATACATCCCCAGGCACTGAATCAAGGTGAGGACCTTCAGAGGGCTCTTGAACATGTCTTCGACACTGAGGAAGTCATACTCGAAGATCCGCCTGCATCGAAGGAAGTTCAGCTCGCGATACTTCTCCAAGGACAGATCAGCTCCAGGGGAACGGGCGAAAAGAGGGTCGTTTTCGAGAGCTGAGAAGATGGTTTTCTGGAAACACAGGAGATGGGGAAGGCTTATTTGGAGTAAAAGATGGACTCTCCATGTGCCCTTATATAGTTTACCTCCAGGCCATAGGCTTCATGGGACACAGTCTGACCCAGAGACACCCAGACAGAGATACGACTATCATTCCCAACGGACTAGAGGACTGGAGGCTTAAGAAACATCAACAATCCGTGTTCATTTCCAGACTCCTCATCAATTCGCTGAGGCCTCTCCTGAGGTGCAGAGAGGAGAGAGGCCGTGCTGCCTGGGATGAGCCTCGCCCAGCAGAGGAGGAGCTGTAAGAGCCAGAAATCCCATTCTGCTAATGAACCAAGATCCCACTGGGAAAAAAAGACAAGCTGCGCGCAACCGCACACCTCACCTTAAAGCGGAGCATGTCCTCCCCTTCCGTGAACAGCGCCAGCTCCTTCCAGCTGAAGGACGCTCTTGCTCGGTAGGCGTCGAGGGGCCCCCTGGGGAATTCTGGGAGCAGAGCTGTGTCGCCTCCTTCCACAGTGGATGCCATCGCGTGATGAGAGCCTGCACAAAACATGCAACCTGAATCCATGCTCTCCCATCTATGGGTTCAAACCACTCCCACCAACAGGAGAGCCCGCAACACCTTACAAATCAGAGAAAAGCAAACTCGAAGTCCAAAAGGATGGCAAAAGAGAATCACTCTGTGAATGGCTAGCATCATTTTCCCAAAAGAAAAGGCGAGAAGAATTCCCTCGTCCACTCCTGAACACAGATGCCAAGGACACAGAAGACAGCCAGGCACAGCCTGGGGGTCACCAGGCACACAGTGCAGAGGGTTCGTTGGAGATCTTGTTTTCTGTCGCACAGCCTTGCCTGAGAGCACCCTGCCCTCTTGGGAGCACCCCGGACATCCAGACCCATCCCCAAGGCTCACTAAACCCAGGGTCAGGAAGCATTCCCTCTGGAATCCAGCCAGTGCCAGCCGGTCCACTCTGGCCACACACAATGGTACCTCACGTCCCCACCCACCGCCGGTCCACCTGGACACAGGGCCTCCAGCACAGAACCTCTGATCACAGGCTTCTGCACCGGCTTCTTGACATATAGACACCTGGCTTCCCGCTAACACAGCAGGCCTCCCAAAACTCAGCTCTCTTGACCAAATAACCATTCTGGAATTTTCTGGATAGACTGGGTCCTTTTCCAAGTGGCTTGGCTGATGAAGGCATTGAAGGGAATGGCTGGTTAACCCAAGTCTGTCTCAGTCCTGGGCGTGGGCCCCCCACCTTCACTCTTTAAGGCCTAGAGGAAACAGGAACTTTTGAGTCCTTTGAGCTGAAACAGCCTGCGGTGCTGGAGCCTGAGTCTGGCCGCTCAGGATGCTGACTCCCCTCTGTACAGGGAAGTGGGAGCCGCAGATCTGAGCACCTGCTGGTGGGCGGCGGCAGGAATCTTGCCTTCTATAGTCTTATCTTATTTCGCCCTCCCAACAGCTGTGAGCCAAGTACTACTGCTCCCCCGAAAGACGGAGAAACGGAAGCTCAGAGAGGCTGTGTTTCCCAAACCCCCTCCGCTGAGAAGTGGGGAGAAGGGCTCCAAGCCCAGCAATGTCTAA